>NC_092520.1:128233750-128546875 GCF_037038585.1 Patagioenas fasciata
CTGGAGCTGGGGAGTCTCCCAGGGGTCCCAGGGCGCTGGACAGGCAGGTCAGCTGTGGGCCATTCCCCCTCTTTTTCTGCCCAGGCAGATCAGAAACCCACCATCGTTGTCTGCACCACCTGCTGGAATTGGTGACAATGGGAACGGAGAACATGGTGACAATTCCAAAAGCAGGAACCACAAACTGGTGTGGTCGCCAAGGAGAGTTAAGTTGTAAGGGGCAAACCTCCATCAGAGAGTGGCAGGGATCTGACACAGGGCTCTGGAAAGGGCTTGGATCTTTGCCTCTCAGGCAGGGGGCACAGAGTGTTATTGGTTCTGCCTCTCACATCTTTTCTGTGAAGTATCACTCCAGAAGTGACAGTGTTAACAAATACAGTAGAAGCTCTGTAAGCTGAGCTACAAGGTCACATGCATGAGTTTTATTTTTAACATCCCAAAACTACTTGATGTTTCTGCCTGGGCTTGCTCCGTGTCCTCCCATTCTCTCCTCTTTCTTTGCTTGCAGTTCTCCCTTATCCACCTCACTTCAACCCATCTGAGCACAACCAGAAGAGCAAGTGTTTGATACACACACAGGGGCTCTATGATTAAGGTAAGGTTTTGTAAGTAGAGTTGGAGTCTTTATTGGTCAAACCTAAAGAAGCAGTTATTGTATTGAGCTATAAAAATCAAGAGGTCTTCAAAACAGCCTTAGTAACTAAGAAAAATAAGAATAATCAGGGACAAGATGTCTTAAATGACACCTTAAAACAGAGGCAGCTGGTAACTGTAAACACTTCTGTGGCATGCTACTCTAAACCTAAATAAAACAACCTCCATAATACATTCAGTGGATCTGCCAGAGTTTGCAGCACCGTATCTGGGGTTTTAAAAAACTAAGGCGCTAATTCTAAGATGGGAGCTTCAGTAGCAGGACAGTTTATAAATCAAAAATTCAATTTCTGTAATCACCAAGAAATTCTGAGAGAAGACAAGGAATACAATAAGAGTCAGAGCAGAGGCAAGAGCAACGTTCTGGCAAAAATGCTGACTTAAAATCCAGTGAGTTTTGTAGATTCAGGCTGCAAACTATGTTTGTAAGCCAGACTGTATAATAAGACGATGAAGTAAGAATTACAAGTGTTAGAGACACTACTGTACCCATTTAGAGTTGTGGCTGCTCAGCAATTTTTATTCAGGAATCTTTTCTCTTTTGTTTTCATGACTTTGACTAATAGCTCTGAAATTCTCTGTGTGGGGCATTTGCCTTGGGCTGGTTTTCTTTTGTTTTGCTTAAGACCATTCACTTGATTATCTCGAGAAGTTTAAAGTATGTTAATGAGATTGTTACCTTGCTACCAAGGCATAAAATAGAACCTGAACTCAAAGGAAAAAAAAAAAAAAAAAAATTTGGACCTTTCTTTTTTTTCCTCAAACTGCAACTAAAGTGGAGCCTATTATTTTGAAGCACTTGCTGAACTCAAACCAAAACCAAAGCCATTTCCTAGTTACCAATGCCAAGTGAGGGTTTGCCTGACTGTGTCTCTACCAAGGACATCACGGAGACCCCTCATGTGCAGGGGCAGCAGCAGGGTAGCTCCGTGCCACAGCCTCCCCCTTCTCCCTGTCCTGCCTGTCTCCCATACGATGTCCCAACATGCTCAGCACAGGACCTTGCTGCTGGGCTGCTCTGCACCGTACTGCCAGCCCAGGGGACCACTTCAGGTGAGTTCTCAGGTGAGCTATGGCTACATTTTGCAGGGTAGGAAGGAGCAAGAAATATTGGTGATGCAGGTCTCACAGCAGGGAGTGCAGTGTGGGGCTGCTGCCAGCAGTGCCCCCTGTTACCCACACCTCGCTGCTCTGAGCTCTGCACTACTCCTCCCATTACAGCACCAGTGCATTTCACTGCTCAGAAGTTGCACTAGCAAGTTTCCATGCCTCTTTTCTGTATACATGCAGCACAGATTTACCATCTGAGAGGGAGGCCTGATGTTGCAACAGATTCTCTTTAGCTCCACACTCCTGCATGCCAGGTTCAGGGAGCTGAAGATAATCTGATGTGCTTCTGTGGGAACGCATGCTCTGAAAGAAAAACAAGGAACATACCTGACTGATGCACCGTACTGTGGACCTACTTCATCCCTGTAATTTTAAAGCATTTTTTATTCAGTATAAAGCAATTCCATCCTGTTTGGTAACTCTGAACCAGTGGTTATTGCCATGAAATACCACAGGCTCAACCAGCTGATCCCCAACTAGAAAACACAGGGAGTAACTCCATAATTGCCATAGCCTCATCCTTCCATCTTTGGCCTTACCTAACAGGTCAGTTGTCTCACAGGAACACTTTTCGCTCTGCATATCTTATACTGGGGACTTGAGGTTTACCAGAACGGTTGTCCTGGGATCAAAGTGCCCCTGTAAAACCCATGTGGACTTGTTCAAGACCTGAGTCTCAAAGTCACTATGTCTTGCACATGCTTACTGGAAATGTATTAGTGTCATTGATGAAGATTTCATCTCTCCCTTTCCACCTACCCTGGGCTGTACCATAGTCATTGTCTGACTCATTCAAAGTTCAGCTGGTAGCATGCATATATGAGATCACTCTGAACAGCAATTGAAGGTGTGCCATAAAGGACAGTGGCCCCCTACACCTAACGCCAAAGCGGTCGCTCAAGCTGTAGCTGTCACTACTGTGGGTGTCAAGATGCAGGGCTTGACTCAGAGATCACCGTGGTGGCATTCTTGGGCTTCCTTTTGATTTTGTATCTAAGGACAGGGCTTGAGAAAAATTAGGGTCCAGAACATCATGTGCAAATGTGGTACAGCATGATTTCCAATGGCCTAGTGTTTTCTTCCTCAGCTCCAATAAATAAATATATCTGTGTAGCAAAGCAAGACCCAAGCCTGATTTCTTGCTAAGGATGTTAAGTACGTAGTGACTGAAGAAGAGCACTGCACAAAAAGAGAATAAAATCTCTAGTTTAAGGAGACTTAGATGCTCTCCTAGAAAATGCGATTCTACAGCTGGCTCTACCAGCGATTTTGTGCAGGAGGCATGCAACTGCAAGTGAAACATCAGAACCTGAGCATCTCTGTGCCTGGTGTGTATATAAATCTATATTTATTTATATAAAATATTATATTTAATTATATTTATTTTTGTCTTTCTATACTTTAATTGTACATTTGCCAAATAGAAGTAATAGTTTCTTTTAAACTCAAGTGTACCTCTAGTACTGCAGAGATTAATTCATTATTGGTTGTAAACCTCCTCAGATACTAAGATAGTAAGTATATTGAAATACCCTGTAAGGAAATTGATAACTCTGTTTTCACCTCAGGTTTTAAGTATGACATAGTGGGTAACAAAGATTAAAAGAAATAGACAATATGTCCTATCTGCTCAATACACTTCACCAAAAACATTCACATTCCTTGAAAATATTTTTATGTTTTAACGTTATAAATAACTTTAACATTCTTGGCTCCAGCATTTGGATGCAAACTTTCCTGAGGTTCTTAAAGAGCTCTTTATCACATTGTAAATCTTAGCAAGATTCTTTTATGTTCATTTGCAATCTCATCTCAGAGGCACTCTTTAAGGTAATTTTCTGGAATTTCTGGTGGCCTTTTTTGATGATTTTTTAAAATGGAAGGCATCCCTTGATTCTGTGAGAAGAGCTCAGATGTGATATAACCTTGATATGTCATATGATCAGTCACATATAGCAAATACCAAATAAGAAAACAATCGTATTGTTTTGGCTCATTAATTAAACATATTTACTGAATTAAATATATTTACTGAAAATAAATTGTAATTGGTTTATAAACTGAAAGTTATTGTCACTGAACAGATCTGCTCCAGACACAGACATATCTGCAGTTAACATAGCAGCTGTTTATTTTTAAACCTTACTTGATTTGCTGTCATGACAGTCTAAAAATAAAGATTTACCAAAGTGGACAGACTGTGGACTGTAATTTGCATCCTTTCTTTCCACAGTAGCTTGGACATGATCCAAGTTAGCATTTCTGTTTTGATTTTTTTTTTCTAATCCAGCCCTTCGGAAATGTTGCAAGTTGCAGGGAAACAAGAAGTGTACAGGTTTAGAGAACTGTTTCATTGCCTGACATACCTGTGTGTCACCTGCCTCTGGATCTTATGTATCAAACTTACTGAGGCCAGAATTTGTAAACTTTCTGCTCAGGGTTTTGAAAGTTATCATTTGAGTACTGACAATAATGCCATCAACTAAGCCACAGAGCTAAGTAGAATATCAGTTAAAACACAAAGCTCTGTCTTACTGACATATCAGAATAGAAGAAGCATTCAAACCCTGCTAAATATCAGAAAAATTTTCTCTCCTCCCTGTCCTCCAGCTTCACAGATTTGACAATGAGAAGAAATTTGTAGAAATCATTTGTCTGACAGAACAGCGTATACAAGTCAGGGATGAGATGATAAACTCAGCTAGAAATGGCTGATCTGGATAAGGATTGAGACATATTCTGAATCTTAATGCTCTTACATGGTCAGTTTGATAAACAAAATATGTGTTTCCTTTCTCTGCCTGTGATTCACATGGGGTTTGTTTCAGCACACAACAATGTGAAAGCAAGCTCCTCTCCAAAAACTTTGAAGTCAGCCTTTCCTGTGATTCTGGAGAACCATAAGGCCCATGCCTCACATGTATTTTGATTTATCAATTATTTCTCTCTGAGAGTTGGGTTTGCAGTGGAAAGTATTGTTCACACATTCATGTTTTTATTGCGGTGTAATGTACCCAGCTTTCCACTGACCTTATGCAAGTCATAGCTGGGACTATTTTTAGAGATTGTATTTGCAGCAAAATGCTACAAGAATGAGAGCAGCAAGGATGCTGCCAATGTGAAATAAATCCATCTGTATCTCCTGCTTCTCTGAGCTGCATAGAATTAGATGTAACTAGACAGCCTAAAGCAGGACAGATGCCTCCCAAAATCACATGCATTTATGGGCTGGATGTGGCTGGGGTTGCCCTGGCCAGCACCCTGGTGTCACCTCTGTGCAGAAGCCAGTGCTTCCCAAGACAAAACAGGGAATGCTATAGTGGATAGTCACAAAATATTATTTTTCTGCATTGCTGTCTCAAACGCTTTCTGTGCAAAGGTGAAGGTACTTGAGCCTTCAGAGTGTTTGTCCCTAGGTAAAGGAACCACCGAAGACTTGTTTTCCTTTACTCTGCAGGACCAAGGAGGAACGGGATTCACTAAGAGATGTAAACAAGTATTGCTCAGTGTTGGAAGTTGCAATGGATGGAACAAAGTTGTGTTGAGCAATTAATGCATATCAAATTCAAACACAACTGCGTGGTCTTTGGTGACTGCAGGAACTCACATGCATTGCCTTTCCCACACATCTTTCCTCCTCCTGGATTGTTCATGACTTCCATTGCCTAGATGTGAAATATGAGCATTTAAAACAGTTCCTTCCTTCAAAAAAGGGGGAGCAGCTTCATGTAGCATCTCTTTCCCTTGAGCCTGAGCCTACTTTCTCTCTGGCACTGCTCTTCTCAGGCCTAGGTCACTTAAACCTGAGGTTGCAGGAGTACTCACATCCAGGCATATGACACTTCAGTATTTTCTTTAATCTTAGAGGGAAAAAAAAAAAAAAAAAAAAAAAAAAAACACAAAACATAAACCTTTAAATTATTTTACTAATAATTGATATTTTTACCAAGAGCCAAATGAGAGTCTGCTTGGCCTATGGTAGTTCTTACTGCACAGAAGGTGTGGTGGGAAGACTCGTCAAAATTAATTTTCTCATTTTCACCAGAAAAATTGCACCCTGGGTCCTATTTGGAAACAGAACTAGTGTTCCTCCTTATCATTAGCTTTTTCCCTTTCACAAAAATTCATGGGAGACTGAACCAAGCTGGAATGCAGCCTCTATAGCAAGGAGCAGAAAGTCAGAAATCTGGACTTTTCTACTTGCAGCAGCTCTTCTTTGGACCAAGTTACCGGTACCAGCCAAAGTACCTCCAGAGAAGTAATTCCAAGTAGTGAATGAGCAGCCTCTAGTTCTCTAATCCAACAACTGTGTATGAGGGGAAAGGACTACAGGAGGTCCTACATGTTACTCCTAAACAGCATCCTTTACGGGCATTGTTGAAGAAGACTGCTGGGCTGGGTGGACCACTGGTCTGGCCCAGAATGTCATTTCTTGTCATTTCATGTTCTTAGAGTTTTTTCAACAGAAGGCATGCCTCATGCTAATCACCATCTCCATTTACTTACTGTTGGACTCCGTGCTTCTGTTTTCCCGTGTTTAGGAAGAAGTAACAGCTATTACTGGGAATTATTGAGAACTTTTGTAAGGAGGCCTCATAGTGCATCATTTTTACTAACTAAACTGATTTAATTGACTTTTTATATACGGATCTTCATACATCATGTTCTTCTGTTTTTTGTTGTTGGACCTCAGGAAAATTGTATGTCCTTTTTATATCAAAGGCTTTTAAGGAGAGAAGAGGAATTTTTTTATTATTATTATGGGAATGTGAGAACTGTAATGCAATCTTCCTTAAGAAAACATTTAGCCTGTTTATATAATAAAGTTAGTTTAAATTTCTTAAACATTTGCTTTGGCAGCCTCTACTTGTTCTTTTAATCCAGTCTGTTGGTTGCAAAATGTTAACAATAAGGAGCTGCCTGGTGCCAGCTGAATTTGTGAAACAGAGGCTAGTATTGCTTATTACTTGTTGCCTGAGACCTCTTGCCCTATTTTCTGGCCCCTTGTGGTGTCACTAACACCTTCATAAATTGAATCTAAAATATGATCAACTCACGATCACCTATTCAGTTCCAAGTAGAGTTTGACACTGACTTGTCCGAAGTATGTAGAATAAACTGAAAAAGTAGAGTGGTGGTGACCAGTTGTAACAGATCCTTCTAAAAAGCTTGTCCCCATCTTTCTTAGAGGCCTCTTTTAAGTACTGAAAGGCTGCAATAAGGTCTCTCTGGAGCCTTCTCTTCCCCAGCTCTGTCAGCCTGTCCTCACAGCAGAGCCATTCCAGCCCTCTGACCATCTTGGTGGCCTCCTCTGGCCTCTCTCCAACAGGTCCATGTCTGTACAGGAAATGTACAGAGGGCTCCAGAACTGGACGTAGTACGCCAGATGCGCTCTCATACCTGCCTTTTTCCTCACCTTCCTATCTACTCAGTATTTACTGGTGACAACAAGGGGAAGAAAGGTGAAAGGCAGTTTGTCAAAAAAAAAAAAGTTAAAGAAAATGGATTTATCTGTGTGAGTACAACCTTGCAACAAGCTCCCACTGCAGTCTGGAGCTTCTCTCCAAAATGCAGATTGAGGCATCACTTATTCCAGGTTTTGAAACCTGGAAGTGGATGTAGCAAATAAACTTGCCTGAAGAGAAGTCCCCTGTGGTTTCTGTTCTACAACATACAGGCATCAGTTGGGAGTGTAAAGGTAAATCAGGAGAGCAGAGTAAAGGAGGCCAGGAAAATTAGCCTTTAGCCAGGCTGGTTTCCATGCTGGAAACAGGGATCATGATGATAATCCTCACTTTCAGCCTTGCTGGTGTAGAGCAAGTAGAGGTTCATTTGCACAACATTAATGTCTTTATGGGGGCTGACAAGACACGTAGGCCAAAAGACCAGCTAATTTTCTCCAGAGCAGAGAAAGAAACGTCAACTTTCCTACTCAAATGGCGTTGAGGAAGTGGGAAGTTCTCTCACTGTGCCTCTGACTATCTTGATTTCAGCAGCTTGGTATAGATAGACCCAGTGCGAATACTGGGACAGAAAGCAGCTTTTCCCAAACCCTGGCTGCCTCTCCTGGGCTAATGAGCAAGGACGTTATCTGCATTCATGCTGCTATCAGACTACACCGTACCAAAGGGATCAAGGCTGATACCTGACTGTATGGAGTTGGCAATCATTTGCCCACAACCTTATTCCCTCTAGGAATGCATGTGAGCACCTAACGCATAGAAACCAAGCATGCACATGGAAGGTCTGTACCCATTCTTGCTCCTTTAGGCAATAACTCTTGTCTTCTTGTCTTTGCTACACACAGCACCGGGCTCAGAAA
Organism: Patagioenas fasciata; assembly: GCF_037038585.1. Taxonomy (NCBI): domain Eukaryota; kingdom Metazoa; phylum Chordata; class Aves; order Columbiformes; family Columbidae; genus Patagioenas; species Patagioenas fasciata. The sequence goes on from NC_092520.1 coordinate 128,241,837, forward strand.
GCTCCCCCTGGGCAGCACAGGCACTGTGAGAGATGTTTCAACCGGCAGTGCCGTGCACCAATTGAGCTCTCCACCTCCTGCATGGTGATCAGCTGCCGCTCCCACTGTGGGGCCACCTTCCACATGTGCAAGGAGGAGGAACACCAATTGCTCTGCCCCCTAGAGCAGGTCCCCTGCCTCAACTCGGCCTATGGCTGCCCTTTTTCCATGGCCCGTTTTAAGCTGGCAAAGCACCTCCAGGTCTGTCCAGCCAGTGTTGTCTGCTGCTCGATGGAGTGGAATCGCTGGCCAAACGTGGATTCAGACACAACCCTTCACAAGAACATTATGAAGGAGACCTTGAACGAAGAGTGTCTGGACACAGCCTTGGCACTCAGAGACCAGAAGATACTTTTCAGGACTTTGAAAATAGCCAACTTGTTTCCAGAGTGGAGGAAAAAGGATGAAGTGGAAGAGCTAATGGATGAAGCCATCGGTGGGGAAGAAGGTGCTGTGGGAGGAGTAGCCTGTGGTTCCCAAGCAACTGACAACCAGTTGTCCGAGCTCAGCCAACATGAACGTGAACTTTTGGCAAAGGACAAAGAGGGTATGGACCTGGGGAGTTACAAAACGTGGGAGAACATTTTCAGCAAAGAGCTCCTGGCTTGCAAGGTAACAGACTCAGCAGACAGCACAGGGCAAAAGACAGAGGAAGCTTCCAAGAAAACAGCGTCAGCCCCTCGTGCTACCAGCTCCACAGAAAAGGCAAAGGAAGTACCTGACAGTGCAGAAGAGGCAAAGGACCCAAAGCTTCAACAAGTAGCACCAAATACAGAAATGACAGGACTGGCTCCCTGGCAAGAAGGTGTCCTGGAGAGGCTGAAGAAGGAAGTTGGTGTAGGTGATTACAACATGTATCTGGTACATCACGGAGGAATGCTCATCCGCTTTGGCCAGCTAGCTGCTTGCACTCCCAAAGAAAAAGACTTTGTCTATGGGAACTTAGAAGCTCAGGAGGTGAAGACTGTCTACACCTTCAAAGTGCCAGTTAGTTACTGTGGCAAAAGAGCACGACTAGGAGATGCACTGGGCCACAAGATGCCAACTTCAGACAAGTCAGTGGATACCTCGGAACTGGGAATAAACATAGAAGACCTGCCTAAGACAAATATAGTTAAAGCCACACTGCTATGTGCACTGGAAAAAGAACTGAAAGGCCATGAGATCTCTGAAGCAAGGGGTATCGATGGACTCTTTGTGGATTTTGCAACACAGACATACAACTTTCCTCTGGAATCCTTCTCCTCCAATGCTGTTCTAGCAGATATTCTGGATGAAAAAAGTCCACCAGAGCTCCATGTGGAGCTCTACACTGAATGTGTAACTAGAAGACACAACAAAAGCAGTTCAGCTTTCACATTCACTTGCAGTCATTTCTTCAGGAGGGATGAGTTCCCATCCCACTTCAAGAATGTGCACACTGACATCCAGTCATGTCTGGATGGATGGTTCCAGCATCGCTGCCCACTGGCCTACCTGGGATGTACTTTTGTTCAAAATCACTTCCGCCCTGATGGACTTAAGGCCAAAGTTATATACAGCAAGGCTCTCAATACATTTGCTATTAGGCCAGAAGTAGACACTCTCCTTGCTGAATCAGGGACGTGCATTTCCACAGTGGCTACTCGAAGGAGAAATACAGACTCACTGAGCAGCCTCCCAGTGGAAGTGCTCAAGTACATTGCGGGGTTCCTGGACAGCTTCAGTTTATCTCAGCTATCACAAGTGTCAGTGCTGATGAGGGACATCTGTGCCACTCTTCTTCAAGAGAGGGGAATGGTCCTGCTCGTCTGGGAGAAAAAAAGGTATTCCCATGGTGGTACATCGTGGAGAGCTCGCAAAAAGGCAAGTGACTGTGACACTGGGAAAAAGATAGCCATGGGCTCTCTCCAGATAAAACATGAGCATAGCAAGGGATGCTGCATGGAACCATGCAGATTTGGGAAGGTTTGTGAGGTTGTGAATTTGCACCACAATTATCTGGGATCAGGGCTATAAAATGCAGTACATCTAGCAAAGGCAGGAAGGTGTAAATGGCCATCCCTTGACTAGCTGCAACTCCTCACCCAAGTTTGTCTGGGGTAACCTGTTTGCACGTGCACTGTATTTAGGCACTGGGAACCAAGAATTACTGCTATTTTAAGGTTACATGTGGGGTTTTGAAGAAGTTGAGGTTCACACTTTTTTTTTTTTTCTTTACAAGCTGATCTAGGGTATGTCAAAACTAAAACATGCTTCAGAATGCCAAAAGGCTAAAGAACAAGAAGTTGTGGCTGTGAAAGCAGTTCAGATATTCACATCAGCTTTCAAGGGCTTTCATAGGATTGCCGTGAGTGTCTGATTCCTTGGATTGTGAGCACCTGAGAGAGCAGCATGGGGATAGGAAGCCTTCTTCTGCAAAGCTGGTCTCCTACTGTTTGTGCTGGAAGATTATCATGTCCGTTATTGGCTATTTGGGTAGTCTCAGTGAAATATGTAAACACAGCTCCTTTTAAGTCCTCGCAGAACAATAGTTACGACAGGGTTTTTTTATAGCTGATAGCTTTGCAGCTACTCCGACATAAAACTGGTTGAAAGAATGGCAAGAGAGACTGCAGCTTGACCAAGCAGACAGGACAGAGATCTAGGAACAAGTACTTTAAATCCAAGGAAGACTCCTAAAAGTGATCTAAGGATGTGGCTTTCAAGCAGACCCCTGAAGATGCCCACCTATTGATTCTTATCAAAGGGAAGCTTAGCAGTTTATGACTCTTTATTAAGAGAATGTATGGTTTATTAAAAACAAAAAATGAAGTATTTAAAATCTGTGTAGCAAAGTTTGATGCGAGTTGAATTAGTTCAATCCAAAACAGGAATTCACCATTTACTGGAGCATGTGGCTTCCTTCAGTAAAAGGCTGAGCAATCAAATAGCAATTAACTTCAGTTACTGTAATGCAATTTCGAACCAGCAGCCATGAATTTAAACACTGTCTAACCTCTCGCATGTTAACTTTCTGTACTGACCACACAGGAACCTTGTTCCCAGTGCATAGACTCTTCTTGAAAACATCCTCTTTGTAATTAGTCTGAATTACTTGATTACTATGTATAATAGCTATGGTTACTTAGGACTAGGACAGGGTCAGGTAATCTTAAGTGTAGTACACCCACACACTGTCTTTCTTCTGCAGGAAGAAACATTTTTAGGGTGAAGAAAGCTAGTATGACTTTTAAAAATTATTTTATTTGATGTACAGCATATATTAAAGTGACTTAATCACAGTCTTATCACAACATGCTAGTGTATCACGAAACGATACTTTGTATCACTGCAAACAAAATCATACTATTTTGACTGCACATTTCTGGTTTTTACAAGCTTGTATCTCCTCTAGGAATAACCCTAGCGTTAGATTTCCCAGGTTTGTTCTGAGGTGAGGTGAATAATACTGGTGTTGTGATGTTCATCATGTTGAAGTTACTGATAGATGCCTTAGAAGGCCTTTAGGAAGTCAGGTTTCTTTGAGATACATTTCACACAAGCATGCTGTAGTTATTCTGCTTTATAAATATTTTGGATGCACCTATAAACATCTTGGATCACACCATACATGTGATGGAGTTTTCTGTAGAGGTCCAGTGGTCAGGTGTCCTGGATTTGCCCACACCCCACACTGGATTGTCACCAAAAACTGTAGAAGGAGACTTTGCCATTAAAAATAGCAGGTGATGACTAAAGCAGCAAAACCAGGGAGTATAAGGTATGTAACAATAGACTACATTATTTCTTGCTATGCGAGCCCTGTACAATCACATGTTCACTAACCCGTGCAAGTAATGCATGCCTACTATAAGCAGATTTAGATTTTTAAAATCCAGTTCTATTTTTACCAATATTCCCATTTTCTCTCCCCAATTTCTCTCCCCTTTCCCACATTAGATCTGGCAGTTCAGCAGCCTCTTCTCTAGAGTTAACAAGTGGCAGCACAATGACATCACATGCATGTCAGAGCACCTGAAGACCTGTCCCTTCTACCAAGTGGAGCACAAGACGGACCCCGTGCTGCTGACAGGCATGTGTGAATCTCGAGAGCAAATTCAAAAGACTTTGGTTTCTACTTTCAAGCGCAGACTCTGAACAACCTGCTTCGCCTCTGCCGTGCTCCTCTCAGGGCACTTTAAAACAAGATTTGGGAATTTGGGTGTAAAGATTCTTGCTTTCAACTCTCCTTTGGACATACAAAATGGGCTTCTCCCTAGCTGTGGTTGGAACATCCTGCATTTTTTTTTTTCTACAGTAATTTAGTTGTTCAAACTTCATCCACACTGCACACTGATACCATGTGCTTTCTGGTTATGTTTCTCTTCCTTGCTTAATACAGCATCCTGAAGCAAGCAATAAGGATCTTGTTTGAAAAGGCATCTTCTCAACCTTGAAGGTAGGCTGCTGTTCCTGTGCTGTGTCCCTGAGAGACAGAAGAGCAGCAAATGTACCCAGCTTGAGTAGGTCTGAAACACCTTCGTTTTGGCTGGTAAACCAAGTTCTGGGAGTACGAGCAGATACCTTCCTGCCCAGCAGAATTAGGGATTACTACCCTGTTCTGAGATATGAGCAAAATAAAAGGATGCCCCAAAGTCAAGTGCACTAATTAGGACTTGGGAATGCACAGCACAACCACAGACCATCCTTTATGGCCCCGATTCAGGCAAGCATGCCTAGTTAGTACAGCATTTGAGCACAAGCATAAAGCTGAGCTCATGGAAATATTCAAACCAAACCAAAGCAAACAAACTCGCTCTTTGTTACAAATAACCAAGTAGCAAACAGTTGGAGGGGCTCAATTGACTTTCTCTGGTTTTTGGTTAAAAACATTATTTGTTTTATTTAAAATCCATTAAAGCAATCAAAGAATATTTGAAGTCATATTTAGGATGCCTTACCTACTCAGTTTTGCAATTGTAAATTTCAAATTATAATTGTAAGCAACTGTAAATAATATGTCAAAGAAATATTTTTTTCTGCAAAAGAAAAGGCATTCAGCAAGCCATTCAATAACAGTACAGATAATATTTGCTGGGCTACAGTATAAAGACTTTTTCTGGTTTGTTTTTTTTTTTTTTTACAGAGCAGAAAAGTAATTAGGATTTGGTTCTCTTTTTTTAATAAATACATTAATTTAAAACCAGAATGTGCTTGTTGAAGAAACAGATGAGAGAAAATGGGCATGTCATCAACAGCATCTGTCTTATGACACTATTTCAGAGGTCCTAGTTACTAATGCCATAGTTGTGGTGGTGGGTGGTGTTACTCTGAAATGGTTGTAGACTGATTTGACAGCTTACAGCTGCTGCGCAGCCACAATAGTGCCAACTCACACCCCTTTCTTTTTTAAGCCCATAGCCAGAAGTGTGAGCTCAGGACATGAGGTATGGCTTTCATCTCACCACCTCGGGCAGGAGGACCTCACTGGGAGCTGGGACATCTGCCGGCCTGGACCACTGCTCTCCTTGCCTGGGCTAGCCAGGCGAAAACTGGCCCAAGTGGATGGACACATGCTGCACATGCTACCTCTGGTCTCAGCGCAGATCTAGGATAAGGCAGGCTACACAAGAAGGAGCCCTCTCTTACCAATAAAGGTTGCCGATGCACCTGAGCTGAGCGTTTGGTAGTCAAAGGCATTAATTGCGTGGTGACCAAAACTGTGCTGTGTGCAGTTCATCCTTGTCTACATTTGCGGTTTAAGTGGTCCCTGTGAGATTTTCAACCATATAAGGATCTTTTTCTTCTCCAGACACATGCCCTCAGGAGCTATTGTCTGAGTTGTGGCAACAGTGGAGTGGTCTCAGGAGCAGGAATACCAGCAGTTAATTTTTTTTTATGCTATTTTGTTCTCTGTCCCTAGAGATCCTTTCAGGGAAGTCTCATAATGCTTTTACAGATGAGAATAAACTTGTCTGTGCGGGTATCCCATGGAAAACACAAGAAGTAGCATCCCAATGTTATGCAGAGGAAACCGAAGCAAATGAACAAGGGAACCTAAGCTGGACCAAGAGTAGTTAAAGCTGGATGCTCTCATCCTTCATGCTGTGGCTTGAGCCACCGCGCAAAACCAAACTGGCCAACATTTAACATTGTTTACAAAACTGGCCTGTCCTCAAAACATCCCCCTATGAAATAGGTTCCCAAATATTGTCACTCTGTTTTATGCGGGGAAGTTGAGAGAAGTGAAAACATAGTCAGACCTCCTAGGCCGGCCTCCACATCAGGGCCTCATGCTTTGCTTATCATGTATCTGACTGAAAGATGCTGAGCTGCAGCATGTCCAAAAATCATGTATCAGTATCTGTGCTGGGTACTTAAAATAGAGGCACTCAAAATTTTAGACAATTTGGAGAGGAAAAAAGAAGTCCCATATATAATAGGGTCTCAGCGTAAGTCAGTGTTGAAGGCTGGTATAAGAGACCATTAAAAAGTTAGTTCAGCCTGTGAACCATCTCTCACCTGATCAGCCGCTTAGCTCCTGTAAATCAATGTAGCTGACCTGAAGTTGTGGTTTATGTCAGGTACGAATCAGGCTCATTTTTCCTTTAGTGCCAGTGTCACTAGCAGTGCTGCTATTCTGCTTCTGCCCTCCTTTTGTCAACGTCAGTGGGCTGCATTCTTGTATCACCCTGCTCCTGGAGACTGAACTGTTTCAGTGCCATATTTATCTTGGTGAGCACAACACCGGTTTAGTTAAAAGGCAAGTGGCGCTGGTTTGGGTCCAGCAAGCTTTTAAGCTCCTAGTTTAAGTTTGTAACTTGGCTGATGGAAAGCTAAGTAAGGAAACTTTCCCGTTAGAAAGTTAGGCTTCTGAACAGGACTTGGTAGCCAGAACAGTTCCTGAATTTCAGCTTGAGGGATTTGATTAGAAGGAACAGGGCATCTGGTGTTTCTCAAAACAGTTCTTTTGCTGTGGCAGTGTCTGAACTGGAAAAAAAGGACCTAAGTCCAGCAGAGCGCTTAGGCTGCTGTTGGTCGAGATCACACACTCCGGACCTCCATGGCTTTGATCCCATTCGTTCTGCCTACATGCCTTGTGAGGGCAAGAGCAACACTCCACACACTCCAGGCTGATGTGTTTTGCAGTGTTTCCTCTTACTGAAAGAACAGGAACAGAAATGATGGCATCGTAGAAATCAGAGAGGTCAGGGCAGGCCAAAAAGGCTGAGGACAAGAGAGCACAAAGATGCACAAAAGGAAAGGTAGTGGGTGTGGACAGAGGAGACCTGCTTGATTGCAGGCATCATGAGGAGAGGCAAGTGGGGAAAAAGGACACATGGATGATGGGGCAGTGGGATGTGGAAGAGGTGATGCAGCTGTAAATGTTTTAGGAGGAAACGGTTCGGTTCAACAGACACTAGCACAGGAGTGATGTTTAGGAGAACAGAGACCTGAGGAGAATGGAGAGTTTATTTTACCTGGTTTCTATGGACAAAGGAAGATATTTGGATGAGCCTGAAGAACGCAGTGAAATCTAAAATCTGTTTTGAATTGTAATTTATACAGTGGACCTCGCTCTGTGGCACAGCCTTGGTTCTGGGTTAGAGTATTCAGCCAGTGGATTGTTGAAACATGAGCTGAGAGCCCGCAATAAAATCACAGAGTCACTGATTTTTACGTTCCTGTACACTCATAATTTGCCGCCAACAAGACATTCTGGATACATGTTTCTCCTTGAGGAAGGAGCTGGAAATTCCAAACCAGTGTTATAACAGTAACATAGGGCAGATGACATTGAGGGCTGAAAGGGTAGGTCACCTACTGACATATATCATAAGTCTGGGTTGGAGGAAGAAATTACTTGCTGGGCCTCCAACTCCAAAAACCAAGTGAGCACAGATAAGGTGAAGTTTATCTGAGTAGTGTTTGTTGTTTTGCAAAACTCTGTAACTCTTCATTGCTCTCTTAAGAATAAAAATTATTACAGATTTTAAAAATCCAGCAAAATTCAAAGTCTTAGCTTGTTTTCTTAGTTTCATTACATTAATGTTTACTTTGCTTTCAAATCAGTTCCTGTACCCTCATATTCATTACACTCCTTTTCTCTGCTCCACTCTTCATTATAATTGACCAGGTTGAAAACTATTACTTGTATTTATTTTTTACATTTATTTAGTTTTAACAAATATTTTTATTTTTTACTTCATTCTCTTTGCATAGCCACTTTCTCCTTCCTGGTTCAGTTATTTACTTATATGAAAGACTTTCTCTTCTTTTAAAAATACATTTTACAGATTTACATTACATATCTACAAACATTTGAAGAAGAGTTTTCTTTGCCAACGTCTCTTCTTACTTGCGACCTTGTGGCTGTTCATCCAGGTAGCTACAGAGAGATTTTTGCTTCTTTACTTGGGGTGCAAGTTCTACAGACACTGTGCATCTCTCTCAGAAATTCTGGGCATCTTTCACGTCTAGTTTCCTTACCACTACAGTCCACAATAAATAATCTTCTTAATTCCTTGGGTTTAAATTTATTTTGAAACAAAACCTGCATGTACAGTACAGGCCTATTCTTATTTAGCTTCCCACCTGATTTATATATAAGGAAATTATGATCACACACTCCAAATTTATTTTTATGACCCCCTGATCTATGACTTAATTTCTATTTACAACTAATTAATCTTTTGTAGGTTCAGTGATGGTTTTAGGAAGGAATTTGTCATCTGTCATATACATGGCAGCATATTCTTACCAGGATTTCTCTCTTTTAATATTAGCTCTCTCCCTACACACCCAGTTATGAACTTGAGTGGTTCACAGCTGACTCGGAGCTGCACAAGAGAAAAGCCTCTTCTAACTTTCTGAGTTTCATCTAAACAACCTATAACATCATCCATGTGATGCTAATGCACTATTTTTATCTGCCTTTCTATCAGTCCTGAACAGCAGAATGTTTTAATACCAGGAATGACTGTTCCTCTACCATATTTCTGTTACTTTCATGATAGCTAGTTTACACCACAAATTAGTTGCTCATAATTACTTCCTACCAATATCTGGAAGGTAGTTACAAAGACAATGGATCCAAAGTCTTCTCAACAGCAGCAAGTGATATAACAAGGGGCAATGGCAAACTGAAGCTTGGCAAGTTCAGGCTGAACTTCAGGAATCACTTTTTTACCAGAAAGGTAATGCAGCACTATAACAGGTACCCAGAAAGGTGGCAGTATCTCCACCCCTGGAGGGTTTCCAGACTTGATTGGACAAAACCATGGTGACCTGATTGAGCCAGAGGTTGGTTCAGAGAGCTCTGGACATCCCCTCCCACAATGACTTTTCTGATTCCCCGTAGTACACGAGGATCTGCTTCCCTGGCCTCACCCACTTTGCCGCACTACCTGTATTGTTTGCTGCAGCTTCTCTCATCACAATTAGTATATTCTTTCCCTTTGTGTCTAGGCCTCTGCCCATCGATACCTCCTTATCTGTCATCACGTACTTATTTAACTGGTTTTCATCTCCCTGTGTACGAAAACAGATACACGGGCCTCTCCCAGCAGTTGCAGCATCACTGAATGGCTCTCTTGAACATGATACCTACACAGTAAAATTATACTTACTAACTGGCCTAGTAAGTTGAATATTTTTTTACTAAAGCTGTTCCTTTTATCCAGGCTGATCCAGCATGCAATGGATTGTAGCCCTGGAGAATGGAAGGGAAGAGATTTGATTATGAAGAATACTCAAGAGTGACTTGCTACTCTGCAAAACAAAGTCTGCCACAACTGCAACATGACCTAGTTGAAGATGTCCCTGTTAACTGAAGGAGGGTTGGACTCGATGACCTTTGAAGGTCCCTTCCAACCCAAACTATTCTATGATTCTACAGTGATTCTATGATTCTATGATATGCTGTGTTGGAGCCCCTTCACAGACAGTAACTCACAACTCATTTCACAGCCACAGCATAGGCTGCAGACCTCCCCCAGCTCCTCTGCATAAAAAAGATAATGGGGAAATCTGCTGAAATGGAGTTTTGGCTCCACTGGAGCAGGTACAAAAAATATCAAAGAAAGGAGCCTTGCCTGAGCAAGCAGGTGAAGGAGCTGCACAGACAAATGTGCTCTGCATCATTGGTTCATAGGAATATGTGGGTGCCCTCTGAGAGCACTGATAATGCCATATAATAACATGTAGGGCCATGGGAGTGGAGATGAGTGCACCTCAGATTGAAGTGGGATGCAGGGACTCACAGAGTGTGGTTGTAGGTGTGTGATATGACCTCAGTGAGGCAGTGGGAGAGATACTCAGAGCAGGTGGCCACATTTGACAGCTCAGTTGCTATTCCTTGTGAGGCTTTTCCAAGAAGGACTGCAGTGGTGAGTGAGGATGCAATTTGGATGCATCAAGAACCTGTATCCGGCGAGCACACGGTGCTTCTTGCGCTGGGTATCAGGAAGTTCTACTGGAAGAGCTGGAGCTGGGGGTTATGGCGGCTTCCTGCAAGTGTGCATACACGATCATAGCAGGCCACAGCAAGGCTAAGTTGTCGTATTGCAGGGCTGGCAAAGCTGTGAAGAACAGACCAGCACAGAAGCAGCCATTTTCTCTCTGTGTGTCTGAAAGACAAGGAAAAAGGCAGTAGTTAAAATACCATCAGAGCTCACCCATTTCCTCCCCTGGAGTCGGGGCTGACTTGGCAGCTAGTGGTGGCACCACATGCTGCCGGGCTTGGGGGGCTCGGCCATGCTACTGCAGAGCAAAACTGGCTCCTGTGTAGTTAAAGAAGAATCCGCAGGGGAAAAAAAAAAATAAGCTGCAACCTCCAAGTCTCTCACGAAGATAAAGTCATCTGAAAAGCAAGTGAACAGAGATATGACTGCTTTCAGAGGCTGCTGAGCAGGTCTGGTGGAGATGAGTTCGCACACAGAAGCGCAGTGAGAAAGGCTGATAAAATATTGACCTTTAAAAAGACCTGGCAGAAGCAGCTCAGCCGCAGGTTTGGCGATGTCCCTTGATGCCAGCTGATCGCACCCCACTTACCCGCTTCCTCACGTCTCCTATGAGTGGCAGAGCAAGAGTTAACGCTTTAACGGTCGAGGGGGTTTTTTTGCCCTTGTGCTTTGCTAGCGCGAAAGCGAAACGAAGCGCAGGGCGACAGTCGGGTTCACTTCCGCCGGGGTTCCAGGGCTTGGAGGAGGCCGGGCAGGCCGCGGCGCTGAGGGGCAGGATGGCCGGGGGGCTGCGGCTGCTGCGCGGGGCCCTGGGTGGCCGGGGGCACCCGCATCTCGGCGGGGCCGTGGCGCTGCGCGGGGCGCTGCTGCTCTGCGCGGTTCTGCGGTCCCTGGCGGCGGGTGAGCGGCGGACCAGGGGGAGGGCCGGGGCGGCGGCCGGGGCGGCGGCCGGAGCTCCTCCTGCGATCACCCCCTGCCCCACCTCACCACTTCATCGGCACAGTGCAAACGCGGGTCTTTCTGAAGGTCACTGCTGTTGCCAGGGGAGGGTGGTGCAGGGCCAGGCTGCCAGCAGGGCTGGGAGGACAACCCCAAAGCGGCAGCCAGCCCCCAGCCTCCCCATTATTTATCCCCTATCACAGGAAAGCTCATACACTCTTCTGTGTTTGCAATGGGGTTCATGCATTCAGCCCGTTCTTTTCTCTCCCTAAAGGACCAGCGCAGGCTCCCACACCAGCGCCTCCATTTCGCAGGGTGGATATCATCCTGGGCTGCTCCTACCTGGGGGAAAATGCGGGGGGCTCGCCGCGTGCCTCTGGGGGCTCATCCTCCAAGCATCCTGCCACCCTCGTGCTGAGGAGTGTCAGCGTCAGAGATGACGGGAACTTGGATGATGTCACGGAGTACAAAGCCCCACAGAAAAAACCTGACTCCTCTTCTCCCGTTGTCTTTGAAGCCTCAGGTGAGTGGGAGAGCTGGGGTGGGAGAGCTGCCGCTGGGGTTTTGGCTGCTTTCCTATACTGAGCTTCTGCAAGAGTTTTCTTTGACTGAGTTTAAACAATTTTTGAATGGCCACTAGAGTTACGTGCATGGTTCCCTGAATTCATCAATTTGGACTTTAAGAAAGGAAGTTTGTGGAAGATATTAGAAATCCCTATTGAGGTACCTCCTTTGTACTAGGGCTATCCTAGATTGCCTTTCTCTTGGGAAATACATTGCCAAAACCAACTGAGGAATTATTCCACTCTACAGTATTACGGCACTCATAAAAAGTGTTCACATCTTTAGCCATGAGGATATTTTTTGCTAGCAGGAATCATGGCAGTAAGTGGACATGAAGCAGAGCTGTCCTGCTCAGAAGGCTGGCTCTGTGTGACTTGGCTCTCCTTACTTCACTCATGGGTGCAGATCTGCAGTCCAGTCTCTGTTCCTCTTGCTGTGCATGTAGCTTTATAAACAGGGTCAAGCAAAGGTGTGAGCCTGTATTTCACTGTGGTCTTGTTTGCTGCCTACAGTGCCTATCTGCAAGCATGGGCTTCGCTACAAGCTTATTTGAAGCTCAGAGAATTTTTCAGAGAGGAAGCTGGCGGTCCAGCAGGATCCATTGTCATGGGTCCATGCTGTCCTTCAGGTGGTGTGGATGGGCTGGGCATGAGTGAGATCAAGCACACGACAGCCAGGCTACTGTCAGGCATTGCAGACACGGAGTTTATTTCCATGGAAAGCATGTGTAATAGATCACTAGGATGCTTGTGCCTCTGCTTAAGCCCATGCTATGATCAAAGGCACAAATACAGTGTGTCTCTACATCCAGCCACTCCTGCCTTCCTGCCACCCTCTCTTTCCTTACCTGGGATTCTTCAGTGTCCCCTTTGTTTCTTTATTAAGGCTGAAAAAGGATAAACATTGCTGGTCTTTACTGGCATATCACATACACTGCTTGCTTTCTTGAGCTAGTTAGAGGGAATCTGTTCTGTTTATTCTCCTATCCTAACAGCTTCCTTTGCCCAGAGAGAACTCTGTGCAATTTGGCAGGATAAAATACAATCAACAGACTGAGGGATGTAAGAAAGTCACAACAGACCTCTCATATTCTTTGCGGGCCTTCATCTGTTAAGCCTAGCCTGGTATTTCTGGGCTTTGACTGGCCCCAACAGTGCATGCTGGCCCTTCAAAATAATGTATCTCATCAGCTTGCTTTTTCTTTCCCCTTTTGGATTCAGAAGGCTAAAGCTCTTCCTCTGTCCTCACAGCCCAGTCAGTATCCATCCCACATGCAGAGTCCCTGCTGCACACAGACTGTGAGGGGGAGGAGGTGAACTGTGAGATCTCCCCGTACAGCCCCCAGCAGGCTGTCGAGGGGCCCTGCCAGACCTCCTGGTTCATCGCAACTCTGCGGCTCTCCAGCGGGATCAGTATCGTCCTCGTGCTCAAAGGACCACACTGCAGCAGCCAGGAAGAGGAGCACCATGCAACACTGCACCCAAAGCTGAGGATTCCTATGACCAAGGAGGGGACATTGCTGACCACAGGTGACCAGGTTGCCCAGGGTGCCCCCACAGCACTGAGGGACATGATGGGAGGGGAGCCTGCCTCCCCAAGAGTCCCATAACCACCCCTGCCAGCAGAACCTGAGGGCTGCTTGGACTAGGTGCCTAGGGAAAGAGGCATTGTGCAGATTGCCCCCCACCCTGGCTTCTGTCAGGGTTTCCCATGCCCCAACCTCTGAGGATGACAAGCACCTTCAAGTCTGTGATGTGCACTTGGTGTTTGCCTGTCTCCCTGCCATGCTAACCCCACCAGAGTGTCTTCCTCCAGCTCTTCAGTCCACATGGCCCCTGGAGCACCACATAGGATGCCAGTGCCTCCTCCTCCTCTGGGTGGGGAGCTCACTGCCAGCCCTTCCACCAGCCCTTCCCACCCAAGGATGCCTCTTAAACCACATCTGTTAACTCTCTGCTTGCCTGTGACCTTTCTGTTTCTAGTTGAGTTCCAGTCATCATCACGCAACACTTCCCTGCGCGCACGTCTTGGCAGCTCAGTCACCCTCGACTGCCACTTTGCCTTGGCTCCCAGCTTCACATTGTCTTCCCTGGAGTGGAGGAGGCAGCACCGAGGAAGTGGCCGTAGACTTTTCTGGTATGAAGTGGAGAGCATAGGCTCAGCAGCACAGCCAAAAGTCCATGTGGATGTGGCAGAGCTGCTGGGGAATGGAGACGCATCGCTTAGCCTGCAAGAAGTGAGCGTGGGAGATGAAGGGACGTACATCTGTTTGGTGTCCACCCCACTGCACAAGGTCCAGCACAACATCCATCTTCAAGTGGCTGGTGAGGAAGGCAAATGCCTTGGGGCAACAGGAGTCCTATGTCCCTAAGCACTGAAGCTTTGCCCTGCACCTTTAACACATTGCTCCCAACACTCATCATAGCAGGGAGCTTGTCTTCTGCCCCTTGTGCATGGCAACTTTTGTACTCTGCTAACAGTAAGTCAGTTGCCTGTTTATCTCCTCCAGAGCCTCCAAGAGTTCATTTGATTCCAGAAGTGGTGTCTTTTGAGAGAGGTGAGACTACTACTCTGACCTGCAACATTGCTGGCTATTACCCCCTGGATGTCTCGGTGAGCTGGACACAGAAGACTCCTAAGAAAGCAAAAATTCGTCTCTCAAACGCACGTTTCTCCAGCCACCGGCAAAGCCGAGATGGCACCTACAGCATCACCTCCTACCTCAGCATCAGCTCAGCCACAGCACAGGCACCAGCCACCTACAGCTGCCGTGTTTCACACATGGCCCTGGAAAAGCCCATCTCTGTGAGTGCTCATCTTAAGGCACCAGGTAAATGTTGGAGCAGAGGAGCAAGTTCTTCATCCTGCCTGGACTTCCTCCCACCTCATCCACCTACCGCAGAGATCAAAACCTCTGAGACACACCACACCTGCCTGTTTCCCCCTGCTTTCCTTCTGGTGTCCTCTTATACCTATCCTCTCCATCCTGCTCTTCCCTTTCCCTTTCATTTCCTCAGCTTTTATTTCACTCCCTGAACCTTTTGGGCAGCAAATATCTCATTTTATTCAGGGGAAAAGAGATTTTATGACCAAAAGAGGAGCAACAGAGCAAAAGGTTGTAGTATGTGGGCTGTACTCTGCCAGACAGGCACAAGAAAACAGCCATGCTCAGGGAATTAGATGCTGAGCTGGACTTGATGTTCAACTGAAAACCGATGCTGCTCAGGAACTATAGCAAAAAACCCTTCCCTCCCATTGGAGCTTGGGGTTCTCACTCTCCCTGCTGATGGGAGATTGCTCATGTGTCTCCTCCTGACTCAGCAGGGAAAAGCAAGCAATACTGTGATTTAACAAATTACAACACATCAGTTCAGCCAGTATAACTGGCCCTGGGTCTGTGTGGCTTTAGCTCCTGTGTGTCTTGTCACATCGGTGTACCTGACAAGAGCTTGTGCACAGTCAGTTGCTGGGGAACTTCATTTAACTTGGACAAGTCACTGGCTGTTCAGCTGCTCCAGCCAACCTCAGATCACTGATCCTCCTCTTCCTCTGCAGAGCAAACGGAATCAGAAGGACTGCTGGGGAGTTTCATCGCTACCATCATTTTCATCGTTGTCCTCTTCATTGTGCTCGGGAGAAGAGCAGGTAGGAGTTTAAAATGCTGAGCCACTTGCCCGGTGGGCAAGAGGCAGCAAGGAGCATCTCTCTCTGCCCTGCACCCCTGCTCAGGAGAGGTGGGGGTCAGGATATCCCAGAATCCTGGAGGGAGGGGTGGGGAGCAGATGAGCTGGAGACTCATTTCTGGTGGAAGGCAGCATGAGGCGATGCTTTGCACTGCTTTGGTCTTCCTGCATCTTCTTTTTTTTTTTTTTTTCCTCTCCTTTTCAGCTAAACCAGAGTCTGAGCAACTTTCAAGGGCTTCAGAATAGAGGAAACCCTTATGTCACTCACCTGCAGTCCTTTGTCTCCCATCCCTTGACAAATCCTGTTCCGGAGAGCCAACCCTGTCCAAATATTGACAGAACTATTGGTCAGTATGGGAGGGGTAGGGCTGCCCTTGGTGGAGGAAATGAGTGACTGATCAGAGGTGGACTCACAGGAAAACGTCTTCATCTTGGGAGGGCAACATCCATCACCTCAGCTCTTTGCTGGGATGCTGGATTACAGCTAACCCACATACCTTTCTAGAAATGCCTCTTCTCTGGTTTCAGGGAAAATTAAATTGTATATAGATGAGTATTTGTGTGACTGTGTATATGTATGTGTGTATACAGATACATGTATGTGTACATGTTGTAAATAGGTATGCAACATTTACACATATATGTAAATATATATCTGTACCTGTATATGGATACATTTGGTTAGTGCCTAAGAGGCAGATGTTTAAGATATTTATGTGTGTGTGTATGTGTTTTACCTGTGATGTTGGGCAAATATGTAGGCAAAATTGGGACTTCAAAATGGTAAATCCTCAAACAAAGGAAGTTATGAGTTAAACTGATCACAAACCAAACAAGCAGAAAAATATGACTCTCCAGGAGAAAGTTACAATAATATTTTTAATAGAAATTTCACTTCTAGAAGCTTCCAAGATGGAGAAAATCTGCAGTTCTGTAGCTGCAAAAAAAAAAAAAAAAAAAAAAAAAGATGGGCTTGATTAAATGCTTTTCCTGCCTAACAGGGAATTTGAAAGTAACACATAGAAATTTTGTATATAACCAACAAGGGGAAAAAACGCAGAAGGAAGGTGTGGATGGAAAGGCGGTATATGGCACATAATAAAAGTGAGAATTTATGAAGCATACAAGGTGATAAGGAGTGTTCAAAATAATCTGGAAAAACTGGATTGCTGCAAGTGCTAACGGCACTTGGAAGGTATTTTTTCAAAATACGTTGAAAACAAATAAATTCTAGCAATGGCCTAGGCTCTTACTGTGTGGATGTAAGTCAAACAGTTGACAGAGATTATTTTTCATGGAAGCTTTTTGATACAGAAAAGATGATTGGTTGTAAATGAAAGGAAACAGCATTGTGTATTCGTACTACATGAGGATGGTAAACGACTTTCTATTTGTGAACTAAGGAGGGTTTTAACAGCATCTGTTAAGTGTATTTTTGGATCAGTAGCCAAGAAAATTTGCATCTCAGAATCATAAAAGATTTGACTGAGGAGACACCTGGCCCAATAGAGCTAGGTTTTTAAAAATTCTGGCATATTAGAGATATCGCAAGATCTTGGAAAAGCGTGTTGTGCCTGTGTTCACAGAAAGAATGTGAGATGACATCAACGACTGTTAGATGGTTGTGTAGTAATAATAATAGGTACAAGAGTGTGAAGTTACTACAAGCCAGCTAACAAAGGCTTCAACAATGAAAATAACATCAATAATTTAGTATGTTTAAAAAAAAATGTGAGAAACAAACTTGATGTCATTATTCAATGAAATAATACATTTGGTTGATAAAAACACTGGTACAGATTTAACAAACCAATAAATTTGTAAATTCTGAACAAAAAAATAATAGTGCATGTATGCATCATAATTTGCATTATAAGGATAATTGTGAGCTAACAGACGAATGGCAAATAGTCATTGTCCATAAAAGAAACAGCAATCACTGCTGAAAGCGTGTGCCTCTCTGCAGGAACTGTGCTGCTTAATATTTGCATCAGGAAATACAATTGTAAAAAAAATATTTTTGATAAAATTTCCAAATGGCAAGATCAGTAGCTAAAGTGGAGGGAGTCTTCCAGATCAACATGAGTCACCTGGCCAGCTGAACATACTCAGACAAGATAAGATGCTCAGTAATGTCCGTGGAGTCTCCTCAGGCACCGGACCACCACGCTGTGTCAATGCTGTTGATCTACGAATCCCTATCAGTTTCCTGACTTGTGAGTGACTACAGACAGAATGTAACTGCTGGTGGAAGCAGTTTTTGCTTGTATCAATTCCTCTTTAATTTCTGATGCGTCACCAATAAATGAGTATTTTTAGTTCCAAGGGTTGTCCTCTCTGTCTGTGCACCTCCCCATGCCGCTCTGGGGGGTCCAGCCCACTGTGTGGCTCCATGGCCAGTGAACAGGGTGGCTGAGCCCCACACAGAGGGGGAAACCAGCTGGGACTCGGGAAGGGCAGCTCCAAGGGACCGTGGGTGTCAATACTGGTCTCCTCACTCCCACAGGCTGCTACTCTGGAGCAGGACTCACAGAACTCTTCATAGTGCCTGCTGTATTCAAAGACACCCCCAGATAACTGGTGGGTGTGTGATAGTGGCTCCTGTGCAGCCAGGGAGGATGGGCAAGCTGCCAAGAGCAGGAACATCATTGGCGACAACTGGAGTAGTCACTGTCACCCGTGACTGCCACCACCCAAATTGGAAGCCCAGCAAAGCCTGAAGCTGCAACACCCATCAGCAGTGCAGGAGCCCACGTGGGTTTTTAACATGTTGAAAGCGGCCCAGAGCAAAATGACAGGACCAATTAGGAAGGTCAGAAAGCACCTTACAGGGAGCACTTTGGTACATTACTCTGGTCTCACTAAACCACTATCTCTCAATTACACCACAGAAAATACGGAGTACTGCAACCTGCAGAGAAACACACAGTGAGAACCAACAGCTGCAAGTTATATTTAGGCATGTTCAGAGAAGAATGACATCATGTAGTCAATGATGATTGTCCTAGACATCTGTGAATAAAAATGGTAGACTATCTCTCAAGGTCTTCAAATAAATTTAGTTTTCTCAAGCTGTCATTCAAGAATTTTATTTTTTTTTAAGTTAACGGCATCAGTTAAAAGGGTAAAATTCCAAGGCCTGTGTTACATGTGAAGTGAGAACTGGTGGTTTGTCTGTCTTTTTGGCCCATAAATCAACATAAAGGAAAATAAAACAAAAGAAAATAATAAGGAGGAGATGCAAGAAATAAATCAGGAGTGACCATATTCCTCGTGAGGAGAAATACACCGTGGCACTTGATTTTGTCTACCTGCTCACTGATGCTCCCCACTAGAGCTGCTATGAGGAGTCCACATTTACTATGTCTCTGCAGGTCTCAAACTGAATTTAAACCATGAGAACAAGTAAAGCATATAAAATAACCTAAAGTAGAAAAAGTAATACTTACTGATAAACAAAGTGATGTTGTGTTTAACAACAATCTTCCTTATATTTTAAATAGAAGCCACTTATTACAGAAATATCACTAAGAAACTGGAAGTTCATCAGAGATAAACCTGATTGCATTATAAATACATATATAAATAATATTATAAGTTCTGCATCTCTGGGAGAGAGCCAGACTACCTTCCAAGGTCGAATGTGCCATGGCCAAGTGCCACATGGCTTTGATGGCTGGCCATGTGAATTGAGAAGCAGGAATTGGTTATCTCTGATTAGCTGCTAGGCAGACCAAGCCTTTATAAGGCATGCTCTATAAATAAATATGCTCTCTATAAATAAATACTAAATGTAGGTATTTTAAACAAGTTCTTTAGGATAATTATTTGATATATGACATGAAATTTGATATGGATTTTGTCAACCTGCAAAACATAAGATTAAGTTATTTGCACTTGACTCAAGATCACTTAGGAAGCGTCTGTGGCTGCATTGTGAATATGGACAAGCCAAAACTTCTGAAGTGGTATTGAAAGAGCAGTCATTGCAAACAACAAAGCCAAGCTCAAGATTGCCTTTTCCACATAGGTTCCCTTTACTTTATTATGCCTCTGCTCATTCAGTTTAAGCTAGCAAAAGAGATCCAGCAGTCCAACTACATTGGTTTAGATGCACTTTATGAACCTAGCTGAAGCTCAGCCAACCTGTGCCTCAAAGAGAATATGCACTAACTAGAAGAGACAGTGAAGTGCCTAATGCACTTCAGAGCTAAACTCCTCCTGTAGCCCACCAGGCATGACAGACAGTAACTCATTCAAGCCTACTGTGGAACAGGAAACCAATACCCACACTGAATGTAGAAAAGATACCAAACTTTCCCCCATCCTGGTCAATGAATCACTGCAACCCGCTTTGTAGGGGTGGGCCAGGACAAAGCATCAGGGCCAGCATTCATGCTCTCCTACTGTGCATTTCTTCCAGATCAGAAGCTTGAAGCAGCAAGCTCCATTGCAAGAGCTTGGCATCACGGTCCTCGGCTGAACCGGCACAATGAGCAGTGAGGGGTTCACACGTACACAGCGAGATGACTCCCACATGGCTACAGCTTCTTGAAAGTCCATGGACATCAGGTTCTTCTTAATAGCTGGATGACCTCTTTTCATAGAGAAGGTCATCTGACAGCTGCACAATGGCTGCTTCTCTTCCCTAGCACTGCCTGCAGGAATTCTGCCCCGGGCTTCTCTCTGTGAGGAGTATGAAACGCTGATCAAAGACACATCTTCACCAGCACTGTGCCTTTGCTTTTCTTAGTAACAGAAATCTTCTGCATTGATCACTTTCTCTGGCCTGCCTTTCATCTCAGCTTCACTGACAGAAGCAATGGTAAATAATCTCCGGTAATATTCCACTCTCCCCCTCTCAAAAAAGAGAAAACAAAACAGAAAACCAAACCAAACCAAACAAACAAACCAAAACAAAACAAAAAAAAGGAAAAGAAGGGGAAAAAAGGAAAAGGAAAAAAGGGAAAAGGAAAAAATGAAAAAATGGAATGGGGAAAAAGTGAAAAGGAAAAATGGGGAAAGGTAAATAAAAAAAGGAGGAAAGGGAAAAAAGAAGAAAGGGTGGAAAAGGAAAAGGGAGGGGGGAAGGAAAACAGAAAAGGATTGGTCTTTTCTTTTTGAAAAGCTTCCAGCTCTGTTACAACCACCCCGTAACTTGTGCGCCAGACAAAAGCATGGGACACATGCTTCCTTTCACTGCATATGTATCATGCTAAATCAGTCCAACTGATATCCACTGCAGAACTATGCTTCTCCTCCCAAGTCAGCTGAAAATTCAGCTTCTCCCAGCACACAGGATGGTGGGTTACCATGCATCTCCTTTCAATGACAGATGAGCAGATGCTGACAAATGGCAGATGCCTTCAGGACGAAAAATTATCTGAGAAGCTCAAAAAGCACATGTGGAGTGGAGAGGGCTGATTTCAGCCTCTAGGACCAGCAGTAGTTGCCAACAGTTCCTGGTGAGGAGAGAGAGCAGGGCAATGAGGACCATCCCCACCCATGTCCCCAGGCAGATGCAACAGTTGCAGCATTGGGAGCTCTTTCTCTTGTACTCTGCCCCTACCACCCCTGAATCAGGAGCGTAGAAAGTAGAGGGCCACCACCAGCAACTTCATTTCTGGTGCTGACACAGACTCCTCTGTCACTGCTGCTATCCCCTTCACCAGCAGCTGGGTCAAAGTGACTGGACCACAACACCCATTACATGCTACAGCAAGAACCAAAAACTATGCAGGTCCTAGTTGGCTCCAATGCTAACAGGTAGCATTCATCCAAGTCCTCAGAAGATGGACAACAGCACACACCTCCCTCAGGCTTGCAGATTATAGTATGGATTTCACAGCCTGCTGGGAATACAAACAGCATAGAACGGTATGAGAGGCTCAGGACTTCTAGTTCCTCCAGACCTTCCTAGACTCTAGCTGTACTTACCTCTCACCTTTTTATTCATGCTATCCTCATCTGAAGCCCAAACAAGTCCCAGAACCCGCCTTCCACTACCTGCCCCTGCCAAACTGGCCACCTACAGGTCCAGGAGGAGGATGTTTGATTACAGGGGTGTTCCTGGTGATTGCACAGCCTATGTCTATTCCCTCGTGCTGTTACAACTCTATGCAAAGGATCCCAGGGCATCATCCACCACCTGGCACCCTCAGATGCCTTCGGGAAGCAGTGAGTACTGTTGCAGATGCTGTGCTCTGTGACCCCTCTTGAATTTCAGTTCTATGTTTTCACCTTATCATGTCCCCCACTCCACTCATTCCTCACCCTAATAATTGGATTTTTCCCTGATTTCCTCTAGCCTCCTCCTCTCTCCTCAGGCAGAGCTCAAGATGAATAGAGCAAACATATAATACTTCTCATTCATATGATATACCTCATAATATTAAATTCTATTCCAACCTTCAAACATTTTCAGGTCAGGGTTCCTGACTGAGTGTGGTTTCTGTGGTTCAGTCACCCTCCATAGATTGTTTTTTTTCCATGAAGCTGTCCATTCTCACTTTGAGACCATGTAGAGTCTTTAAAAATTGGCATCATATTTACCACTTTCCCTACCTCAGGTACCACAGTGCCTGTAAGCATGGGTTAGACACTGCTCGGAGTAGCTCAGCTATTCTATTCTTGAGTTCCTTTAAGACTCTTGGACAAATGCCATCGCTCCCAGCAAATCGTTACTGTTTGCTTCGTCAGTGTGTTGAACAGCGTTTTCCACAGCAGCTTCAATTTCAGACATGTTCGGTGCCGAACCCCGCCCTGCACAAGAATGGGTTCTGCCATGACGATCTTGTCACTCAACACTTAACACAGAAGCAGAGATTTCTGTGATGGCCTTACCTCCCCCAGGCATTCCTCTCATAGCCTGATCACCAGTTTGCCCTACAGAACACCTGCCAGGTTCCTGATGTGTTTCAAGAAAGTTAGTTTTGATTCCTTTTGCTAGTTGTACCTTGAAGCCTAGTTTTATCTGACTCATTGTCTTTCTACAGACGTGCCAACATTTATATCTTTTTCTACTTTTCCCATGTGAGGACAAGTTCAGGTTTTTTGATAGACGCTTTTAGTGACTTCTCTTATCCCACTGAACAATAGTTTCTTTATCCCACAAGAAAGGTGTTCATCCCATTTTTCTTCAGCACACCCGCTTAGTAAAGATGGCAAAGGGTGACCAGGGAGTGAATTCAGATTATGAAGATGAAAACAACTGGGGCGGCACTATTGGACAGACAGAAGAAAATAGTTGTGGTAGGTGTTGGTGTATGCCATCAACACTGGGCAAAAGGTCAAAACAACAAAGGCTGCCAAAGCAGAGCAGGAAGAAGCAAAGTGGCTGGAAAACAATGAGAGTTAGACGGTAGGATGCTAAGAGCAGTGAAGACATAAGGTGGGAAAAAAAGGATTATGACACTAAGAATTCAGATGTCACATCAAAAGGGGGGATGAGAAGTAAGAGAGGACAGCAACATTGCCCCAACAGGTATAGTTGGGGTGGTGATGTAGCGTTACAAGAGGTGGCAGAAGGGGTCAGGGTTCACAATGAAGAGCAGCACAGGACTGTATGGGATGATCACATTGACATCTGGTGGGTCAAAATAATGACTGTCAGTGAAGCAGGGCAGCACTGAACAATGCCGATTGACAACTGAGGAGAGGTCCACATAGGCTGGATTGACAATTATAAGGTTCAGCAAAGGAAAGGGAAAAGACTGCAAAGGCAAGAAAGGCAACACATCATTGTTTTAAGAATTTGTGGACTAAGTTCAGCTTCCTGTGCTGTGAACTGTCTGGCACAAGTCATCTTCTGGGAGATATGTGGGTTGCCAGCACGTATTTCAGTGTCACTGGGCAATGCAGGCCTTCCCACCACAACCAGGCAGTTTGTGAGGAAAGAGGCCATGGTTTTCTTATTTTTCTGAATTTATTCATTACAGTTCTTTCCATTCATCTCTCTCTCCTTCCCCTGTTTTCAGCAGTATTTTTTACCATTTTCTTTTCCCCTTTTTCAAACAATTCTGAAGACATGGGTTTGCTTAGTATTGATTTCTTTATGAATTTCTTTCATACTTTTGTATATATCTAAATCATTCTCACAGACCTGCCCTTCCATGAAATACCATCAACATCTTATTAAGTCCTTAGCGTGAAAGATCAAATGCCTCAGCTGATAAATATGTACAGCCTCATATCAGGAGGTATGCTGTAAATATTTTGAGATCCTTTACTAGCAGGGGATTTGGAAGGCAAAAGGCCCTAGACTCTGCAAAGTGGACTATTTTTGAGCTACAGGGGAAGATTCTTTCTCTAAAAACAATCCAGCAACTCTATGTGTCTTACTTGAGGAAAATCCTATCCTGACCCCCAAATTTGCCCAAGAGTATAAACTTCTTGATAGATGAGCTGTTTCTGAAACAGTTGCCATCTTGATATAGAATTAAAAGAAAAGGCGACAGAATGGAGCAGTGACTATCATGAAGAAATCTCACTCTTCTCAGTATCACCAGAAGTGGTCACATGGCTCAGCTAAGATCCACGCTTTGTGGGCCAACCACTTCTGCTTAAAATAAAGGATGAAAACAAAACAAACAAACAAACCCCAACAACAAACAAACAATCAAATAAAAGCCACCTTGGATTAGTTTATAAAAATGAAGACAATCACAGAGTGGATCTTGTTACTCTAACCCTTAACTTGAATTCATCGAGGTACTACTTGAAAAAAAATTGAGATTCTTTGCTTCATGAACCACTCCAGAACTTCATGTCACTACTAGCCTCAAATCTTTTGAGGGCTCATAGTGCCTGGAAAGACATGAAACCTCCAGCAGAGAAATTAGTTGAACACATCTGGACAATTACAAAGGAGATGGAAAAGAGGAGTATGCCTTCTGCTCTGCCTTTTCAGAAGGTTGTGGTGGGAAGCATTCCATCAAGACATTTCACTGTTAAATCTTAACCATAAAATAAATGGATTTGTAGATTAACTTCTCTTTTTAAGGGCTTATTTCCTGAAGGCATAACTTCTGGTTCATATTCCAGGGGAGGAGAGGATCACCATCACCAGAGCAAAACCGAGAAGCAGAAGCAATGTGAAACCACTGAGTTGGAGTGACTGAGGGGGGCACCTGGAGAATTACGTGAGGCAGTATCAAAAATGAAGGTAAACATCAACTAGGTTGTCTTCATGTCAGCTCTAGGTGGGCAGTAGTGAGCACCTGTGTCCATCAAGCAAATGCCAGTTGTGCTGTGCCAGGTGCTGGGTTGGGCTCAGCAGCTGATCAGCCCCAACCCTGAGATCTCCGTCAGCCTGGGAGCAGCAGGCGTCAGAAGAAAAACTGGTCTGAGGTGGCTGCATCTGCTTCCAACTTCCAGGAACAGACAGGAGAGATCATGAAAGGGGTGGGGACACAGACCTGGGGAGTCAGGTGGTTGTGGTAATAGTTATATTGTTAAGGCTGGAATGAGGAAATTAAAGGTTTCAGCTGTGGCGGGGGGGAACACAAAACTCAAGGAGGCTCCGTCTTGATCTCCCTGCTTCTTAGTTGCCCCACAGGACAAAGCAGCCAGAGAAATCACCAGCTTTGACATCCAATCCTGGAGCTTTCCTTACTGCTGTTTCAGCCTGACTGCACACCCAGCTTCCAGATGGGCATTAGTCTAAGCTTAGCTATGCCAGTGGGTGCGAATTTCATCTGTCCGTTTGCACAGTTGATCCTATTGCAACAGGACATGATTGAGATCAGTATCTGAGAAGCTGTTGATCTGGCTGAGAGATCCTACATAAGACTCCAGTTTTAGGGAATATGCAGCAGAGGTAGAGCTTGAAGACCCATTTTCAGAGTCTGGTGATTTCCTCACAGAGGACAGGTCCCTAGTAGCGAAGGTGGCAGCTGGCTCTGACACAGAGCAGTATGGCTGAGGTACCACAGAGTCTGGGTCACTGAGCTGCTTCAGCACCCAGGCTGATTCAGGAGGCAATATCCCTCATCCTGCAATACAGACAACAGGTGGGAGAGAGCTACATTTCTCAGGAGCTGACTCTGATTTGCCAGCTAAAGCAGAGCATGTGCAGCCACCATACAGGGTCTCCTCCAGGCTTTGTACCGCATTGCAGTGTGCAAAGAGCAACGAAAGAAGATCTACATGGATCTTCTGGAGTTCACTCTGCTAGCTTAAGTCTCCTAGGAAGAGAGACTGGGTTCCCTCCACACAGTTTCCAGAAGGATTTGTTTGGTGTTACAGTATTATTTTCATGAGCTTTACCATCCAGCCTGCCACCTTTCATGCTGAAAGATAGAGTTAACACACACTGCTTCAGTTTTCTGCCAGGGCTCCCTTCTGTGTCACCGAAGTAGCTCTCTGCAGTCACTCTGCTCCTACAAGGTACATATGAATAAATACATTGAAAAGCAGCCTTCTAGGGACACAAAGGTGTGGAAGTGCATACACAGACATGTTCCTGCTGCTGTAGTACCATTGTTTATTTGGGACAGACATCACTGCTGCCTGGCAGGTTCCATCAGTAGGAATGTAGATGGTATTCAACAGCCCATTAGATTGGCTTGCAAATCCCTGCTAGCTTTTTAGTACTGATCTTCTTTAGAGATCACCACCTCTGCCTCAAGAGAGTCCGTGAATCCTGAGTAAACAATTCCCCACTGAAAAGCACTACAAAGTGCCACCTCACATCTATCCATCTTTATCAATCAGCCACTAGGCTGGTGTTTATCTGGCCAAACTCTTCAGTTAAACTTATAGCACCATCCACATTGCTATTCCTTGACAGTCTGGGTTGCTGGTTTTAATGCAGAAAAATATAAGCAGCTGTAGCTAATCCAGAAATAATAACTGGCTTCTACCTCATAGCAGAATGAAAACACGGTGGCATATATGTATATATGAAAGAACTAAACTGATCTAAGGTCTCTCAAATAGTTTAAAAACATGTATAAATTGTTATGTTTGGAATCCAGACTGGAAGGGGAGAGGCATTTCATTTTTTCCCCCACTATAGTAGCAGTGCATCAAAAAAAGTTCATTCTATTTTAAAACGTGTGCATTACAGATCACTATCACACTCCTACCTGAACAGATAATAGACATAGCTGGTAAGGAAACATTTCAAATTCAATGTCATAAAAAATGATTCATGTTTACTCAAAGGTTGCTCAATAGCAATAAAAAGCGATCATGCATTCATTTTGTGAAGATACAATACACAGAAGCACTGCCCAGAACAGCAGGGTGCTTCCCTTTTCGAAAGAGAAGGACCTAGTGACAAACAACTGAAGGAGAAGGATCTTTTCAGCATTCAAAATGTTGTTAGAGGTGAAGTAAATACTATGAATCAAAAGTTGTGAAAATGATTTGTGATGCTTGATGGAAGATCTTTCATGTTAATGCAAGACTCAGGATTTCAGAAGACCATTTATCGCATAATTGCTGAGCCTGAATGGGGGTGGGGAAATAATCATCAGTGTCAAAAACAGTTCTATCAAGTGTGACTCACCTTGATAGGTCAATACATCATATAAATATTCAGAAACTTGTGGATGGGCAAAATGCTCAGAAGACTCTTGTGGTGAGGGAAGTTTGAGATAAAAGTGAATCTAATCACTCAAATTATCAACAGGAGTTGCTTTTCCAAACTACACTGGTAGTTCTATGTTACTATCTGTTATCACACTGAAGCATGCCTGAGGAAAATGATACAATTTATGACTGACAGTCTTGGCCAGAAGATGCTGACTCAAGTAACCTAGTTCATCTACACACAGGAAACAAGAATAGAACAAAAGCTGGGAAGATGTAAATCAAACAAGCAAACAAACAAACCTGAAGAGGTAGCAAATTCTGATGTTCTGCAGATGGAGATTGAGACTGGTAGATGAGGAGGCAACAGATTTCTTATTTGCATTGTTTCCAAAGTGTTTGGGGAATCAAGTGCTAACTGTGGTTGCAAAAATGTTAAGAATACTTTTTTGGTTCCTTTTTGAGTTGGCAGTCAATCTGCAGCACATCTAAAGGACCACAGGAAGGTGAAGACTTTTACAAAGCCACGGCCAAAGCATGATATTCACATGACTGAAACGACTGGAAGTCACCTCAGAGCTGATCCGTGCTGTGAGGTGTGCCACAATAGCAGGTAATGTACAGCAGCCTGAGCAGCTCACCCGTGGGAGAAAGAGGGAAAGGGGAAATGGTGCAAGAGCAAATAACTGTTTTTTTAATTCTTTAGGGGGAGAAAAAAGCATGCAGAAAATTCTTTCAAAGAATAAAATAAATATGTATCTAGATGTGCATATAGAGATACATAGATATATGATGTACATCATTTACACACATGTAAAAATAAAACATACAATATATGCACCCAAACCCTAATTTTCTGCTATTCTTGTCCTCACTGGCAAAGGCCAAATGTTCTTTCAAACAACATGGTGATGGAAATTGTCGGCCATGACAAAATGCTGAGAAAATTGCTTTAGACTGTCATTTGGATATAGAAAATCAGTCTAGATGTTTGAGTATTTAATTATTTCTCAAGTAAAAAGAAATCAAAAACTTTGTCTCACACCCAGCAAAAAGGACTGCGTTTCTGAAGTCATTTGCTAAGAACACTTGAAGACAGTTTAAAATGTTTTAAAATACTATGGAAATCAGAGAATGCTGAACTACCGACACTACCAAATCTGGCTGTAGTCGCTTTGTGGGTGCGGTCAACTTAAATTAGTATTAAATGGGCATTTTCAGGGGCAAAACAATTTTTGGCATTCCAGTAAGATAGAGCCACAATTCCAATGAGAGAGGCGGTTTGGGAGGATGGTCCATTAGTGTAACCGCGTAATTTCAGGAGATTACAATAATCTAAATCAAACAAGTTATAAACATAATCTCTAAGAAGTGACTGGATTGTAGTTCCATAGGTTACACTGGTAATTGTAACCATTGATGCTGTGTAATTGTTAGTATCTCTGTGTGTGTTCACGGAGGTCAAAGCTGGTTCAGAAGGCTCATGTGCATCTTCAGGGATTCTCCAGTCTATCTGAGTGCACAAAACACACAAATGGCACAGGTAAAAAGAATTTACAACCCTCCGCTAAATGGCATCTCCTATAGCACTGCCCAAGACAGGACACAGAGCTGCACAGACTGTCAGTCCGATCCAGGAGGACACTTCTAATGCTGTCAGGAAGCATTAATGGGCTTCGAACACAATGTTAGTTTATTCCCCCCAATCCCTTCCACTTTCGGCAACTCATCTTTGATGGCAGTTCAGAATAAATTGCTTGAGATATAATTAATTTAGAACTGCAAAAGAAGCAATGCTTTTGCTCTGCATTGCTTTTTGTCACAGGACAGAGTGGAGGGAAAGCCCTAAATCGGGTTTTTAACAGACAGCTGGCACAAGGCTGTTCCTGGCATGCTATCACTTAGCTGCCAGCCTCAGAAGTGCAGTCCTTGCCATTTTCAAGCATGGTATTTTGCAATATGAAGAGGTAAAAGTGGCTGTGTATTTTGAGTCATTAATCAAACCACTGCTAACTCCAATAAGGACAGCTCTGAACAAGGACTAATGTGAAAGAGGTATTCATAAGGGAAAGAAAGAAGTGAAAACCTCAGAAAGAGCTAGTTTGAGAGAATAGCATTTGGAGGAAGGATTGGGAAGGAGGTTCCACTGTTATAATGCGATTCCTGGTCACATTTGGGTATAGCTGTTCATTTCTGTGGTCTCAGCAAATGCGCGGAGGTTTTGGGTAATGACAGGAAGCTTTAATTTCCCAGGCACAGATCAGTGAAATATGTTCCCACTCTTGGCTGGGCCAAGTAGTTCTGGATATAAAGGTTTCTTCAGTTAATGAACGAGCAGAACCAATGCTACCTCATGCATATCACTGTGTCGCCACCAGCCTTCTCTGCCCCAGCACCATCCTTCTTGCAAATCTCACCCAAAACTCTCCATCTACCTGGGTTTTGCCCTTGAAAAGCAAGATTTGGCGACTATAGCCGGGGTGCGTGCACCTCATCCGTGGGCAGGGCAGGGTCCTGCCGCCGCCGAGAGGGGAGCGGGGGGTTCCCGGC
The DNA here is from genome assembly GCF_037038585.1 of Patagioenas fasciata. Classification (NCBI taxonomy): domain Eukaryota; kingdom Metazoa; phylum Chordata; class Aves; order Columbiformes; family Columbidae; genus Patagioenas; species Patagioenas fasciata. The sequence goes on from NC_092520.1 coordinate 128,271,571, forward strand.
CGGCGGGCGCTGCCTCCGGCTGCCCTTGAGACGAGCGTTGCCAACTCTTCCTGCATCACCTCGGCTCGCTGGGACACCGCGTCCCCGCCGCGGGGGGGTGGAGGGAGGAGGAGGAGGAGGGGCAGGCTGTTCCGCAGCAGTACCTGGCCGGGGCAGGGCTCCCCTTGGGGAGGACGGGGGGGTCCTGCTGCCCGCCGGGAATACGGCGGCCGCGCCTTGACCCCCGCCGGCGCCGCCAAGGTCACCGCCCCGGCGAGTCCGGCGGTCCCTCGGCCTCCTCTGCCCGGCCGCGGACACCTGAGAGCTTAAAGAGGCTTTTCTTCCCCGGGAGCGGTGCCGGGGGGAAGGGGCAGGAGAAGGAAGGAGGGGCGGGCGGGGAGAGGCTGGCAGGGCAGGAGCCGGGCGGGTTGCTGGCTCGAACTGGAAAGGAACCGGTCCCAGTCCAGCCGGGGAGGCTGCGGGAGAGCCGGCAGCGCTCGGGGAGAGCGCACTGGGCCTCCGCCTGCCATGGGCACAGAGCCCCGCGTCAGTCCCGCGGCACCGGGCGGGGGGGCCGGGCCGGGAGCAGAGCTGCGGGAGGACGGTGGGGGCTGCTCGGTGGGGGATGATCTGCCCTCTGTCACCCGTGGGAGAGAGCGTGTGCATGGACGGCTGGGGACCTGCAGGCTGGGATGGAGTCAGGGAGGAGGGGGTGAAAGCAGCAAGGTTTTGGGAAGATGAGGGTGCAGAGCCAGTTTTTGCACCAGGCACAGCTTCCCGGAGCCGCAATCTTGCAGAGCTAGCCCCTAATTCTGAGTTTGTGCTGTAGGGTGGGTCTGTGAAGACAGGGAAGATGCCAGAAGGGGAGAAAACAAGGCAATGGAAGCAAGAAGAGGACCAGCAGCAGAAAGAAGAGAAGCGGGAGGGTCTCATTGAATTCTACAGTTCCTACAAGGAGCTATTCCAGTTCTTCTGCAGCAACACAACCATCCATGGGGCTATCCGCTTGGTGTGCTCCAAAAATAATAAGATGAAGACAGCCTTCTGGTCCGTTCTCTTCTTTCTCACCTTTGGCTTAATGTACTGGCAATTTGGGATCCTTTACAAGGAGTACTTCAGCTACCCTGTCAGCCTCAACCTCAACCTTAACTCCGACAGGCTGACTTTCCCAGCCGTGACACTGTGCACCCTCAATCCATACAGGTAAGAAACAGACTCCCAGAGCTGTTGTCTTGCCTTGACTTTTGCAGGCATAGGATAAAAGCATGTAATACTTGTTCTCCTGATGGTCCTTGACTGTCCCCTTCAGTAGCAGTGGCAGTGAAAAGGCCACTTTCACAGGCCTTTGCTGCTGCAGGGCATTCACAGTAAGATGTATTAGTTTAGGCAGCTCTGCTTGGTGGTGTATGTTAGCAGGCTGCACTGTAAACTGCCACAGAGCAAAAGCGGATGCATTTATTTCTCTCCTACGTGGATGGCAGCCTGCAGCAAGGGGTTGGATTTGCAGCTGGCGGCAGGAATGTCCTGAATCACGCCAGCAAAATTTGCTGCATGTCTTATTCAGAACGGTTTATGTGCATCCAACCCTAAAGCTGCAGGCCCCTGTTTCCCCCCATATAGATACAGTGCCATCCGTAAGAAGCTGGATGAACTGGACCAAATCACCCGTCAGACACTGCTAGACCTTTATGACTACAACATGTCTCTGGCACAAAGCGACTGGTCCACACTGTCCACCCGAAAGCGTAGCTCAAGGAGCCTGCTCCATCATGTCCAGCGCCATCCGCTGCGAAGGCAGAAGCGGGATAACTTAGTCAACTTGCCAGAGAACAGTCCCTCGGTGGACAAGAATGACTGGAAAATTGGCTTTGTTCTGGTGAGAGCCCTAGGTATCCTGTGTCCTTCCCACTCCAGTCTCTGCCCAGCTACTTCTGTCTTGTTAGACCCTTGACCATGCCTTTGTCTATGTAGAAGTCTGATTCATTTGCACTGGCTTTTGCTAATAGCAGATAAAGGGAGAGACTAATCCTTTGCCCAATGCAATCCTGCTCCCTGAGTCCTGACCCTGCTCATGCAGGCTCCTGGAGACTTGTCCATGTCAGTACCCATTTTTTTCGTAGGTAGGGCAGGGAAACCTTGTCCTTCCTGAAGGCTGCACCAGCCTTTTGGAGAGCCATTTATTAACATCAAGTCTAGTGTTGCCCAATAATAGCAAAGGGGAAAGTATTGGATGGCTGCAGGCCACATGAAATGTGGTTGTGGTTGCATTTGTTCCCAGGTAGCAGCTTCTTCACCTGAGGCTATCTGTGTTTGCATTTAAAAAGGCAGTGAAGGACTGAGGCTAATCCTTGCCAGTTAACTAGAGTGCCCACAGGATCAAAAGCGTTTTTCCTAGACACGCCCCAAAGGAAGAGCCCCCCATACCAGAATTTAAAGCTTCTGGTTTTATAGCATGCAGAATTTATGTGCAGCAGATCATCCTGCACACCTCACTAGGACTTGCTGCCTCTTGGGTTTTATTCAGCCTTGCTCATTCACCTGGTGTTTCCTTTCCACCAAGGAGCTGGCCTGGGTGTGCTTTTCCCCATACTGTTGATCACCTTTTGATCGAGCACAGGAGCCCTGTGGATCTTGTCCACTCCCTCAGGTTTATCTCCTGCCTGTGCTGAGGGAGCATAGTTAACCCACAGCCACAACCTCGCCTCTGGGACAGAACTTCCCTGATATGGCTGGTTTTCTCCTTCTCAACAGTGCAATGAGAACAACGAGGACTGTTTCCATCAGGTCTACTCCTCAGGGGTGGATGCTGTGAGGGAATGGTACAGCTTTCACTATATCAATATCCTGGCGCAGATGCCTGAAGCAAAAGCCCTGGATGAGTCTGACTTTGAGAATTTCATCTATGCTTGCCGCTTCAATGAAGCAACATGTGACAAGGCGTAAGTGGCAGAAACATCCCAATGTGTCTTCCTACCACCACCCATATTTTGTGCCTGGGTCGAGGGGAATTCAAGAAACCACATTAGAGAACCTCTTTCCCAAGGTGGGATTGTTCCTCGTTCAATTCCTGTTGTCTCAGATGATGTCTCATGAGTGTTTCCTGTGGGTTGTGCTCACAAGGGTCACAGTTTCTGTGGACTATGAACCTCAGAGGATGGTTTCTCCTTTTCCTGGGTTTCACACAAATTAAATAGTTGTTAAAACTCTGTTGTGGGTATAGATGTACAGTGTAGAAGTCTCTTTATTCTGCTTTCTACAGTGGTGGTGTGGTACACATCGGCTGACATACAGAAGGACGAAAAGAAATAATTGTTACAAAAGGACAGTAAAAACAATATCGCACTTCTCTCCTGCCATTATGGTAAAAAAGTCGCAAAGAGGTAGTGAAATGAAACCCATCAGCAATGGCTAGGAAGAGCTAGGAGTTTTTTCAATATTAGTAAGATAATACAGTAATTGCTAGTACTGCTAAAACCCATTCAGGCTCTCAAGAGTTAGCAATATGAAAAACCTGGTGTAAAAACCTGTCCAGCTCCAGGACATTTTTTACAGCACATTTTTATTGCTTTTCCTGGTTTGGGTGAGTTTACATAACAAATACTGCCCATCTGCTGTTAAGCCCCTCTCCCTATAGGTGGAAAACAGAGTTGTTCCTTTCCGAAAGCCCTTCCCCTTAGTCTCCCAGCCCTTCTCACCCTGTGTGAACGATTCTGTTCCCATCTCAGGAATTATACCCACTTCCACCATCCCTTGTATGGAAACTGCTATACCTTTAATGACAACAGCAGCAGCCTGTGGACCTCCTCGATGCCTGGGATCAATAACGGTGGGTGAGAGGCACTCTTTGGTGAGTAGCGAGAACAGGTCATCCCTGTTTTCCCAAGAGGAGTTACAGGCATCCTGCTGCGCGTTCCCTGGCAGTGGCAGATTGCAGCCCTGCTCTGTCTCACCCAAGCTGTTTTCACCCATGTGGAGATGGCTGTCTCATGGACATGGCTGTCCCTCGCTGATACCCCACTGAGTTCTTCTCTCTCCCATCAGTGCCTGATACTTGTGTTCATTGCTCCCTCTGGACCTGTGCTGGCCCTTACTCAAGTCCTCTGTTGAGCTCCAGTGCTGTGCTCCTGAGAGCCTGTTCTTGACCTTCTCCTTCCCTGTTTTCCTGTTTTCAGCAGCTGACGTGTTTGTGTTCCTAAACCTCCTGAAATCTCTCTAGGCCCAGCCTTATGGCCTTTCTTCCATATGGCTCTGAGTCTCTCCATGAAATTTCTCTCAGTTCCCAGTTCTGCTTTTTCTAAGCTACAGTGAAGAAATTCAGTTTTCTCTGATCTCTCCTGGAACCTCCAGCTTTGTCTCTGGCTTCTCTCCTGCCACCCTCCATTGCTGCCCAGCTTTGGTGCAGCCCTGGTTGATGTTTCTTCCTTTCTTACAGACTCACTTCTAACCATTCTGCTCTTTCTCCTGCTCCACATGATGGCCGGCCATGACATCCCTTGCTCTCTGACATTCCCTCAGGCCTCTCCCTGGTGGTGCGCACCGAACAGAATGATTTCATCCCTCTGTTGTCCACGGTGACAGGAGCCAGGGTCATGGTCCATGATCAGAATGAGCCAGCCTTCATGGATGATGGGGGTTTCAATGTGCGTCCAGGTATTGAGACCTCCATCAGCATGAGAAAGGTGAGGAAGCAGCAGGGGTAAGAGCTGTGGATGTGGAGATAAGAACTTCAGTGGGGGAGGATTAACTCAGTAGATAGATACAGATGGGTATTCATGGACTCCGTGTGTGAGGAAGAGGGTTAATTGCATGGAGTGAAGAGAGGGAAGAAGAGGAGCTTACTGGATTAGATGAGAAGGATTTGATTGCAGTTTATCAGTGAACAAGGAAACGGAGGGAAGCAGGGGGAGCTGGCATCCAGAGGAAAGTATAAAGATCAGATACTGATGGACAAGGAGTGAGTGGCATGGAAGTGTAGAAGGAAGACAACAAAGTGGCAGTTCTTGACTGTAATGACTATGATATTCCAGGAGATTACTATGCGTCTTGGGGGCCGTTACAGTGATTGTACGGAGGATGGCAGTGACGTGCCAGTGCAAAACCTGTACTCATCCCGCTACACCGAACAGGTAACTCGTTATTCCTGGTCCTGTGCCAGCTTGTTTCCCTACTTTCCCAAAATCCTTCAGTGCCCTAACACTTGTCTGCGGGCACTGTTAACTATGGTGATGTGATACAAGCTGCAGTGGCTTTGGTTGCCTTGTTCAACTTTTTCCACCTCATGCACCTCCAGGTCTGCATTCGCTCCTGCTTTCAGCTCAACATGGTAGAGCGCTGTGGCTGTGCCTATTACTTTTATCCCTTACCTACTGGGGAAGAGTACTGTGACTACACAAAGCATGTGGCCTGGGGTAAGTGGACAGGAAGAATAGTAAAGCTCATGTCCACCTGAACCTGTTTGGTCCATCTCGTGTCCCAGTACATCTGTCTTCAATGAGCTTCCTGGTGCAGGACATCCAAAAGACACTCTTGTCTTGGATGGTTACTCCCTCTGAGCTTGTAGAAGGAAACCTCCCCTGGATTCCCCTCACTGTCACAGATCACCTTTCATATACAGATACTGTGAGCTTACCTGGATCTACTTTCTCTGCTGCTCAGGCTACTGCTATTACAAACTCCTGGCTGAATTCAAAGCTGATGTGCTGGGCTGTTTCCACAAATGTCGGAAACCTTGCAAGTAAGTTTGAACATCCGTCAGGTGGATTGAGAACTCTTTATTCCTAGAAGTGCTGGAAAGCATCCAACGACCAGGGCAAAAGCTTCAGTCAACAGCTGAGCTGCAACCCAAAATTATATTTCTCCCATTAGGAAGCTGACAGCTGAGGAGCATCAGTGTCAGCTCAGGGGTGAGCTCCTGAGGACTGTGCAGAAGCTCGGTGGGAAGTGGGCAGAACTTCAGCATGGGAGGGAGTTTCCAGCTGTGCTTGGGGATTGAGAGACCTGGCCTTGTAGCTCCTAAAGCTTCAACAGCTAACACAGCCTCTTGTCTTCCAGAATGACAGAATACCATCTGTCAGCTGGATATTCCCACTGGCCTTCTGCTGTCTCAGAGGTAAGAAGAGAGTTTCCTGGGCTCCCCAGCACTGCTCCAAACTCCCATTTTGTCCTTCCTCAACTGGTACTCCACCTACAGGAGGTGACTGTGATCATGTAACACAATTTATTGCACTTTCATTTCAGGACTGGGTTTTTCATGTGCTTTCACGACAGAACAAATACAATATCACATCCAAGAGGTGAGAGCTCCTAAACAGAGGTTGCATCCAAACCAGAAACCATCCTAGTGGAGTGTGTGTGTTGGGGGCTGATAGATTAAATCACTTCTGGGAAGATTAGACATGGGACCCATGGACAAGGCCAGTGGATTTGAGTCAAAGTAAACTGAGACTTCAACAAGGACTGGGAATCCAAATGAAGAGTCTCAAAAGGGTCAGCTGCTGGTATGAAAATAGTAAGCCCCAGGCTGCTTCCATGTGGTCTGGAGTCACGGTAAGGGCTAGTGGAATAGTGGGAATGAGAGCCACACAGGAGCTTGTACTTAGCCAGTGTAGGATGCCACAAACATTGGGTTTCACAGCACAGTCTCAGAATTGCACTGCAAGTACCAAAGATTGTATTTAGTGCACAATGAGGGAACTGCAGAGATGGGGAAAAGCTTCTGGGTGGTATATGCGGGAGGAGGACAAGTGACAGAAGGGGACAGAGAAGACAAGCTTCATGAAGAATTGCAGGGATTGTGGATTTGGGATTATTAAGTCCCATATTTCATTTACAGGAACGGAGTTGCCAAAGTGAATATCTTTTTTAAGGAGTGGAACTACAAGACTAATGGGGAGTCTCCAGCCTTCACGGTACACACTTTACTGCCATGTCCTCTCCAGCCACCCATTCCCCACTGATGTCCCTCCGTAGTGGCTGGTGTTCATCCCAGCAGCATTGCTCTCTTCTCCTGTGGCAGGATGGGAGGAACCCACCACCACCACAGGCGCACTGCTAGTGGGAGCAGGCAGGGAGGCAAAAAGGCTGGAACGAGGGCTGTCCTCACTGCCCTCTCTCCATCTCTTGCAGGTAGTGACTCTGCTGTCCCAGTTTGGGAACCAGTGGAGCCTCTGGTTTGGATCCTCTGTCCTGTCTGTGATGGAGCTTGCAGAACTGATTCTGGATTTCACCGCCATCACCTTTATCTTGGCCTTACGCTGGTTCCGCTCCCGGCAGCAGCTCTCCCCAACGGCACCCCCTCCAAACAGTCATGATAACACCGCTTTCCAAAATGAGGCACCAGGTCTCAGCACTCCACACCGCTTCACTGTTGAGGCTGTAGTGACCACACTGCCATCCTACAACAGCCTGGAACCACATGGGTCGAGCAGGGATGGGGAGGTGGGACACGAGTGAGGCAGTGGCTTATTCCACAGTTCAGACAGGTGACAATTGGAGCAGAGGCTTCACACTTTCTCCATGGCACCTGCATTTCTTTATTTCTGGGGTGCTCTACCTGGACCACAGCAGAAGACTGCTCTGTGGTTGGCCTGGGTTCATTGCTTTCACTACCATAGCTGAATTCTTCAGTCTCATAAAATACTAGTGCTCTGGGATTCACCAGGGATGAGAATTAATCTAGTGTATATACGGGGGAGATATCAACTTGGTTTCCTTATACTCCTTGCACACCTACACATACACACATGCTTTCTTTTCCCTGCAACAAGGATGCTGCCACAGTTCTGGACTGTCATTAATTAAAGAGATTTGGCAGGTATGAGTGGCCTCCTCTGTGGCATGACAAGGGACAGGAAAGGCCTCTCAACTTGGGTACAAGGCTCTCCACAGGATGAGCTTTGTTAAGCTCTCCTTCAGATTGGAAACTGGTTGCTCTTTCCTAGTTCTTACTGTCTAGTTTTGATCCAAAGACCAAGCCACCCATCCTCTCCTTCCAGAGAGGAGGGGCTACTTGTGTAGCCAAGACATGACAGTCATTGACATAGTCTTAATTTACTTTATGCACAATACTCTGGGGAGGGGGTTGATGTTTGCTGTCACTCTCAGATCAGGAAAAAACAGCCCTTTATAAGCTGCCTATGTGGTACTAGTAGATCATAGCTATATAGCAGGCTCCTTCCTCGTGATATACCACACATATGGACATGCAGCTATTTGACCATTTGCCAGAGCATTCAGGATAAAGTGATCTCTACATAGGAGCAATGGAAACAAAGCGTACACCCTCAAAAACATCCCAAGCAGTATCTCTGCTGCCATGAGATTCTGCAAAGGAGGATCAGAATAGCACAGGTCCGTGCCTGCTCTGTTCTACTCATTCCTCCTCTGGTTCACCCACAGAGGCTCTGCTGAGGATTGTAAAGCACAGGAGAAGTGCTGCAGACTTAAAGGTCCTTCCAGAGGATGTATTAGCCTATTGGAATGGACTGCACAGGCAATCAAGGTCAGGACAAAGAACGTCCTCTTCCCAGAAACTTTGCACAAGACCACACATCTTATTTCTTGCAGTAAGCTTGCCATACTATTTTTTACAAATACTCAGACTTCTGCAATGATGTTTACACAGCACTTTATGTGGTATTAAGAGAGCAAGGGTGATGTCCTTAATTAACAGAATTACCCACTTGACCAGACACAAACAGAGATACCAGCATTTAAGAATATAGTTTAGACAAAGATCTGTGGTACCATGTACCCAATCACATTACAAACAGCCTCTTCTGAATTTAAAAACCAGCTATTCATAACAGAAAAACTTAAGATGTTTTTAAAATTAAGGTAAATACACTGCCCTTGGGAAGATGGAGGATTCTAGCATAGTATATAAACTGTTGCCTATTTATTCCCTTTGAGATGTTAAATGCACATTTGTTGTTCTGCTCTTGGCTTGAAAATGCCCTTTTCACTTCCCAGCAGAGGCTGATTTTCTTCCTTCTCACAGACATTAACACTATTTTTTTATTACACAAATATTGATGGTTTTTCAAACTTTATCCCAGTGCTCAGCAGATGACCCTAGTATGAAAGTGAAGGTCTCTCTCTGCTGGGAATAGATGCAAACAATTCGTGGGTGTCCTTCAGCAAGAGGGGCAGCCTAGGAGGAGGGAAAGCCCTACAACCACAGGCACTGAGAGTTGTGGGAACATGTATTCCCCCTGGGAGGCCCCCATGGGAAAAAAATCAGGACATCTACGAACACAAAAAAAGCCCCACAGTTTCTGTGTTTATTGGTGATTTAAAATGAATAAAAAGAGAGTGGGAAAAGAAAGAAGGAAAGCTCAAAGTTGCCTTAATGAAGGGACTTTCATGTTCTGTAAAAACACTGCCCAAGAGGCAGAGTTAAAAGCTAGGTTTAGCAGCTAGAACAAAAAAGCAGCTTTGGTCACAATTAAAAACAAGCCAGACAAATAGAGGAATCAAGATGCTGCATTCCCAGACCAGTTCTTGGTCATGAATTCAGTACTGCAGACTACTGCCTTCCACAGCTTCTAGCACGTTAACGAGCAAAAACCTGACACTGGACACACGAAACTGTTTGCTTCACAAAACTACCTCCAAATCAAGAAAGGAGAAAGAGTAGGTGCAACATCTAAAGCAGTCTGTGTGTATCACAAACATACAATGATTTATACACTGAACATGATCTTTTCAGAATATCTGAATAGCAAGACAATTCTTCACATCACACAGTGCCTTGTGATAACCATAAAAATTGATGAGACCCACCACATCACACATAGATAAATGGGTAATTAAAGGAAGATTAATCAGAGACACAACTACTTGAAACATTACATTCTCTGTAATGTCCTAAAGAAATACAGCTGTAGAAGATGATGTATTCCCTAGGGGAAGCTTGCACCATATTATTTCTCTCTTCTGTAGAAGCATTAAAATGGAAAAAAAAAAATGGCCCCAAATCCAGAGTTAAAAGCCTGTATAAATATGAAGTTGTTATACAAGTTGGTAAATACGTTAGCTCTCCCTGTCCTGAGGATCAGTGCAAAAAATGATCATCTTGGGAGAAATCAGGTGATCCTCTGAGGAACATCTCTATACTTCTTCTAGGCTGACGAGATCACAAATTCTCAGCTCAACAGATGTATAGTGAGTTCAGTCTGGCTGAAAAGAGACAAGTCCACCAGCGGTGCAGTGAGAGCATGGAAAATTGAGTGTTTCACTGAGAAAGTGAAATACTAGGGGAAGTGAGTATTTAGAGGGATTCATCTGTCAGCAAAAGGTAAATTTAAGGTCTGAGCTGGGGTGAATTTGTAAAAGAGAAGTTGAGGGGAAGTAAATGCTCAGTAGTTATACGTATGTTAGAAGCATAGCAGTTATTTGGAGTACACAGAAAACATGCAAGGAGCAACTGCATGTTATAGGACACTAAAGAAAATGCAAGTCATGTCTTTTTGGACTCGGAACATTCTGTCACACGGGGTAAAGCAGAGAAGTAGAAATACAACTGCTTGAAAGAGGAAGGGAAGTGCAGGAGGAGAAAAATATTTCTGTGCGTAAGCTGGAGTATTAGAGTGGGTTGGTTTGCTGGAGTAATCGGTACAGGAGTCAGTGACTCTACATGCAAAGATGAGAAAAAGGTTTATAGGACAGAAATTACAAAGGGAGAAGACAGATGAGTGTTTAAGAGCTAAAACCAATAGCAAAGAATCTGTGGAAGTGTTTGGTGCTGCTGAAATACAAGGAAAGAGTTGTGAGCCCTTTTGAGATGCAGAACAGCACACAGAGACAGGGTAAAGAGGGCATCAGTGTCTGTGGGACCATGGTGGTGGGATTTGCAAGGTGATTGAGGGCTAAGGGCATTTGGAAGTCATATGCTAGCCAAAAAAAAGGATACAAGGAGTCTGGGAAATGTAGGGACACTGAAGTTTCTGAGGGCTCTAACTGTGAGATCAGATTTCTTATAGGTTCTCAGATCCTCCAAATTAAACCTGGTGTGCAGCGGCAATAGGAATTACTAGAAGAAATGGAAGAATGAGCCAGCCCTGCCAGGAAACAGAAAAAGTAAGCACAGGATGGTTGAAAAGGCAGGGAACACCAAGACAACAGCACAGACAGGCATGCCGCACCCTCTGCTGAAAGCTTGTTCCTGAACAGCACAGCAGTCACAATTTGACAGATACTTTTTTTTTTTACATAAGAATTAAGGTAATACAGGAAATGCATGGAAATACAAACTAAGTATCCAGAGAAGCCAGAATGTGATAAAAAGCAACACTTCAGAAAACAAGCAATACATTTCAAAGAACTGAACTCTGCTTGCTGGAGTGCTTAAAGAAGCTGAACAGATAGGTGCAAGGTTTGTCTGCACAGATTGAGGTAAAATGTAGAAGACGTTTGAAGAAAGGGCCACCAGGCTCTCGGGACAGTTTCAGTAAAAATCTAAGGAGTGGAGACGTGAAAGGTGAAAAGGGCAGGAGTGCTGTTAGTGAAAGGACAGAGGGGACCAGAGCTCAGGAACATATCAGAGGGATGGCCATGTTCAGTCTTGCAGTTTTTTATAGTTACCAACGTTCAGTATTTAAAAGGATCCTGTGAGCACAAGAGAGGAAAGAGCCTTCAGCTTCCAAGTACATGCTGGAAGGCAATGAGCTAATTAAAAAATATATATATTAGTATCTGGAGATTATGGCAAATTTATTTAAAAATAATTACAAGTGTTTTTGGAAAATAAACCTGACATGAGAGAACATGAAAAGAAAGTAATTTTGGCCTCTGCAATAATAATTTAGTGGGTCTCTGCACTGAAGGATGTTATGAGGCTGTTCACACTGGAAACCTTGGGAACAAAAAAATAAGAGTGCTTTGAATAACTGTATCTGACAAAAAAAAAGTTCAAAGATTAACAGAAGTATAGCAGTTGAAGTACAACTTCATTTTGGCCTGTAAACAAGAAGTTTTATGAAGGTGCCCACTTAAATTCTCTAAGGGGAAGTGTTGTAGGGAACACTGCACTGAACTCGTATATCCAACACACACAGCTGGGTTGCCTATTTTGTAAAATCCTACGTCCTTATCCTTTGCATCTCTCAGAGAGTAATTATTTGCTTGGAGATAAGAACAGATAAAACCTCTGTACTTCCCCGTTATTGCCTCTCTTCTCCAAGTTAAGGCTTCCAGCCTCAGTGGATACTTCAGAGCAGGGACCTCTGTCACTTCACAGGGAAGCCAGGTCTGTTAAACAAACATTGATGCTGCATTCCTACTCTAGAAAAATGTTGTGTATCTTCCCCACCACCTTTCACTTAGTCTCCAGCTGAGACAAGAAACCAACAATCCCTCCAACTAATGAGAGTATGCAGCCTTCTCCAATCAGTACATAGAAATATCAAGGAAGACCAGAACAAAGCCTAGGGTATCCAGAAACATGAATGTTTAAGACACATCCATTTAAAAGCAGGAGAGTTGAGGTCCCACCAAATCTGAAGGTGTCAGGATGAGGCAGTTGCATGTGTAAAGGCAGAGCTTGAATGTCTAATTATGTTCTTAAAGAACTACTGTTTGGTAAAGCCTTTATCTTGCTTTTAGTGCACATTTGAAACCAGGATAACAGATTCTGCAGGAGCAGCGGAGGTGCTAAAAGTTTAAAGGATGGCACCTCAGAAGGGAGCTCCCTACAGAGCACAGTACTTTAAACATGTATAGGATTTATAGTTAGACATGCAGTTCTTTTTTGCAAACTTGCATAATATGACTCATGGGTTGGCCACAACCCTGGGGCAGCTTTCAGCAGCTTGGTCAGCCCCTATGTGCTCCAGACCAGCCGATCAGCTTCCAAAAGCAAGTACTTCGGTCCCTTGGTTTGGCTAGGGGCTTATAGACTGTGTAGTCAGTGATCTCGAAACATACCTGTTGTAAGAAAAAAAGCTCTTCCTACACTCCTACATAAACAAGGCTGATAACTAACAGAAAGACAACACACAACTTGGCATGAACTGTGGCATGAGTAGTTCACTCTGGTTGTGTAGGCCTGATCTGTGCTGAAGTTCAGACTGTTCAGGCTGCTTTAATCCACTACCCAGTCCAGACACCCTCCTTTCCTAGTTAAGCTTTCATCTTTGAAAGAATTAGCCTGGGTGCACCGTTCCAAATTTACCACAGACCATACATTGTTCTGGTATGATTTTGGTGATATTGAAGATCGGACAAAGATCAGTCATAAGGGATCCAGAAGCCACAGGGAGTACTGTTTTACAACCTATGGTCTGTAACTGCATGGACAGATAAGGGCACAAGTACCTCATTCTAAAATAAGTCTGCACTTGACAAAGCTCTGTAATTTCTTTTTAATGAGTTTCAAGCATACAGTGAAGCAAAACAAGGGGGCACTTACCTTTATTCCAGCCATGCTCCAAGATACACTGTGAACAGCACCCTATTCTTGGAGGTCTTCATTCGGATCACAAACACATCCCAACACCGAAGAAGAATTGTTTTCTGTGTTTAAGGATCTGACGATAGGTTGTTGAAGTGCAAAAGCAGCACAGCTTGAGAAACTAGAGCTACCAGCAACACATCCTCCCATTCAGGGGACTACCTCCCCAAGCATTATGCAGTGGCTGGACATTTGGTGGATAGGAGTTAGACTGGGCAGCCTCTTCCCCAGAGGCACTGGTCCATACATCTTGTTAGAGACTTACCAGAGAGTTGGTCCAGCACACAGTTAGTTCCAGTACAACTCGAAGTGCCACCATTGCAACAGAAGACTACCCAGTGCTTTGAGAGCCAGAACTTGAGGTGTGTGTAGAGTATGGAAGTGACATAAAAATTATGTTCCAAGAAGCATTTGGTATCCCAACCCCTTCCCACCCACTGACAGACCAGACAGACTCAGTAAGGTGGTGAATTGTGTTTCTTAGAGACCATTTAAAATACATGAGCTGATTACTATATCATGCCAGAAGAGATTACAGTTGTGTTCATATAGGAAGGAAATAAACTGCACGTGCGTGACTGGCTGTAATGCTGAGGACAGCAAAGTCCCTTGCTTTTACTCAGAGGGCCTTGGTGATTTTCTTTTTTTGCCCATGCATAGAGACACAAAGGAAGGGAAAGGGAGCAAAAGAGGCAACATACAACATCTAAGAGAAAGAAATGGAAGAGACAGCCTAGGGGGACCTCAGGCCCCAGAGGAATAGGAAGAATGGGGCACCAAAGGCTTGTTTAGAAGAGCTCAAGAGAATTGCTGGTCTGGGGGCCTCAAGCTTGTATGCCCAACCCCCTAAAATGATAGCAGTAAGTAGTACAAGCAGGCCCTGGCTCCTCTTCAGTAGATGCACTTCTGACCGTCCATCACATCTCAGTTCCATGGGGAATTAGGGAAGTGCTCAGGGGACGAGGGCTGCTTCGCTCCAGATCTTCATCTCTGCCCTCACCCAAGGTGGAGAGGGATGGAATTGCAGGGAGATGAACTCAGCGCAAATGAAATGCTGGGGCATGGAAGTAAGCATGCAAACCTAGCCCCTTCCCAGATGCTCTGTGAAGAGGAAAGGGGCTTCCTCAGTATACCCAATGAAACAAAAAGCATCTGCTCCTCCCAGCTTTTGTACTTCCTTCCTATTTGGGAACTCCAGTGATGTTATCTCCTTCCTCCTTGCATCCTCTAAAGCCTAGACAGATCCCAGTGTATTCTAGAACCAAGGCAGAGCTTTCTAAAAGGAGTACCCTCTTTCCAATCTGGATTACAAGCTACAGCTCAGTTTGTAAAAAAAAGTTAAATAAAAAAAAACCACATTCCTCAGAAAACTGCAGAAATTGAGGAACAGGGCAGCTCATTTACCCCCAGGTTTGACAACACATTAAAGCAATTCACAGCTCTTGTAATTTTTGAAGAACAAGGAGATTGCTTAAAGAAAGCCACAGCATTCCATGCTGCAAGTTTACTTCCAGCACAGACCACCTTAGAGCTAAACTCAAAGGAACCCATGGCAAGTAGGAGGATTTCAGTTCAATAAGCAAGATATTTAGAGGTCTACGTTGCTGTACTGGGACATCTGATACAACTCTGTAACACACATGCCCAGAGCAGCATTTACCTTTGAACCCCTACCTAACCATTCCATATATAGTCAATCTCATGCTGAAAGTTAGGGCTTTGTGGGAGCAAAACCAGAACAGTTGTTTGTAATCAGAAAGCTGCATGGCTTGTTTAGTCTAATCTGGAATTCCTCCAGTCTCCTTCACCTCCATGTGCTATGTAGTGGACTTCATTTGACATTCAACTCAGTAACACAAAGGCAAAACACCCATTCCCACTCTGTCACTACCCCAAAGTCTTCCAGAAAGCTACAAGACAGTAGGAAGCACAGGGTCCTGGCTTGTGTCTGCATAGATGAAAGGAATATTTGACACCCCCCACCAGACTCCTTACTGTTGTTCTTTTGTTCCTTCTGGCAGGAGATTTTACTCCCAAACATGCCTTTTTGGTAGTAACAAAGCTCCTTTCACTTAACTGTGTTTAGTCTGTTGTACTTGACTGAGGTAATCATGTAGGCTCTCCTTTATAATAACTGAAATGGCCATGTTCAGACAGCAAGTAATCTGAAAATAAGGACAGGAAGAATAAATTGTTTCTTAAGTGCTCATCTCTCCATGGCTAGAGAAGTCTAGATGACTGTCTCCAGGCTCAGCCAGATGGCTCATAGTCACTGACCAGCACAAACTAGCCTTTATTTCAGAAGCTCAATGAAAAGCTTAAGTCATGCTGCCACTCTTTTTAAGCAGAACACTAAATAATCTTATATGCTGAAGTCCTCCATCCCCAAAGGCACTGCATTAAGGCATTCTTATGTTGCTAGAGTCCACACAGGCACTATTTGACAAGCTCACACCCAGAAATAAACCACAAAAATTCCCTGCAGAAGAGGAGGAGCAATAGCTACCAACCCCTCCTCTAGTTCCCTTTCTTCTAAACTAGATGACCCCCCCTAAAGCTGTAGCAGCTGTTGAAGACTCTAACCATGTTCAGTAGAGCACTTCAGAGTCCTATACAGAAGACAAATTAAAACCAATAAAGAAATCAATGAAGAAGCTAGGTGGAAGGGAAGGAAAGACTTAGGGGCAAGAAGAGACAGGCAAGGTGACAGGGGACAGTAGGCTGCAGACTGAAGGAGCTACATTCAAGTAAAAAAGTAGACTGGAGACAAAGCAATAGGGAAAAAAAGGAAAGAACAAAAGGGCAAGTTACACCAAATGTCCCCCAGAGACCTAAAAATCCCCGACCAGGGAATGGACTTGCCAAGCCGCCCAAGTCCAGGGTGAATGCCCCTCATACTTACCAGTTCACCTGACCTGGCAGACAGAATTTCTCATTTCTAAAGTGATGGCCAACCCCAATTCCTTCTGTTATATGTAAAGCATACCACTTCCACAATAAGTGTGGGAGTTCCAGCACCACCACCTCCCTTCCCCAAGGACTGAAGACATCGTTTATGCAACTAAGACCCTCTAGATCTCAAACCAAAATTGGTGCTTTGATCCCAGGCTTTTCAGTACTTACCTACAATCACCACCACCACAATGGCACAAATCACTCCCATCATGATCATCATCTGAAGAGAGATATTGTCAAAGAGTAATACTTAGAACAAATTGACAACTTGCAATCTTCCCTTACAGCCAGGGAACCTATGCCAGACCCTGAAGGTGGGATAGTCAAGGCCTCAAAGTCTTTCCACAGTAAAAAAATCCTACACATTTGAAATAATTTGGCCTCAACTATGCTCTCAAAGCCCTGCAGGAGAAGACTAGCCCAATTTCCCTCTAATAAAAGAGATCATAGCACAAGGAAACTCACCTTGCAGTTCTTCCACCAGTACTTCCTTTTCAGTTTTGCTGCACTACTTTCAAATTGTGAGGCACCGGCCTGAAGTGCATCTGCCCGGTCATCGAGCTCTGACAGTTTCTGGTCTCGTTGCAGCACCTTGTCTACATTTACACGCATTATATCAACCACCTGCAGAAGTAAGAATAGCGGCAGCAGTTGCATTGGTAAAGAGTGAAAAAGTAAGAGGAGTAGCTTGCCAATAACTAGCAAATGAAAGCCCCAAACAAGGTAAAAAGGTCATGATAAGAAACACCTTTCCAGGTGTTGCCTACACTGAAGTGGGTGTAAAAAACCTAGACCCCCAGCTCAAGCACACTTAAAACAGGTCCTCAGTCCCACATTCTAACCTGTTTTCAAAAGCTGTCAAATCCAGCAAGCCTAAGCCACCCCCCTCACTAATCACATCCTCACTGCCCGGTAGCTGCAAAGACAACTTTGAGCTACATGTTGCTGCCCCAGTGAGGCACAAAGGCGTTACTGCATGTCAGCAACCACACTACAGAGACTGACGCTGGAAAGTCAGGCAAGGTTCCCCACACATCGAGCCTGCACATTGTTCTCTTGAAGCAGCTAGAAGGGATTAAGAGCTGTTCTGGATGCCATATAGCTAGCTGTATTTCCATAACAGATGCACAACACACGGTATCAAAAGTGTAACAAGCCTGCTCCTCAGAAGTCATATCTGAAATAAAGTTCTAAAATATGAAGTATTCTGTCCTACAGACTCCTTATAGGTCTGCCGTTATATTTTGTGTATTGTGTGTTAATGCATTTCTGATATTAGCATGACAAAAGCATCCACCCCTTCAGCAATCGACGCTTGTCAAGAGCATCACTGCTACAGAGCAGCAGGAGAAGGCTCCAGGCAGCCTGTGGGAAGCCAGGGCAGCTAGCAGAGCTACTGACCTCCTCCACTTGGGCCTGTGTCTGCTGCAGTCGACGGTTACTGCTCAGATTGGGGGGTGGTCCAGGGGGGCCCCCACCAGGGGCTCCCCCTTCGGGGGCCCCAGGAGCAGGTTGCTGAGCTGGGTCAGACCTAGGGAAACACACGCATTGGCAAAGAGAAAACCAGCTAAAAACACAGGGCACCTTCCCCCTCAAATCCACCTGAAACCCAGTGTCCCCAGGCTGGGGCAGCGCAGGCAGCAGCCCCGGGTGCCCGTACCCTCCCTGGGTCCCCGGGAGCAGGAGCAGGCAGGCTTAGAGCAAAGACAAGCCCAGGAGGACAGCAGGGAAGGCCAGCCCAGAGGCAGGGGGGCTTGGGAGTGCGGCTGTACCCGGCGTTGCAGCCTCCTAGGGCCGAGGAGAAGGGTGACAGCCACCCGGTCGCGTTGAGGTGACCGGGAGGCGGTCACCAGCGTGTCGCAACCGCCGGGGGGAGGGAAGAGGAACAGGGCCACGCCGACCGGGTGAGGTAGCGTGTGGGCGCCCAGGGGGGAACGGCAGTCCCCGGGCTGGGAGAGGGCGCGGCGGCCCGACGCCCCGCGCATCACGGGTGGGGCACGGCCCACGCACCCCTCCTCCACCCCCCCGCTATAGGCCTTGGGCGAGCACCAGGGCGCGGGGGGGGGTGGGGGGGGCGGTGCGGGCAGCCCTGCCTGCGGCTACTGCAATGCGCCACTCGGCCCCGTCACCGGCCAGGACACGAGCTCCGCACTAGCCCATTCCCTCCCGCTCCACCCAGCCCCACGCCGCGCCCGCCACAGCCCGCCTAGGGTCGGGCGGACACTCACATTGCCGAGCCGGACCAGGACCCCCGGGCACGCCGCAAAAACACACCTCCACACCGGTACCCACAGCTACACACCAGCTCCTTCTGGGGCCCCGAACTTATGGGCGATTAGGCCCCACCCCCTAGAGCTATCAGCCAATCAGAAGTAGACATAGGCAGGACTCTCCAGGAACAGCAAATCAGAGCCGTCTTAGGTGCCTCCGCAACCAATCAGTCCTCTCCTCCTCCCCGGACTTCCGAGGGTATAAGCTCCGCCCTACTGTGGCTCGCCCTTAGGGCTGCTCAATAGGAGCAGAGTCCGCACCCCCGGGTCGGCATGCGCGAGCCGCGCGGCGCCCCTCCCCTGCGGCGGGGCCGGTGAGTAACGGGGCGGGGTTGCCCGGTGCCTCTCCCACTGTCTCGCCGGGCTTGCGACCGCCATCGCCCCTCTCCCGGCCCCAGAGGGTCTGGGCGGCCTCTGGACCCCTCCCGCGGCCTGGTGATGGACCCGCTGCTTCCGCCGGCCGTGAGCCGAGGCCCTGCCGCCTCCGTGTGGGTCACGCAGGGCCCGAACACGGAACCCCGCCTGTGCTAGTGCCGTTACAGAGGGGCCGTCGCAGCTCCCGCCGCCGTAGCGCGTTTGTTGGCTCGGGTTAAAGCGCTGTCCGTGTAATTACAGTATGGCGTGGCTGGCCCACTTCCACCGTACATCATGGCGTCAACGGGAACCCAAATGAATCCCTGAAGTGGCTGTGTTTGAGCCTCTGCTGCCCGCGGGGGGAAATCAGGCTCCAGCAGCAGCCCCAAGAACAGCTACACGTTTGCTTTTACCCCCTCTATATTTTGAGGAGCCTGCTGGATCAGAAGGGAGGACTCTTCCATTCAGGACAAAAAGGGAGGCAGGAGCGTGCTGGCACAAGAAGTCTCCAGACAGCATTTGGTGTGGTGAGTAGTGTGGCAAGTGACTGGTTCACACTGAACTTCAGTTTCTTCTCATAAGGTTATACAAGCCATTAATAAGTTTTTAGTGTCAGATCTGACAGGTTAGCAGGTACACGAGATAGAGGTGTTCTAAATTATACCCTGGGAACCGAAAGCCTGTGGCTACAAGGAAGGGGAAAGCTTCATACAGGGCTGTGACTAGAGCTAAGTGATTTGCAGGTTGGACTACTGAGGGTTAAGGAGCAACCTAGCACTAGCCTCAGCAGAACTGAAGGTTTTTCAGCTGTGCCTTCAGACAAGCCGTGAAGGGACAAGTCGTGGAAGAAGCTTCTGTAGCTTGGCAGCCTTCCCACCGCAGTTTGAGGACCATTTCAACAACCATTGTAAATAACAGAAGATGGAGCTTGTGAAACTGCTGCACAGAGTCCTTGCCAAGTTGGTGCTTAGGTACTAAGAGCTGACAAAGGGCACAACATACTTTTCTCTGATGCTTTTCCAGTTTCTGACATTTTCAGCAGACGGTTTGCTACCCCTGTGGTTTATGTATGTAATAACCCCCAGCTGTTGCCTTCTAGGTGCTTACTCAGTCTCCACTTGGATGTGTGCACATTTCCCAAAACCACACCACCTTATTACAGGAGCCCCACCATGCTCCTGAGAATACAGACTTCAGCTTCCTGAACAGAGACTTTGGCTTCACCATCCTAAGACTTAGACCAAAAGTTCTTCTATTCTCTTCCTCTTCCAACTAAGTGGTTTTGAAGACAGAGTAGCATTGCTCTGTAACAGGATACGTGATCAGCAGACAACTCCCCTATTACCTAGCAGCTGAAATAACAACTAAGGGAGAAAAGACAGGCAAATGAGCCAAGCAAAAGAGCAGGCATTGCCTGCTCATCACACAGAATTTTCTGAAGTATAAAATAGTCTTTGTGATACTGGAATACAGGGATGTCAGCTTTGACTCACTATGACTTGTCCTCTAAAGGAACCAATAACAGTTATGGAAAACTAGAAGTTAGAGTTTTAAAAAACAGTTAAGTGCCTGAATTATTTTTTTCAAATCCTAAATTGTAAACAAAAGGCCACTTGGTCAATAAGTGTCATTAGTATGAGGTTAAGCCATCACCAGTGTGAAACAGAGAAAAATCCTGTTCTTAAGACAGGTTTTGATGCATTTCAACTGACATTTGGATCATCCACACTTAAGAATAAATGGAGGCCAAGGGGGCAAGCAGTGAGTACAAAGACATATTGGCAGGCACTCCTAGCACTAACTTGAAAATTTGGCTGTGAGGAAAAATCTAAGCTGGAGCGTACTGAAATTGTCAAGTAGGACATGAGAATGTGGGGCTCACTGAGACTGAAAGGAAGCTAGAAGCCTGGCCAAAAAATAGAGGACTCAGGTCAAGTTCAGGGATGCAGGCTGGAACAGATGTCTGTGAGAAGTACGTCAGAAATAATTGTGGAGGCAGAACTTGCACAGAGGAGCTCAGGCTTGGAGCAGCAGCAGGACCTTGAATCAGGGCCAGAAATGCACAGCAAAGGTTGCAGAAAGCACTAGGAACCCAACTGTGTGAAAGCAGGCTTTATTTTGACCGCGATGCCACAAAACCATGCTCCATGTGCTGAACCCATAGTTGCTCCTAGCGGTGCTTCCCAGTGCGATTGAAGCGCCTGTACAAATACCGGATCCTCTTGGTGAGCTTGTGGTAGTCATCTACAAACATCCGATCTCCCACCATCTGCTTCTTGCGGATGCACCTCTGTAGCTCGTTCCCCCGCCAGCCTCGCAGCCACTTGGGCCCCACAATGAGGTTCTTTGGGTGCATCTGGAAACCGCCTGAGAACAGTATGGCAGAAGCAGATAGCATGAAAGTGAGTCCCGGAGGAGGCTGTTCCCCGGGCAGTCAGCCCGATTCCCCCACCTTCTCGCTCCTGGAGCAGCTGTTCGCCCGCAGGTGGGTCTGTCCTCCCTCCCCTCCTGCCCTAGGGCTACAGCTAGGCGTGGGAAGGGCCTTACCCAGAATTCCCACGTTGTCGTAAACCCCAAACAAGGCCCGTTTTTCCGTCCACCGATCCACCTGCTTGCGCTTCGGGGGCTCCTTGATGCGGATGGCCCGGGTGAGCCCCGCCAGGGGCGAGGAGAGGGGTACGGGGAGGCCGGGCCGCACGGGACCCCAGCTCGCCGCGCCGCCACCGCTAATGCTCCGCTCGGTCTCGAGCAGGGGCGCGACCCGGCCCAGCAGGGCTCGCCCCGCCGCCCGCACCAGCGCCGCCATTGCGGTGACCCCGGGGGCGGAGCAGCGACGTCCCCGCCCGGTCCCTGGCTGTGGCCGTCGGGAAGCGGAAGGACTCATGAGTGACGTAGCACTAACGGTCGAAGGGAGGAGAGGCGCGATTGGGTGAGGCGCTGGCGCGCGGTTGCGCTGCTGGGCGCTGATAGGCTCTTGGAGGGGGGCGGGGCGAGCGCGGCCCGCGCGGGCTGTTTTGAGTGTCTGGGCCTGAAGCGGCGGTCTGTGGGGCTGTGTTGCGGACCATGGCGGCGGCCGCCTGGGAGTTTCACCTGCCCCTCGTCCCTACCGACCTGCTGCGGGACAGTGGCCCTGGGCGCTACGTGGTGCAGGACATTCTGCCCGCCCGCGAGCTGCCGCCCGCCCTCACAGGTAAGGCCAGACCCTACCCTCCACATACACTCCTCTGGGCATGGTCCCGCTACCGGCTCACGGCCGCGGCCACCTGTGTCTTCCCGCACCCCTCCCCGTGTTTCTCCGCAGCATTCCGGGCCGCCTTCCGGGCGCAGGGAGCGCTGGCGGTGCTGCAGCACTTCGACCCCGTCTACAGCTTGCTCCAGTGAGTACAGAGCCATGAACGTGGGGCCGGGGCTACTGGGGAAACTGGGAGCAGAGAGGCTGGTGCACCCGGGCACTTGCCTCTCTCCCTGATGCTGTTTACTCGCTGCTTTTATGCACTCTGCTTGCCCTGCAGCCACTTCCAAGCTGTGGGGATCGCTGTGAAGGAGGATACCCTGGAGCTGATGATGCAGGGTGGGTATCTACTGTTACCAACATGAGTGATCAAGAGGTGGTTCTCCTTTGGCAGTTCAATGATGACATAAAGGCTAATGTGACTTGACTAGCTGGGTTGCACCCTCGGCCCATTCCAGTAATACGGGTCTGTAATCTTGGTGAACAAGCTGAGCTGTGCATGTTCGCTGTAAGGGCAGGCCGACAAAAAGTCCCCTTCCCCATGTCCCTGGGAAATACATCTTTGGGATGCATCAGCTTTGCGTGAGTGTTTCTTTGAGCTGATATGGGGTCGTGGAGATAGGACAGGACAGCGCTTCCAAGGTTTGGGTTGCAGGGGGCAGCCCTTGTTACAGCTGTCAAGATGTGAGCACACATCTTTGGTAATCTGATGACTGCTCTAAGTGTCTAAAAGAGCTGATGATTGAGGGGCCTGGCAAGGAGTGCTCATGGCTTTCTACCTTTCTTCAGTGGCATCCCATCACTCCAATGAACTCCCTGCCATCTTGGGTGATTCTGGGCTGAGCCATGCTGACCGCACTGCTCACCTCAACACTCTCAAGATGAACTGCTACTTGTTGGCTGGTCTGGTGGATGCCTTTGAAATGGAAACCTGCAGGAATGGTTTGTTGGAGGTGGATCCTGGTGGGAAGGTAGGTGAGGGGACTAGGGGGAAACTGAGGTGCTAAAAGTAGAAAATGTTGTAAGTTTGCTGAACACTGTGGTATCTGTCAAATTAGACATGATGCCAGCAAGAGCAGTGCATAGTGTGAAGTGCTGGTATTTCTGTGAAATTGTACATGGAAAACAGCCAAAGGACAATATGAGTCTAAACATCATCAGGGATTTCGATATCCAGGCCTCTTTTTCACTCTTCAGTGTGTGGCTGGTACTTAGTGTGCCAGTGCTTTCTGAAGAGTTCCGTTCTGTGGTCAAAGATGACAACAGCAGTCACTTGATATGGGCATATCAGCTTCTGATACATCTCACTGTATGTCGAATGCTGTAGAATTTAACAATCGTTTTCTTTTCGGAGGGAAACAGAGTAGTGATGGCATTTTTTCTGTTGTCAAGTTGCTGTTGTATCTCATTGTCTAATCTCATTTCTAGAACAAGAAAAATCGTACCAAAACCTCTGGATCTGTGTGGGAAGAGGAGAGGGAGCCACTTTTACGGCTGCTCATGCAGCTGCTGCAGCTGGACCTCCGTCAGCTTTGGGGTGGTCTGGTGGTGGAAGAAGAGTTTGTCAGGTATTGGATGGAGTGGATGTAGAGGTGGGATGAGTGACTGGTTTTCTGGAAGGGAGACTTAAGTGTTGAATCTGCCAATGAGGTAGTATTACAGTCCTTTGTGGGGTGCATATCACTGGGAAACTGAGGAAACAATCTTGAGGCAAAAGTGGTGCGTTAGGATAGTTCCTTTTCCCTAGGTTTTCTGATGGCAGAGATAAAATAAACAATGTATTTGCAAGGTACAGCATAGAGCAGCTCAAGGTGGGTGCCTCCTGCGGAGGGACCCTCAGTAGAAAAAAACTTGGGACAATTATACCCCTATAATCCAAGCACCCACTCCACACACGTCACTCTGGGCCAATAGCAAAATTAGAGTCTGGGGTCTCCCTGTTCTTCATTCGATCCCTTAGTTTTTGTCAGGTTGTCAGTCAAAGTTCTGACATTCAGTTGCTATTTTGCACCTGCAGCTGGTGAAAATAAGCTCTCGGTAACAGCCAAAACATTCTTATTCTTTTCATTTACTTATTTCTAGTGATGCAGATCTACTTATCTTCTGAGGCCTTTTATACTTAATGAAGCCAAAAGTTCACGTGTTCACAGCTTGCAGAAGTTATGCTAAGCCAACTTACTTATGCTAAGGGCATTCTATATAAGCAGTTTTTAAACAAGTTCTATAAGAAGCAATGTACTTACGGATGTGTTTAAGAATGACATAGTTTCCTCATGTAGGCCTCTAAAAATCAAATGTTGTTTTTTCAATATTTTAAGGATACCAGAGAATCTCTCTGGTGTGAGAGAAATGTTTGCCTAGTGCAGTGAGCTTGAATGATGTTGGTGCAAGTTGTGACAGTGAGGTTCACTGTCTCTTCTGTGGCTTTAGCTTAGTGACAGGAAGCTGCTACCGTATCCTGGAGAATCCAAGTATTGGTCTTCAGAAGTACCGGGCCACACGGGAGACTGTGACACGTCTGCTCGCTATGGCTCTGAATCATTATGATCACCAGTTCAGTGAGTTCCTGCTCTTCTACCATCTTCCTGAAGCTGTTCCCAGTTACTTTCCCTGACCTCTTTCTTTCTTCTCATGTATGAAAGATGCCACTCTGAAGATCACACAGATGCTGCAGCACTTTGAACATGTAGCCTCAGTGTTTGCACAGGCTGTGAGCCTCTGGGCTACAGAGTATGGTCTGAAAAGCCTGGTGGGTGAATTGCTAAGGTAAGAAGAATACCCTGAGGCTTGTCCTTCTGTCCCTAGCAACTTGAGGTACCCTATTCATTGTGTCATCTTTCTGCACAGGGAAATTGGACAGAAATGTCCGGAGGATTCAGCTCGTGAAGTTTCTGGAATGAAGGGCTATGCTATCTTCATATCTGAACTGGCTGAACAGATTCCAGCTCTGATGCTATCCAACATAAGTGTTCTCCTGTGTCACTTGGATGGGGAGGTACGTTTCCACAACATTACCTGTCCAGAGAAGTCAAGTGGTGGAGGTGCTGCTATCCAGTTTTTCTGTCTGAAAACAGAAACTCTTTGACCGAGAGGAAATAGCCAAAACCCTGCCCCCTGGAATAGGTTATGCCCTTACCTAGAAAATGTAAAGGAAACAGAAACCATGACATCTACTATCTGGTTGTCACTCTCAGATAGCAAAGAATGAGAGGCTGTTTACTAGTCTGAGATCCCAGCTGTTGTCCCTTTTTCTTCGGTACTTAATGAGTTTGTCATTGTGTTACTTTTTCTTGAACTGCCCTTAAAAGCTGTGTTTCTCATATCAGTTCTTGGCTTCTGTGGACTCAGTTGATAGCAGGGTTGCATTACTCTGTCTTGCAGGCACAGCCATGTTCACCCAAGATTAATGAAATGTTCATAATGGAGAAATTCACTTAAGGCTGCAGCCTGGGACTTAAAAGGCCCAACCTCTGGGCCATCTTTCCACTTGGCATATCAAGTTGTGTTTTTGTCTGTTCCTAGTTCAACAACTCTTTTTGCAGAATTATATGATGCGAAATGCCATTCTGGCGGCTATGGCAGAAGTGCTGGTTCAGGTGCTGAATGGCGACCAGCTGGAGGAGGCTGCCCGTGGTACTCGGGACCAGTTCCTGAATATACTGCAGGCCCACGTCTGTGACATCAACGGATTTGTGCGCAGCCGTGTGCTGCAGCTTTTCACTCGAATTGTTCAATGCAAGGTAAGTCTGTGGTAGGGAAATGGTGTCGCCTTGGTCATCCTTTCCCCTATTGTGTTTTCTAAGGGAATTTCTGTCATCCTGCTCTTTGCAGAGACTGAAGTTTCATAGAGAAAGGTGTTGTCCCTGAATACATTGTGTCTGCAATTCCTTTTTCCCAAGAGACCAGAGATCCTGGAGATGAGGTGACTGGGGAATAGAAATCAAATTCTGCTCTTTGTGTCTGGGACAGACTAGAAGGAATCACACAGTACATAAGCTCTTTTTGGACATTCGTATGGGAAAATATCACCCATGCTAGATATGCTAAGACTCAACAGGACCCTGGATAACCTAATCTAAATCCTTGCTCTCAACAGAGGTTGGACCAGAAGGTATCCAGAGATCCCTTCAGACTTAAACTTTTCTACAAATCTTTGCCTTTTAGTACCTTAATAGGTCTGCAGTAAATAACTTTTTGGGAGTCTCCAGGCCTTCTTGTTAACTTTGTCTGTGTTCTCATTGCGTCCTAGGCCCTGCCTCTGACTCAGTTTCAGTCTGTGGTATCGCTGGCTGTTGGGCGTCTCAAAGATAAATCTGTGGTAGTAGTTAAAAATGCAATCCAACTCCTGGCTGCGTTTTTGTCCAACAATCCCTTCTCCTGCAAGGTAATTGCAACCAGTGTGATGAATATGCTAGATGTCTGTTTGCAGGCTGAGTATCTGCAATGTGCTATAACCAGGGAAGCAACTTTCCTCTGTCTTGTGGGATGGACAACATAGCATTTGATTCTGCGGGTGCAAGCTTTCTGGTTTTCCCAGGTTCAGGTCTTGCTTTCTCTGGCTCTTCCCTCTCTTGGCGTAATTGAAAGGGATGCTGGAGGCTAGGAAGGTTGTGTTTCATTGTGGAAAAACCTGCAGTAGTTTGGTTTGAATCCATTGTGGGGTTTCTTTAGGATTAGAATTAGTCTTCTAGAATATTCTGCACAGGGTGACAGCTCTTTGTGTTTACTGCTCCTTCAGCTGAGCTTCTGAGCCTCAAACTGGCAGTTTACAGTAGGAGCCATTCTAGGATGATAGCTGGAGTCTACTACTCCAGTTTCCAAAACCAGGGTTATCTGAGGGGCTTGAGATCATAAAACAGAGAGTGGAAGAGAGAGAATTCTAGCATTTCAGAAAAAGGAGGATAAGTAACATATTTCTTATTCTCTTCCTGCCATCTTCAGTTAAGCTGTACTGACTTGGCTGAGCCACTGAAGAAAGAGGTGCAGAAGCTGCAGGAAATGAGGAACCATAGCAGATCCGCATCAGGTAATTTCCTTTCTTCCTCTTTCCCCTTCGCAGGGCGTACCAGGGCTTATTTTTACCTGTCTTAAATTTGCTCCTAGGTTGTGGTGGCTTTTATCTCTGATATTAACTAATGTGAGACGGTGAAGCCAGATAACTGGGATTAAATTCACAAGTTTTTTGTACAAGGGTGTTATAGAAAGACTGTATGAATGTCCATATCTAGATCAAGAGTCCATTTAGCTAAATATCCTATTTTCAGGGTGAGAACTGAAAATACCTATGAACACCCTCCCAGGTTTCCATTTTCAACAATTCAAGGACTGCTCGAGCCATAATTTTGGTTAAATATAAAATTAAACTTGAGTAGCTTTGGACCTGGTGCTGCCTACAAAATGATAAATAGCAAATGATGGTTCTCTCTTACCTGTCATTTTTTTTGCTTTCAGTAGTTTCTTTTTTTTAATGCCAAAGAGTTCTTATCTGATCTTACTGCAGTCTGTGTGGGATCAGCAATGGGAATAGTGCCTGTCTGTAGATGAAAAATAAATAGTAGAATTCCTAAGTTCCAGATTAATTTCTCTCCCCATTTATGGTGTCATTTGAGTCTCTGTATTCTTTGTTTTCTCTTTTTTTTTTTTTTTTTTTTTTTAATAGCTCCAGCGATCGCCCCAGAGGAAGAGTGGGAGGCAATGCTGCCAGAAGTTAGGGCTGCCACACAGCAGCTCTTTCAACCACTGCAGGAAGAGGAAGAGGAGGTGCTGGAAGTTCAGGAAACAGTGGAGAGTACGTTGAAGCAAATCACTGGGCTGCTGAGGAAGCTGAATTACAAGTAAGAAGGCTCTGTAGTTTGAGAGAGTGTTTATCACAGGGGGGTGTGTTGGTCTCCAGTTCTTTGTTCAATAAAGGTTTGAGCTCCAGGGTAGAGGGGTGATTTCCAGTAACATTACTCTGTAGGAAGGGATTGACTTGGGCACCAGCACATGATGCTGGCAGGAGCTGCTTTCCCAGGTGTTCTGGGCAAAGTTGGATGATTTCCCTCATGTTCTGCCCTAACGGCTTACTGATATTCTTCTCTTGGGCAATGTCGTTCTCCAGGAGTGCAGCCCGCCTTACGCAGAAGGCCCTGTGTCGCTTCCAGGGAAAGGAGCCCTTCAGTGGTCTCACAGAGGAAAATGAGGAGGCAACAATCCTGGGTGTTCTGAAGAGACTTTACACAGGTAACTATTTCAGATCACTCTGTCTTTTCCCTAAATCCAAGCTGATGCCAGAGCTAGACCAAAACCTTCTGGAATGTCCTCCCTCTCCTTCTGACCTGTGGGGCTTAGTCTGTGTGTACTTGACAGTTCATAGAGCTGCACCATCTCTGGATCGTTCGCTTGTCTACTGGCCTGACATGTTTGGCTGGATCACAGTAATCCTGTTGTTTCATTTCTGCTCAGAATCACTCAATGTTCCCACTAGAAGTGCATTTCCAATACTTTAACACACATAATAACTACTGAGGGGAGTTTACCCTAACTGAACCATGCATTTCTCCACCCCTGCATTAAGGTGTCATTTCTGTAGTGCATCCCATTGTAGTACTGGAACTTGGCCTACAACATGTTGAGATTTTTGTCTTTGTAGCTAAGTCTGATGGCAGAATTTGGATTTTTGTGGAAAACTTGCTCTTGGAAGGTGTCACTATGGGGTGAAGATAGAAGGATTGAAACCATGCCTGTTTCTCTTGTACCCTCAACACTGTTCAGAAACAAGTGTTTGTGCTGTGCAGGCTCGTGCCCAGGTGAGAACAGTGAGGATTCTCCACATATCAACAGTAATCCTAAGACTGCAGACATTGTACCAGAGGAGCAGCCTCAAACAGAGCTGATCAAACAGGAGATGTTGGTGCAATACCTGCAAGATGCTTACAACTTCTCGGTGAAAATCACAGAAGCCCTAAGCCTGATCAGCAAGATGATGTATGAAAACTGTGTCTTAGGTGAGTATAGTAGCCATGGAGCCCTTTCTCCTCTGTTCAGTGTTTCCAGATCTTTTCCACTGCTGAATAGGAGACATGAGAGTGATGGAGCTCCAGGGAAGGGGAAAACGTTGAAGGACCTGCTCTTCGCTGAGCAGATGTTACAGGCGCTTCTAGAGTGTTGGAACAGCAAACACCATCTAAATGAGTGTTGTGAAGAGGTTACTTTAGGGCATAAAAGGGCTTTTTAGGAATCCATTTTTTTAAATATTGAGGTTGAAAATGTTTTTAAAAGCCAGGTGACCAAAATGACTGAATTTATGGAGGCTGTGGGAAGGGAGGTATGGTCATAATCTCAGCCCAGATTCTCACAAAGAAACCATGGCCAATGAAGCTTGGTTTTGTTACTTGCTCAATGCCCTGATGCAGCTTCAGGTGTTATGTTGCCCACCAGAGGGGAACTGAGCAGTTTGTCTTGTCCACATCACTTTTACTTAAACTTTATTCTGTAGCTAAAATTGATCCTGGTCAACAGTTTCTATGGCTTGGTCCTTTTTAGTGCTGTAGTGAAAGGTAGTGATGAGTAGGCCTTTGAGTTAATTCAGCTATTCGTATTTAATATTAGAAGTGCTGTAACCAGTTAGACTTTTTTTTAAAATGCTTATCATGAATCAGCACTCTGGAGGGGGCTGGGGCATGGAGTGGCACAGCTCTCCCATCCTCCATGGCACATCCCCGTGCCAACCACTCACACAGTGCTGGGGTACATGTGCGTCTGGGCACTACAATGCACTAGCTTCATGCAGACACTTCTAAGGCTTCATCTGTGTTAAGAACTCATGTGTTGGCCATAATAAGCATGTGGGCTTTCCCAGCGAGGTTTGGATGTCATTAGCTGTTTGCACACACAGAAGTGAACTTCTGAGTTGTGTCTTTACAGGTCATTTGAAGTTCCAGCCTGAGAGAGTGCCCCTCACCCAATATTTAAACACCTGGGGTCTGGTTGATGTTTTTTTATGGCTGCACAGATTTTACCAACTTTCCACCTCCATGTTGTCCTATGTTGTAGTGTAAGGAAGGCAAGTTGAGTGTCTGGACAGGCGAAACATTTTAAGACATTGTCTCCATTTAGACATGATATGCTGCTGGGTGGGGGTATAGTGTTTAAGTGATGCATGTGCTCAGATTTACAGTTTTTAATTAAGATTTAAGATTTAAAGACTTACTTTCATTTTTTCTGTTGCAAATATGTGTCTTGTGGTGTCACTGGGGTCAGGGGAAGGATACCAGCTTGTCTAATGGGGATCTTCATTCAGATTTATAAATCACAGAATCACAGAACGTTAGGGATTGGAAGGGACCTCGAAAGATCATCTAGTCCAACCCCCCTGCCGGAGCAGGGACACCTATATGAGGTATAAATTGAAACTTATACTGGTATAAGTTCCTACTTAACCAAAGGTCAGACTCTATGTTCATTGTACAGTCCTTCTAATCATTACTGTGACTCTCTTGTGAATGCTCTCCAACTTAATGGTTTTCTTGCCTTATGAGCAGAAGACTGGGCAGTGTATTTCAGGAGTAGTCAAAATGCAATCAAATACATTATTCCTTACCCCATTTATACATCAGATAGCTTAGTTCCTCTGGTTACAGGATTGCACTGGGACTTATATTCAGCTGCTCTTGTCTGCTGTGACCATGAGATTTTTTTTTCCAAAGCTACTGTTTCACAGATAATAATTTTGTTCTTTCTCAAACATGCTCTCCATGCTTCTTCTCCTAACTGTATCACATTAGATTTTTACTGCAACATTGTTAACCTGTGCCGGTTTCCTCCAGGACATCTACATCTGTGTACTAGTGACCCCATTCTGACCTGAGCTCTCTGCAGACAGTAGCAGTTATCTTAGGCGCTCGTAGAGCTTGCTGTGAGAGCAGTACACCTATGGATTTGTTTTGATGGCCTCTCTGGTGGGGATTAGGAAATAACTGCACTAACGAAACTGTTCTTCTCTCCTCAGTGGTGCAGGAAGCCATTGAGTTCTTTGTGACAGTCTCGCAGTTTGGCATGCCCCAGGCACTGCTTGGAGTCCGCAGGATGCTCCCCCTTATATGGTCAAAAGAGCCTGGTATTAAGGAGGCTGTGCTGAATGCCTACAGGCGGCTCTATTTGAGCACCAGCGGGGATTCAGAGAGGTAAGGCTCTGTCTAATTATAAGGTTGTTTTCTTTTTTTTTTTTTTTCTCTTCCCTCTCCCCATTTCTTCTTTTGGAGAGCTGTTGGGAAACCGGTATGGACAAGAGGAGAAATCAAAGTTGCCACACTTTGTGCTGAGCTGAAACGTAAGGTTATATATCTGAGTATCCCAGTCTTCCTGTGGGGCCTTCTGCTGAGCTTCTGCTCTTGGTTTGTCATAGTGTTCATGTGTAGGAAATCCATGCAGCAAAACTTCACGTGAGACCATATGGAAAGAGAAGCTCAAAATTATTTTAAATTACACTGTTATAAGGCACTCACACTTAACATTCTCATAAATTTCACTCTCATACAAGGCACTGCACCAAGACACATGTGCCCAGATGATCTGAGTAGGGTCCCTGTGTGACAGGGAACAAGAAGTGTCACCTATGAATGTTTGTTTTGTCAGTGGAGTTCTTGTTTGGCAACAATGAACTGATATTTTGGCTGACTCTTTCGGGAGTCAACTGTTGTTATGGAGTCATCCCATTTCGAAGACTCTTTCATACTTTAGTCTCTGGGCGAAGTTGTTGCCCGTTGTCTATTCCCACATTTTGGGATAATAAGAGGAAAGGTGTATAGTGTGGTCTAAAGTTGGAGCTATCTTTCTGTTACCAGAGCTCAGTTTTCTTGCTGACAAGACGTGCATGCTGTGGCCTTATCTGAGTGTAGATGTTCTACTTCCTACACATTCCTTGGTGTTTACTGGTTTTCATGCTATCAGTTGTGTCCTTGATTTTTCAACATACACTATTTTTTCACGCCTCCCACTATACAAGGCTAATTGTTATTATCATATAGGTGCTTTCACACACATTTCTATTTGTATTTCATTCAAACTCATCTTAAATGTTTTTGTAACAAATTTCTGTGTGGCAGATGAGAGGATGTTAGTGTGGTCTTTACTGATCTTTATTTAGGATTTGGGAATGGAAGCTGGGTACCACTTTCATGCTTGTTTCTTCCACATGAGATAGGAGCTGTGTCTCCTCTCGAGGGTGGCACTTTATATTTTTATTGGCACTTGGCCATGTGTAAATCCTGTTGGATACACATTGACTCAGATAAACATGATCTGTGGTGAGACTCACCATACCTTAATGACATTTGTACCATCAGGGCAATAAAAAGCACTCTCTGCTTATTTCTTCTCGATAGTGTTGCCTGGAGAAGACTCCTGGAGTTTTAGCTCTGGCCTTATTTTTTCATAGAAAGATTTTCAGTTTCTTGCGCTCTAGGGAGTAGTACTTGTGGTTGAGAGGAAAGTGGGAAGTGGATGGTGAGTGCCCCTTGTTGGGCCTTTGAGCACCAGGAAGAGCAGCAGTGGACTTCTGAGCCCATGTTGTGCTCGTTGGAACATGAACTGGGTGACTTGTCAAGCTCCAGCTTGTGGAGGGAGAAGTTTTCCTGTCCCCAGGGATCAAGTCTGTTATTCAATATATGTTCTCAGCTCTCTGAATATGAAAGTAATTGTGACAGTTGTTTTTCTTTACCTTTTAATATTTTTAAATTTTTTTATTTTTTCCCGCTTCAAAGGGCCAGGGCCCAGAACTTGGTGGATTCTGTCTCTCTCATCATGGTGGATGTATCACTAGGAACAATACAGTGCTTAGAAGAAATAGTGAGTATTTGCCTTCCCTGGGTTTGGATTGCATTTGTGATCTTAAGTGTCCATTGTATTAAAATGATAGTCATTGCAGTTAATGTCTTTCGTTTGAAGTCTGTCGTCCTCTGCCTCTCCCTACTTGTTTTATTGCATTTCCTTTCCAGCTCTCAGAGTTTGTGCAGGCAGATGAAATAAAGCCTGCTGTGATCCAGCTGCTTTGGGAGCGATTCACAGAAAAATCTCAGTGCTCAGAACTAGAACGACGTGCTGCTGTGATGCTGCTGGGGATGATGGCACGGTGAGCCCAGGGCATGGTCTAACTCTGTAAGTGGGAGGATGTACAGAGTGTTGATTTTTATTGAAGAACTGTGGGTGCCACATCAGCTGACCTTTTGTTCTGCAGCTTCAAAATTAGTAACCAGGTCATGGGGTAGTGAAGCCTGGAATTAAACAAAGTTGTGCTGAGTCCCACCAGCACAGTCTCTGAACAAGTATGACAGGGTTACATTCTTTGTGTTTTGAAAGCCCATCCCTCCTCAGGGTTTACTGTGTCACAGCTCTGCAGCTTTGTCTGTGTTTGGATAAGAACAGTGAGAAGCTGCTGAGTAGAGATATCTGGAGCTTTTACCATGGAGGGAAATGCATCTGCTTCCCATTCTGGGGGCAAAAAGAGTGTAATTGCACTATAAGGTTTTCTTTCCCTCAGTTTCCCAGCCCAGTAACCCTGTAGCATTTACCTGCTGATTTCTTCTTGCTCTTCCTACTTCAGTCCCTCATCAGTCAAAACAGGTCTGCATAATGATGATCTTAAAGTTCTTGGATCTGGAGTTGGAGCCAGTTCTGCAATTTGAGTATTAGATATTCTTTCCAAAGTATTTCTACCACCCCATCCCATGTACTTGTAGCAGAATTGCAGACACTGTCTCAAAATTAATATCCTTCCCTAAAATAATGTGATTTAAAGAAAACTATAGGTTTCTGGGGTATCCCATGAGATCCTGTGTGGAGTCCATGGTTATGTGTGTAAAATAAGAACAGCATCACCTTCTTCACAAATCTGCTAAAGGAGGTGATTTTGCTTTTGTGCTATAGTTATGAACTTTTTAGATTCTCTTTTTGAATGCATTAGATTCTGTTCTTGCCATCTTCACACAGTTAATTGTATGTTCCTCAGACAAGGCCTGCATAATTCTGCCTTTTGTAGGCATGTTTTTTGTGGGGGGTACTGTTGTTTTGTTTCCCACAGTGAGGGAGGAAATTTCACACATCACCAGTCCTGAGCTGCTGGACTCTTCTGTTTTGCAACGTTTTACTTTGTTCTTACCCTTTTAAGTTTTGCTCTTTTCTGATAAGGAGATTCAAGAATCTTCTTTCTTTGCAAAGAGACAGTGTGCCTAGTGTTGTTCACTTTGGAGAACCTACTCTCTTAGTGGAATATAGATCATACTGACCTCTGTGGAATATAGATCATACTGACCTCTGTGGAATATTGCTTGCTGCTATATCCTGAGTCATTGGATGGATTTATTTTCCCCCTCTTACTCAAACCACTGCCTTCTGTGAGGCACAAGGAGTATTTCTACCGGTTATGCATATTCCTGCAAACTTTCAGCAGCAACTTCTGTAATACCCCATCCCTTCCATTCTGTAGGGGGAAGCCAGAGATCATAGGTAGCAACCTGGATGTCTTGGTGACAGTAGGGCTGTCTGACAAAGTATGTGAAGATTATTGCCTGGCTCAAGAAGTATGCAATGCCATCTCCAAACTTGCTGGTAACCCTAAGGTAAGACTCTTAGCTTGTTCTTGAGGTCGTCCAGAAATAAGAGTTGTCCAGAGACAAAGAAGAGATGGAAATGTTTTGTATTGAGAAGAGAGAGAAGTGATAAAGTTTCTAATGATTTTGAAATTAAGGAAGTTGAGACCATTCAGCAGCACTGTCTGGAAAGCTTAGCACACATCAGCGAACACATAATAAAAGCATTTTCATTAGGCAACAGGCTGAATTCAATTAGTAAAGAGTTCAATGCACAAGAAAATATGTTTTTCTTTCAATTATTTTCCTCAGACTCTGAGTTCTAAGCTGATTTGTGTTTCCTCAACCATGAAGTCCTTTCCTCTACTGATGTTTTCTGGTGTTGTGATTCTTTTGCCCTCCCTATTAATTGATATTTGGGAGTTGTCAGCTGTACAGCTGAATATAAAACATGAAAGATTTTCAAACCTGCCATGTTGTACTTACAACAGCATGGTGGTTGATGACGACTTTGTCTGGAGAACACTTTATACTTTTTATTATTTTTTTTTTTAATGCACTTGAAAAAAGAAAAAAATCTCTTTGTTTCTTCACTCAAGCATTTTGGGCATTTTGCTTCAGGCGTTCCAGCATAAAAGCAGCCCTCCTTCACACAGCACTGTCATTCTGCATTTGCACCTTCAACTGGGGATGTTACTACAGGACCTTCACGAATTAATGTGTATTACAACATTCTTAAATGTTCTGAAGGTGGCTGTAGTTCAATTTTAGGTTAACTCTGCAATTAAGTTTGTATTTGAGAAGGGACTGAACTGTAGATAGTTGAATTACTGTGGTATTAATAGCTCATCCTTTCCATTCCCCCTTCCTCCTGAAATATAGACTGTATAGACGGTAGGACTGTGAATTGAGAGATTTTTGTTTCCAGCTACTGAAAGCTGGTAAACCCTCAAGCAATAACTTGTTCTGGTCAAGTATATCTTGATTAGGCAGCCACAAATGTGCTAAGACATCTTGGGCATTGTCAGTCATATTTGGTTTAATAGTTCTCTCAGTTACCTTATTCCTTATTAAAATGTGATGGGACTGATAAAGAGCATATCCAACAGCCTAAGTGTGAGGTGGTGTTTGATCCAGAGCTATCCTCTGTTATTCCTACTGATGATATTTTGCTTTTAAACAAAACCTCATTTTTCTGGAGTTACTACTAGGCATGGGCATGTAGTTGACTTACTTTTGGTAACTGAAGATGCTCTAAAGGTTTCCCTCTTTGCTCATTGTGGAGAACGAGTAAATAACATCAGATCTTGAGAGAGTAATTTTGATATTTCAAAAGAGTTATTTTGATTTAAGGTGAAGTAGTGGATCTCTCTGGGTTGGCCTGGGATCATCATGTGGTCAAGCTTCAAATCCACCCAATGCTGCCACCATGCCTTCAAAAGAGACAGTGATGTCCCTGCTGTGTGTTTAGTTGCAGAGCAGTACTGGTTGTCCCTGCCATGGGTTTGATTTGCATTGTGCACATAGCAAGGTTATGTACTGGGAAGGTCATCGGGGGATCTCCTGTGTGGTAGGAGTAACTCATCTGTTCTCTCTGCAGCCAGCACTGGGGAAGAACAGTGCACCTTTTCGGCTGCCACAGGACCACATGCTCTTTGGGTGCCTGCGTGAGGCTGTGAGTAAAGGTGAGCTCAAGTTAGCAGTAGGTTTGGAGGCGATGGAGTTGGGCTGTGAGACAGCCTGTGTTGTTGCTGATACTTGTGGTACATGGCTCCTTCTCCTCATCAGGCTTTGCTCAGC
This sequence comes from Patagioenas fasciata, assembly GCF_037038585.1. NCBI lineage: Eukaryota > Metazoa > Chordata > Aves > Columbiformes > Columbidae > Patagioenas > Patagioenas fasciata. The sequence continues at coordinate 128,308,177 of NC_092520.1, forward strand.
CAGATGGTCACTGGATCCCCTTCATGGAGGCAGCAATAAAGCTCATCTACCACCTAGCAGAAGGGGCAGAGGAGATATGTGCTCACATCCTGCAGGTGTGCGCTCAGCAAGCTCTGGAGAAGCTGCAAGAGGCTGATGGGCCTGAGAACACTGGTGAGGAAAAAAGCTGGTGGAAGAAAATTTTTATCCATGGTTTCTAGTGCTGCAGTTGGGTGGCCTAGAGTAACTGCATGAGGAGAACAGGGGAAGAGAGGCTAGTGGAGTTGTTGGTGTGTCAGGGTGTGAACACTGCAAAGGAGTCTGATGCATGGAGATGGGTTATACAGTGAGACTTGGCAGTAACTGATGGCAGAGGAGGTCACTGAACTGTAGTAATTTTTCTCCACTAGATCCAGGGGTTTCCCCCAGCAGAGTCTCTGGTGCTAGCAGTCTCCCCACATTCCTGCTCATGCATCTGGTGTCCCTTGTGGGACAGGTGGCACTGCAGCATGTAGCATATTTGGAAGTGTCAGTGAGTGCAGAGCTACGCAGACGCCGCCTCCTCAGAGAGCAGGAGAAGAACAAGAAGCATCCTAACAGCAGCGCGAAGAAGCAGAGACCCCAGGTGAGAACTGAGGAGTTTTTTGTTTTTTCCTATGGGCAGCTCTTCTAGTGTCCCACCTACTGCCCCAGCAGACTTCTGGAGAATGCACTCCTGAGGATGCACAAGGTCCAGGATAATGTGCACTTTTGGAATAGAAATGGACATGTGTTGGTCAGGATTGACAGGGAGAGCTGAGGTCTTTCAGTGACCCTGTTCAATAAAACTCTCATGCTGGTCTTGGCTTTTGAAGAGCCAGAGAGGAGGGAATAAAGGCTGATGTCCTGGCCATGCTTATCCTTCTTCAGTCAAACATTTGCTTTCCATCATCTCCTTTCTTACCAGTGCAATATTTTGTAATTACTGCTAGTGGTGAAGAACACCATGAGTTTTGGAAAATAGCTTCTGAAACCTTATGCCATGGAACTTGAGGGTCCTACCTTCTCTTGGGTTGTAATAATGAAAGTTTAATAGTAGCCTTCTTAATGGGATCTGTAAGATAGAAATACCCTATTTGGTTAGGTCTGTCTTGGAACATTTTCCAGAGTGTAGCGAGGCTGAGTTTCTTGGGTAAGAATAGAGAAAAATGTTGTGTGTTCCTGGGTATCTGGTCTCTGTAGCTGCCTACAGTGCTGTGTCCAGAGAAATTTGTAGTTAATTTCCTCATCCACCCTGTATATCCATGCCACTACCATTGCCCACACAGGAGAAAGTTACTATGAGATTTTTTTCCAAGAAGCAGCAGTTGGATGCAGATTTGGTCACTATGCAATGCCCATGTCTCATGTTGCTTTTGCCTTGCTGCAAGGTTTCCCATCATCTGGCTCACAAGATCAACAATTCAAAGGCTGCTTTGAACTTCTTCCTTTTGGGATTTGCATGTCCCTTAAGCTATGCCAGACTCTGACATTCATGCCAGATACGTCCTATGTCTGTCTCAGCTTAGTAGTGTGAGTGGCTTAGGCTTTCTTTTCATTGGTGTTCTGTGGCATGTGGACTAGCAAATCCTGGACTACACTTCACAGATTTGTTCAGATCTAAGGGAAAAGCAGGTTATAAAACTCTCCATCAGTCTGTTGTTCTCAGCTCTACTTATGCTGCTGGTAACATCCATGCATCTCTTGCCCAAGAGAAGAGTACTTCATGAAGGAAGGGGTTATCATTGCCTGTCACCTTTTCACAGTCTTCCTTTCTGCCCAGAGCACAGGAAATGAGACCACTATGGAGGAGGAGCTGGGCCTCGTGGGAGCCTCAGCTGATGACACCGAGGCTGAGCTCATCCGCAGTATTTGTGAGACAGAACTTCTAGATGGTAAGTGTGGCTGCCAGCAAGGAGCACTGGCTCTGCTGCCTGTGTGAAAGAACAGGTACAGTGGGTAACAGATCCAGAAGGACAAAGGCTATTGCCTTCAGAAGGAAACACTGCCATTTTTGTCCGGTGTCTGTTTCTATGTGGGCTGCCTGTTTCTTTGCTCTGCCACTCTGGAGGTGGTTTTTCAATGCTGAATCAAACAGTTTCTGTAATCTGCAGGAGTTCTGGGATAAATTGAGTAATTGTTCTTAAAGAGGGATGTGCAAACACTGCTTTCATACTTGCTGTCTTCATCCCCACTCTCTAGGGAAGCACCTGTTCTCTGCCGTTGTTCCACTGGTGCTCAAGATCTGCAACAACCCTGGGCTTTACAGTGATTCAGCGCTCTCAGCTGCTGCAGCGTTGGCCCTTGGCAAAGTCTGCATGATCAGGTAACACCTAGTCGTGCTGGTGTTCATTTCCCAGCCTTCCTAATACTAAAGCACAAGCAAATGTTGCAAGTCTTTTCCTGTGGAGAGAGCAAACACAAAAGAGTGTTCATAGATTTTTGGGTTGGGAGTGGCTTTGTGTGTCTCTGCTCTCTGAGAGATGAGATTTTGGTATCTATGTCGTCTTTTCTGTACCCTGTCCTGTCAGCTCCGAGTTCTGCGACTCCCACTTGCGCCTGCTGTTCACTATGATGGAGAAGTCCACTCTGCCTGCTGTGAGATCCAACCTCATTATTGCAGCAGGAGATCTGGCCATCCGTTTCCCCAACCTGCTGGAGCCTTGGACGTCGCATCTCTATGCCAGGTAATGCTATACTCATTGCTGGGAGAGGATAGGTGATGAGAGCTCTGTGGAAGGGTCACACTGGGCCTCCAGAGGGTGAAAATGGTCCAGGAAGCCAAATCTGAAGGTGTCAGTGTAGGGAGACAACAGCCCTGGGCTGTGGAGTAGGCTGGCATGAGTATTGGTAACATAGAGATACTCAGCTGCTTTCTACAGTACCTATGTTTTTCTCTCAGGTTGCGGGACCCCTGCCCAAGCGCGAGGCAGACGGCTGCACTGGTGATGACTCACCTTATCCTCAAAGACATGGTAAAGGTGAAAGGCCAAGTGAGCGAAATGGCAGCTCTGCTAATAGACCCAGAGGAGGCAGTCATGGGAGTGGCTCAAAACTTTTTCAGTGAACTCTCCAAAAAGGCAAGTGGATGCTCATGGACCTTACAAGAGAGGGGAAGGGCTGGTGGAGGTTGAGTCAATAACATGAGTTGAGTCCTGGAGAAGGTGTGTCAGTGGTGTAGAGCAGCTCTCTGTCCCTGTGTTGCCTAAATGAGGGTAGATCAAGGAAATTTTTCAACATAAGTTTTGTTTCAACTCTGATATTGCTGAATTTGACTTCATCCATTCACATCAGAAGGCAGGCTCCAAACCAGTGCCTTGTCCCTTTGCTTTCTTGTCTATGCCTAGCACAGGGTTGGGAACAGGTTTCTGCAGTTTACCTTTAGACTTTACAACAGAGTTCCCTGACTGTATGGTTCAGGCAGTGCATTATCTCTGAAACCTTTCAAAGTTGTTCTTGGCTGCGTGACACTGAGACACTTAAATTGAAGCAGGTAAAAACAGCAGCAGCATTGCCCCATACACTGCTCATTCAACATGAAGGCTGCTGCAGGCCCTGCCCTTCAGAGTTTGAGATTTACTGCCTGAGAAACCACAGTGATATTGGGGCTTTACTATCTTGGCTTGCTCTGTTAAAAGCAGAGCCAGACACCTAACTGCACTGACTTCTTATCTCTGCAGTGTCTATGACAAAACCATGTAAAAATAGTGGGAAAGGGAATCTGGATTGGGTCTTTTCAGGCAATATCAGAGACAGTTCCTTGGACTGAACTGCTGTGTAAGATTCCTTAATCAGGAAGCTTTTTTTTGTTGGGTTGTGACAAGGTTGGAAAGGAAAGAAACTGCATCCAAGTCTGCCAAAGACCAGAGACGTTGCAAACCAAGGGTTGCAGTTGTTGTTATCCTGTTGGTTGTTTCTTTCCCTCCTTAGCTTCAGCCAAGTAGTCCTGGTTAGCTTTTGCTGGTGGTATAGAGCTGATTTCAAAAAGCTGGTGTTTTCAATAAGTAGATTTGGGATGGGGAGGAAGGAGGTAATTTTAAGTGGGCAGCTTATTTGGCTTGACTCAAGCCATCCTTTGTAATTCTTTACCTCATGTAGAACCTTCTGTTTTGCACAGGGTAATGCCATCTATAACCTGCTTCCAGATATAATCAGTCGTCTCTCAGATCCTGACTGTGGCATAGAGGAGGAATCCTTCCACGCTATTATGAGGTATTCTGGGGTTAATGAAATCTCTTTTGACCAGAACTATGTTTATGCAAAGCAGGGGTGCCAGATCCAGGAAAGACGAACTACAGCGACATACAAAATGCTTTTTCAGTTGTTCTCCTTGATCTTTTTCAGTCTGTATCTGTAATGTAGTCATGCTGAGGGGAATCGATTCTAAATCCACATAGTTGGGAGTGAAGAGAGACTCCATAGAGTTTCCACTAGCTCATTCAAAATTACTTTCACTCTAGAAAAGGAAATCTGTTGGTTTTATGCGTGGGAACATGTATATACAACATGGGGAGAACACAACAGATTTGAAAGACTCAGCTGCCTTTTGTCATTTTGGTGGCCTGCTGGAGTTTAGTAAAACTGTAATTAAAGTAACAGATTTGTGTTTGAGTTGTTTGGTTTTGTTTGTTTGAGTTGAGGGCTTTTTTTGTTTTGTGGGTTTTTTGTTGTTGTCTTGGTGGTAGTGGTTTTGTTTGTTTGTTTCCAAGAATGCCTCCATAGTATAGAGATACATTGAAATATTTTAATCTGAGGGCATCAGCTGCTCAAAGACAGTATGAAGAATGTCTTTAGTGGTAGATTACAGAAATTTTCCTGTCATATCTGAAACTTAACCACAGGAGGAATTTTCTGAGTTGCCTGAATCCCTGTAGGCTGCAGAGGGGAGTGTTGGACAAAACAAAAGTATTGCTGTTGCTGAAGAGAGGAATAATAAAGTCTCCAGTGTTTTTTTTTTCAACTAGAGTCTTTCTGTCCACGAGACTCTAGTGCATTTAGGAAGGGGGATGTATTTTGGACAGGTAAGAGTTGCAAGGCACAGAAAATGTCTATTAGTGAGGCTGAAATTGAGACTGAAAATAATGTATGGCTGCAAAAGTATATGTATGTTTTGCTTCAGCTTTCAGTAAGGAGGGTACTGTGAAATAATTGGAAATACAGCACATGGCTACTGACAGCACATATAAAAGGGGAAGTTAGTGTCTGATGTGGAAGCACATCATCAGAGAACTATGAAGAAGGCATGTATGAAAAGAATGGGACATAATCCTTGAATTTTCAGTACAATTTTTAATAAATATCAAAGTGGAGGTGTTGCCACAGACCTAGAGAATAAGTGCGATTAATGTGGTTAAGACAGGTATAGATGGACTTTTCTGACCTCCAACAGCATGCAGGGAGAGAACTGGAGGTGCATGGCAAGTAAGAGAAAAGGCAGCATTGATTTAACAAAGTAGACAGGTATCAAGTTAGTTTAAAGCTAATTAATTTTAAAGAAGACATGATCATTAGTGTACCACATCATATCCTTTAAATCGGAAAAAGGCAGAGAGTAATTGAAACTGAACTGTTTCCCTGTGTAGTACTATAGAAAATGCTTACATTGTGGAGAGGATCCAGCTTAACTTGGAAACTATGGTGGACAAAGGACATTCTAGGAAGGAAGCAGTGGCTTATGCTGCAGGAATACTTGCCAGACTGGAGAACAGAGAAGTGTAAAAAAGATTGGGGTAGTGGGGGGAGCACACTGTTAAAGGACTAACTTGTGCAGAATGAGAGGGTTACAGTAATAACCAAGATTAAAACTAGCAGAAAAATGTCTAAGATTGAATGTTTAGAAATTGTTTAACCTCTGCTGCAAAGCTATGGCTAAAGTTAGAGATACATCCCACTTGCTGTTTCAGTAGTCAAGTTATTTCTGGTTTATGTATAGGGAAGCGTAGGAAGTGCTGGTGAGACCTTGCCTGGAATGCTGCCACAGTTCTGGTCACTTAAAGAAAGATGAGTTGATGCTGGAAAAAATGCAAAGGGAGGACTACTGAGGATCTGGTCTCTGTTCCTTATCTTAGAAAAGCAGCTTGGTGTTGGTGGTTGTAGACATAACAAAGACTGAACAAGGATGTGCTTAGAGCAGTTATATCAAGGCCAGTGACAACCTGACTGAGCTTGAGTTAGCAGAAATGGTGGTACAAGAAAAAGAGAGGCCATCAGGACCTTCTTAATAAATAGAAGTTGTTCAGTGATTTCTGTAAGGACATCATGCGAAATGCAGAAGTATTTAACTGTGTTAAAGTCCATGTCTCTCTATTCCTCAGCATTTAAGTTCTGTTAGGCTTTGTTTCCACTTTAGTGCAAAGTAACTCTCACTTTTGCCTGGATCCAAAATACAGCAACATACCTTCAAGAAACATAATGAAAGAAAAAAGTCACAGGAACAGTTCTGAGGGAAAAAAACCTGCATGTCACCTCGTTCCCCTCAAGGTCTGCTTGTAAGACTTACTAGTCTGCTAGTGCAACTTGAGAAGTGAGGAGATTGTCTGGAGGTGTTGCATGCTCCTGAAACTGGATGGAAGGAGCTGATCAAAAGTTGACACTGCAGACTTCCATCCAGTGTCCCTCCTACCTCAGACCCCAAACAGATATTAGCACTTCTCACTCCAGGCCTGCCAGGGTTTTTGCTCTAGCTGGATTTCTTCATTTCAACCTAGGCAGGTGCTATTATGCAAACATGCTGGTTTAATTATACATGATGTCATAGCAGCTGTCCCCCAACAGGGACTGTGATTACTATTTGAAAGGTATATAGGCTTATAGCTTCAACTGAACCAAGTCTGAGGCATGCAGAGCTCTCTTGTCTTCTTTTGAAGACCAGCCAGCTGATCACTGGATAGCATAGCTGCAAGCATCCCATGGTGTAGGCAGAAATGGGGTTTCCTCTCTGGGCTCTTAACATCATCATTTTTTTTCCTTTGCAGACATCTCTTCTCATATATCACAAAAGACAAACAGACAGAGAGCTTGGTGGAGAAACTTTGTCAGCGATTCCGGACTGCCAGGTGGGTTCTAATCTTAATTTTCCTGACAAGCAGGTCTCCTTCTTGGGAATTGTTAGAAGAAACTACCTTGCATACAGTGCTTTTAACAGGTTCCCATCATTTTCTTTATGTGGCAAAGTGGCAAATGCTGAGAATCCTATCTTCCTCCTAAAAATATGTTAATAAATATGTATAAATTAAGGCTCCTGGTCTTACTACACTGTTATTGGCCCCTGTCCCCTCCCACCTTTCTTAGGGAAAATGTTTTGTGACAATTTAGATCTTCATTACAGCTGAGCAAGGACACACCCCATGTGGGGGTTTTATACACCTCTGTGGTCCTTTCCCTTGTATCTTGGCTGAGAAACTGGTGTGTTCAACTGAGAAGCTGGGGTGTCCCCAGCAGTCCTGCCTGGGGTGATCTCAACTATCTGGTTGATTTAGACCTGTCCTTGTTCTGTGTGCATGGGCTGCGCAGAACTAACTCAATGCCTCAGACTTTGTTGTCTTATTCAAGAGCTTGTGCCACTCTGTGCTTACGCCTTTGCTCTGCTCTGTCTGTGAAATGTGTGTGTCTCGCTCACGGTGCTGATTACAGAGTAAAGAGTGCAGAACCCATCCCATGAATCTGAGATATTGTTTTGCTTCCTGAGTTTTGAGGGGTTTTTTTGTTGTTGCTCCTTTTCCCAAGCTGTAACCTCACTGACACAGATGTACAGATGTACTATTTTTTTTTTCCCCCAAGACAGTAGAAATTTATCTGCCTCTGTCAGGTACTTTCAGTGGTATCTTCATCCACTTGATGCACTTCCACTGGATTTGGTGCACCCTGCCTTCCTCTGTTCCTGTGGTTTTCCTTCTCCATTGTGGGTTTGTGGGTTTGGTTGTGGGTTTGCCCTTGAGGTGTAAGCTGTGTCTGCTTATCTTGGCCATTTGTACACAGTGCCTGGGCATGTGACCTGCTCAGCTGCCTCAGGGGTTGCATATTCCCCAGAAATATTTGGATTTTATTTCCTGAGATGGAGTGGAAAGTGGCCTCTCTTTCCAAAATTCCCTCCTGGGAACACTGGTGAGCTCTTTACATTTGTAAAGAACCATCTGTGTGTAAGCCATGTGTAGCCTTTACTAAAATGCCCTAGTATTTCTATACCACAAAGATGATCAGTTTAATGCATGCTATCAGTAATGCTAGAGCAAGGCTCTCCAGGTTAAAACAGGAGTTTATCAGAAAAGATTTTGCAGCCACCATCATGCTCCTCAGCTTTTCTGGAGCTCTTAACATAGCAACCTGCCAAGTATCATTCAGACTTTAGACATGGAAGCAACTAGATGGTGCAGCTTTGTCTGTGTTTGAACAGTGCATTCTGAGAGGGTATATGCAAGACAAACTTCTGGCTCGCTGGTTTGTATATATTAATAATAAGGGCTTTGGCCTAGCTTTTTTTCCCTCCCATTCCACCACAGTGAGCTACATTAAGAATGTTAGTTTGCCTTTCTTTTTTTTTTTCGGTAACTACTTCTGGAATTGGAATGTGTCCTTTTTGAAACAGCAGTTGTCATCTGTTCACTTTGTACCTTAATGAAAATGGCCTTCTTTATGTAACTGGCCTGTTACTGGGCAGGAAAAAAGAAGAGAGAGAACAAGTAAAACTTCTGCTTGAAACTCTCAAACATGCAAAAATGACTAGCCAGGGTTTTTTATTATTCATTTGAAATAAGGCCCTTCAAGAAGAGCCCTCACCTCACTGAGTGTATTATTGACAGCTAGGAGGAAAAAACTTCTCACGCTTTTTAAATGAGGGGCTGTGTTCTCTAACAATGAAGCCTTCATGTTTGTCTGACAGACACTAACTCAGTGTCTTCGATGGAATACAGTGGCGGTTGTGAAGTGGTTAGTATGGTATGGCCTCTAACTGACCTGTAACAGAACAACCTGAACCTCATGTTCTGCAGGGCAGAAACACCTGCAGGAAACACTTCATCCTCATGTGCTGTGCTTCTAGGTAGGATGTGCACATCCTTACGCATCCCTTTTCATAAAAGCAATCTTTGTCTTTCCTAGAACTGAGCGTCAATATCGGGATCTGTCCCACTGCCTCACTCTGCTTCCCCTCTCAGAACGAGGCCTTCACAAGCTGCAGGACAACTTTGACTGCTTTGCAGACAAGCTCCAAGACCCAGCCGTCTACAGTTGTTTCCAAACTGTGCTGGCTCGATTCCGCAGAGCAGGCAGCAAACCCGAGACTAAAGTAAGGACGGGTGGCAAGTGTCCAGGCCAATAAAACAACTTCTTTTTATACACAATGATTGGGAAAGCCTTGCAGTTTTCCATGTTAAGCAGGCTACTCCTTGGCCCCAACAACTTATCAGAGAACTTGGTGACAATTCTGCTATAGATGTAACACTTCTCTCCCTACCCCTTCCACCCTTTCTTTTGCCTTTTTTTTTTCCTTTTTTTCTTCTTTTTTTACCCCACCCTGTTACAACATTTCATCTCCATCAGGTTCTGGCTGAAGAGTTGGAGCAGAAGCTGTCAGCCTCCCGAAACCGAGGGCTGGATTCAGCAGAGACGTGCCAAGAAGGCAGTCAATCTCCAGTGCCAGAGTCGGCCAAGCAGAAACCAACAGGAAGTATGTTCCTTTTGTGAGACTGCAGCCTTCCCCTGATCCTGCAGTCCAGCAGAGACACCTAGGGACTTTTCCCTACATGACCCTTACAGACAGAATGGCCACTACCTTTATATTTCTTTTTCTTGGCAGGTTCACGTCGCCAGCCCCTGAGCACAGCCAACAGGGATGAAGATTTTGTCACACCCCAGCCTCGCGCTCTCCGAAACCATAAGCGTACCCAAAAACGCCCTCCACCCAAAAAAGCTGTTATTGTCTTCTCCAGTGATGAGGAGAACAGCTCTGAGGATGGTAAGGCACTGTACATGTATGCTCAGAAGGTGAAAGTGGAGAAAGGCTATAGATTTGTCCCATCAGGGATGTTCCTTTGGTAATGGGCAGGTGTGTGGGGTTTCAGAGCGCTGCTTAGGTTGCCTGTAGCTTTCTCTGTTTAAGGCAGTGGAGTGCTGGTTATTGACACATTTTACTCCTTTAGAGCTATTGGGAAAACTGGAGGAGGAAACCCCCACGAAAACAACTCCCATCACCAGATCTTCAGTCTCCCGGCTGCGCTAAGGGAACCATCTGCCACTGTCTTTAATGAAAAATAAAACTTGGTTTACGCAGCAGTTGTCTTCTCTTGTCTGAACCACCCCGTAATATGACAGTGCTTTAAATGAGGACAAAATGGAAGCTACACACCAGACTAAAGCAATTCCAATCCTTTCTTTTGATATCTCCACAAAGAAAAGGCAGTGATGAACATAGCTGCTGCTTTGACTGGTTTCACACTGGCTTTGCACATGAAAATAAACTGCTCTCATTAAAAACAAAAAAAAAACCCCACACCTTTGGAAGAAAGTCTTTCTAAGAAGAGTCAAACTAACCACTGAGTACAAAATGCTCATTCCCTTCCATTTTGTACATGGTTATAAGTACACCATTCAGCTTCTCTTAACACAGGACCAATACAATTTTTCTGACTTTAGGCCCTTTTATGTTTGATCCTCTTTGAGGCTCTTGCCCTGCAAAGCCCTGCAGGGCTTTGAGGGAAAATTACCTGCGTCTTTTTCTTATACAGATCTCCTCAAGAGTTGAGGGATTGGGGAAGTGATGAGAAAGCCAGACTTGGGCTATAGCTAGAGTGCTTCAACAGAGAATATGCAAAGTGAGTAGGAAAAGAATACAATTTCTTAAAGTTTAAAAAAAAAAAAAAAAAAAGAACAAAAAAAAAAAAAAAGAACCACAAAACAGAACAAACACCTTCAGAATTATCTTTGCCTAACTCTGATTTGCTCAGGTTACTAAGTATACTGGTAACATCGGTGGTCTCACTGCACTGTTTGTAATGTATTTGCTGCGCATCCAGTTATGTTTCAAATAAGACTGGCACTTAAGCTCTGTCCTTCCAGGAATGCCAAATCAGTGTTCAGGTCAGTCCTTGCACTCCTTGGACTGCCATGTGAACGTGAAGTGCCCTGAATTTGAGTTAATCATGTAAACAACCTTTAACCTCCTGTCTCACAGGCAAATTGGCATTTTTCCCAGAGCTATTAGTACAGAATTATTTCCTCTTACCTGTCAGTTACCTAGAAAGCAGACTAGTCACTAGCTGGGCAGGCATCAGAAGGGTCTTCCTGTTAGCAGGTTCCTGCATCTCTTCTGTGTTCTCTGTCTCTGGGATCTACCAAGTTCCTGCAGTTGTCATGGTCACCCTTGGCTCTCCAGCATGTAGAACCTACTGCTCAGTTCTGTGGGCTGGCTGCATGAGTAGTGACAAAAGACTGCTGTAGCTTATTTTGATCTCTATTTAAAAAAAAAAAAAAAAAGCATTAGGAATTGCATTGCTTTGCATTGGCCTTAATAATATTTTTTTTTAATGCCAACATGTGAATAGACAAAAACATGTTAGATGCTGTAGAAACAAGTAGACTAGGGAATGATAGGTGTATTTATTGGGCTGAGACATGGGGACCAAATCCCACATCTGAGTCCCACAGTTCACTGGAACGATGTGCCCTTTTGCAGCCGCTAGTGTAAACTAGCCAGATACCAATATAGACATGGTCCCCAGCTCCAGAGCACCCTGGTGAGAACCGGAAAATCACGTGAAATACAAAGGTCAGAAGCTACAGCAATATTGTCCTTGCCTGTCGTCCCTGCTATAATACTCACTGAAGGCTACAGGAGACAGAGGCAGCAGCTACGGCATTAACAGTAAATATGATGTGCAGTCATGCATACTGTATGTGATTCCTCCGCCAGCACTCACAGGTATGTCACTCACAAATGAGAATGAAAAGAAAAAAGCATGAACGGATTTCTACCCAGGCTCAAGGCTTTACAAGTCTGCAGTAAATCTTGCATAAATATAAGATAATATGTTGATAATACTGCAGTTAAAGAGATATGAATGAGTGAATGGAGGAAACAAGGTGGCCATAAAACTAAGTACCGGTTTACCTTCGGGCCATCCTTTTCCACTGCAAGTGGTTAAACTTTTTCCTTTGGGAGAAACACACAGCCACCTTTCTGAGGCGGAAGGTTTGGTAGTCAATGACTGGGCTGACATGGTGGCTCCTTCAGTGCATTGCAGTCTGTCTTTGCCCTTTCCTGGGCACAGCACTGCCTGGTCAAGTGAGCGTGGAAGGTCAGTGAGTGGGGATCTGCAGAAGGATGCAGTAAAAACTAAGAGGGGTTAAAACAGCTACACAGTGGCTGCTGCCTTAAGCAGCTGGTTGCTGCTCTTCTGTTCCTGGCAAGCAACTATTTTGGTGGCTGCCATGATAACCAGGCTGAGAGAGTAACCCCACTCCTTCGCTTCTGAGGCAGTGGGATTGCTCAGTGCCGAGATCAGTGGAGTTTCCATTCTCTAAGGGACTGCCAGCCACAGGAGGCTCCAGGCTCCTACACATGGTGCTTATGGAGTAACATGAGTATAGTTCTTGCTTCTAGAGCCTACAGCAACCATCAGCCCTTTGCATCACCACAGGCCAGGTGCTGTTCCTCCAGGCTACTTCACACAGGGTATTGCCTTTGTAAGCAACAGCTTGTGAATATCTGTGATTCAACAGGAGACCACTTTTCTGGTGGTCTCACAAGCTCTAGAATTGGTGTGCCAGCATCAGAGGGGGAAGGGTTTTTACAGCGGAAACTTGTTAGCACCAGAGAGGAAAGAAAGACAATAACCTATTTGAATCTGAGAAAACTGGGGCAATCGGGGACTTGTCTGCCAAAACCTTTTCACTCCACGGTCATTGCCAGGATGTATCAGAGCAACTATTCAGTTCTACTGCAGACCCAGCAAGGATCTGGGACACAGCAGCTGCAACTTCACAGCACCTGAGTCATTAAGCACCTGCAATTTATCCAGACTTTGCTGGATTTGCAAGAAAATTTGCAAATCTTCTGCAGACCCCAATGTTTCTTGCTTGGTATGGGACAATGATGACTCCTTCCCTCCTGCTAGCCCGAGGTTTTACTGGACCCAAAGCAGGGACCTGTCACTTTGGAGCTCAGAGCCTGTCCATCCCTGCAGAGCTCAGTCTGTGTGCAAGTGGGCTGGAATTCGGGGAAGTTGCAAACACATTTCTGGCATTCTTCTTGCAGTATGGGGGACACCACATTTAAGGGATGCCAGATCAAACCACCACTACATTTCTTATCAAAATAATGTGTTGTTGCTTTGGTGCTTACCTTGCACTCAGGGACAAGCTGATTCCTGGAACCGGTGCATTCGACTTGAGATGCATCTGCCTGCAGCTGTCTTGCCAGGAGCATGAGTACCCTAGCAGACTGACTCAGCTACTTCTGGATGGTTGAATGTGACCAGAAAGTACAGAACAACATCCTCTGAGACATCTTGCATGTGGGATGGACACGTGCTCACTTCCCATCCTCCTTCTCTTTCCTGCCCCTCTGAAACATTCACAAACGCAAAGCTCCATACCCTACCGCATCCAGTACACGGAGGGGCTGGCTGTGGACACACATCCCACATTCCATTTGTACACAGGCACCACATCTGAAAGCCCACATGAACATCACATCCCGTGACTCTCCAGCAGTCACCTGTGCTTTGTGGTTTAAAAGGCTGGTACCAAAATAATCCCATTCCCCATGAAATGTGTCAGTCAAGGCCGTAAACCAGGGAAGCCCCTCAATTTGCTGGCATGCCCCAGAGAGCTGGCCCAGGTACAGGGGTGATAGGACTGCCAGGCAGGATCACCAGAGCATTGCTCTGGAACCAGCACCATCCCTGGGTTGCAGGTATCAGGTGGAACTAACATACTTGGGTAACCTTACCTCTCCTGCTTCCAGCACCAGTGCTCCATGCTGAAGCCCCATGCCCTCTTTTCATGCACTGGATGTATAAAGCTTTCTGGCTTCTTAGGTAGGGAAGAAGGGGACCCAGGAAAGAAAGAAAAGAAAGGAAAGGAAGGAGTAAATATCTGAACTGTGACTTTTGTTATTTCTGCAAAACACTTTTCTTCTAATTTTCTTCTTTCCTTAAAAACCAAGCAAACACACACCACACAAAACCAACCAACGAACCAACAGAAGGCAGCAGAACACTATCAAGTTTTGACCCCATTGCTTTGTGCAACAGTACTGAAGAAAGGGAAGTTTAAGGCGTTATTAAACTCACCCAGCACACTCACAACTAATCCTGTACTGGGGTACAGTCCCTCCATTCCTCTCCCCTGACAAACTTTCCTGATTAGTTTCTGTCTTCACACCCAGGCTGACTTCTGCACCCTGGTCTCCAAACAGTGACCTCATTGCCTTGTTCAGCTGGTGAGAAACTACAGTAAAATGGGAGAGGCAAACAAAGGCGGGGGGAACTAACGGCCAGAAGATTTAGGAGGAATGAATCTGCTCCTTGCCATCCCACTTCCATTGTGCGTCTGAGCTTGAGAAAGTGCAAGCTGAGCCTCGACAAGCTCTTTTCTGTGTCGGTTCCTCTGGAAACTCAGCCCAGCCCTCCAGATGGTGCCTCAGGACAACCAGCCTGCAAGTTATATGCCTGCCTAGTACTAGACCCACACTCCCACTGCAAATCCCATAGAGTTAGTGCTGGAATTCACGCACCTTCTGCAGCGAGAGCTCTTCATTCCCAGGCCAACCAGCTCACCAGGATATAAATATGAAAAACAAAAGCCTGTATTGTCACAAAGCTGAATTTGTGTCAGCCAGCAATGTGGTTACTGCTAGTTCATCCTTATGCTGATTAGAGGAATAGTGTTAACAGCACTCTGCCTACAAGGAGTATGTTCAATATCACTATAGAATGCAGCCTTCAATACCCTCCTTTGGGATGTGTTTCAAAGTGTCACCCTGTTCCTGACCCTGACAGATACCTCCAGGTCCTGGCCAGCAGCATCTCAACTCACATTTATCTTCCTAGACACTCAGTAAACACCTTTGTGTCCCTTTTCTTTAGAGGAAGGGGTCTTGCTGAGCTCACCCTGAAATATATCACCCTGGACAAAAGGGCTGAAAGGTTAAGAAGCTCCAGGGGGTGGTTCAGCAGAGAGCTGGGGGCCCAGTGCCTGCCAGAACCAACACTATAAAGGCAAAAAGGGGCTACAGACTGCATCTGACACAGATGCTGCAGGTTCTGCCTCGCCTCCCACAAGCCCTGGGATAAAAAGAAGATGCTGAGGTTCCAGTCGTGGCCTTGCTCGCTTTTCCTCCTCTTAGTTCTGCTCTCTGCCAGAGTTCAGACTGTGTCCTTACCAGCACAGAGGCTACAGGTAGGAAGGACTGGGAGAGCACTGAGGGAGGTTTCAGGAGTAGCAGGGGCAATTTGGGAAGGTCATGGTCAAACCTAGTGTAAGTGCGGGACCCAAATTCCAGCTACCGGAAGCTACTGTTTATTCTCACTGCTCCCTCACCTCCACTCCAACAGCTTCAGCTCTTGGATGACTGTGTCTTTATAACCCAGCTCCTAAGAAGCACCAGCATTACAAGGGAGCAGACACACAAAAGCTTTTTAGTGAGCTCTGGTCTGGGGCAGGCTTTGGGGCTCCCCATGTTGCCTGCAGGGGCTTTAACGGTGAAGAGACTAGTGCTCTCTAACTCTGCCCTGTGTCAGCAGCCACCAGAAATTATGGTTGTGTCCCTCATCGTGTGCAGTGTTCCGGTTCTGATGTCTCAGAGGGCAGGCTCATCCTGCTAGGTCAGGATTTTCACTCCTAAATCAGTACTACCCTCCAGTAGCCCCTCTTTAAGGCCAAGAACCTGTCAGGATGCCAGCTAAGGGTTTCTTCACTTGCGTAAATCATTAACCCTCAGCAATTACAGCAAAAATATTTTGGCTTTCAAATCTATCAAGCTCTCTCTTACCCAAATCCTAACCTGAGCTCCAACACCTTGCTTTTACGTCATCCTGGGAAAGCTACAGGGAAGTAGTTAGGACGTGAACTAAAATCACAAGACTGATGCTGCTATGACTCACCACTTTCTGCTCTTTGCTGAGGATGCCCGTGTCCGCTTCAATTAACTCATTACCGAAAAGAGCTGCACAAAGGCATCTTCAGCCTTTGCTCAGCACCCACATGAGGGACAGATGTGGAACGGCTACTGCAGGCTGCTTCCCTGGGCAGCCACGCGATGCCTCTGCTGTGCCCAATGCACCCACCGATCCTCGCCTCCCTACAGCCAGAGGCTGCCAGGGGTGTGTGATCAGCATGTGCCTGCCTGCACAGATACCCTAGAGAATTCACAGTAGATGAAGAGCCCCCCTTCCTCACACCTGCATCCTCGATGCTGCTGCTCTTGTATCCCACTCATCTTCAGATGCAGGTATTTGGGCAGGTCTGTCCTCCCCACCACCCCTCTGGACAAACAGAAATGCCACACAGCAGCACACAGAGGTGCTCAGCATCAGCAAAAGGAGCAAGGACTGAAGTCTGTTACCTTCCACGTTTGAGGTGGTACGGTTTGCAAAGACCATGGCAATCTGCACACAGGCAGAGGCTCATGGCAGCTGCCTCCCTGCTCTTTTGGACTGCAAAATCATTTCAGACTGCAGGAGCTTCTGGTCTAGCCCTTCCCTCTGTCTGGATGCAGCATCACGGGCACAAAGCCCGTGTATTGGCACCATTTTATGTCCTGCCAGAGCCCGAGGGAAGGTGTAGGGCAGAGGAGTACAAGGGGGATACAAAGCTTATCACCAGGAACACAGGCAACTCTACTCTCACCCCTCTCTCCTCTCTACCCCGCTTTCCCAGATGCTCCTTTCCCAGTTGCTGCCCCTGGAGCCTGAGCCCACGCTGGCTGAAGAGGACACGAAGGAGGGGTCCAGCTTCGGCCCTCAGTTGCTCTCCTCCACGCTCCCGTTCCTCCCATCTGGGGCTAGAGCTGCCCGTCCCTCTCTCTGGCGCAAGACCCTCACCAGTCGCAAGTGGGCACTGCCTGGAGATTGGGCCTGGAAGGCCGTACCCAGGGGCTGCTTTGGGCTGAAACTGGACCGGATCGGGACCTTCAGTGGTTTAGGGTGTTAGCTCTGGAGGGGTTCTGAGGTGAGACAGCCAGCTGTGAGGGCTTGGCCAGGCGGGCAGCGAAGAACTAAGGGGAGATATGAGAGCACGGATGGGGGGGAGTGACGTGGGAGCGAGGGTCGGGGTCAGAAGGGCAGGCTATGGAGGCCCCACCTGCCTGCAGCCGGGGCGAAGGCTGGGACGTGGGACCCTACGTGCTAGCAGGGCCCGGCCGTGGTCCCAGAGCGGATGGGCTGCACGCCGCTGGGCGGGTCACCGGCCCCGCTTCTCCGCAGCCAGAGGAGGATACCCAGGCGCCCGCAGGACCGGATTGGGAACCAGCACGGCGTGCCGGCAGCTGAAACCGGGAAGCTCCTGCCCCGAAGGAGCACGGCGGCGGCGGGGAAGCGGCGCGGCACTACGAGGAGGAGCTGCCCGGCTCCGCGGCTGTCCCTAAGCCGCAGGACCCCTGCTCTGCCGGCAGCCCCCTGCGCCCTCGCCGTGAGGACTCACTTGCTAATTAAACAGAGCTGTACTAATTGCTGCGTGCGAGCTCGGCGGCAGCGCCCCCGCGGGAGGCCGTGTCTGCCCCCAGGCCGGCGGGGTGTGCGGGGCCGAGGGGCTGGCAGCGAGGGGAGGCCGGACCCGGCGGCAGCGCCCGCCGCCCCCGGCCTGCAGGCGCTGGGCCATGTTGGGTACGCGCCGCCATTGCGGGTGGGCCGGGCGGCACGCGCGGCTGCAGCGCGGCGCTGCCGGGGCCGCGGAGGGGGGGGCGGCGGCGGCGGGTCGGGGATCGACCGCGGGCCGGGGCAGAACAGCCGCGTTGGCTCATCCCAGCCGCACTCTGCCCCCCGGCGCTGCGGTGTTTGCCGAGCAAACACAGGGGCCTCCTGTTTGCGCAGAAGCTGTCCCTGAGAGCCCCCGCCGGTGTGCTGCGGCTGGGGCACCACGAACCCCGGCACGGGCTTGCACCCCTTCAGCCCTGCACTGGACCATGAGAGCCGTCATCCCCTGGCCTTTAAGAAAAGGTCGTAACCTCAGCTGGGGCTAAACTTAGACACCAGCCCCTCAGTGGCACCGGGAATAGCAGTGGTATAAGGAGAGTTGGGTTACGTTCAAGCTGTGTGACCCATCTCTGGACCCCCTTCCCAGTACCCGTGTGGCTCCCCCAGTCAGCTTCTCCTTCCTCATCCTGGAGACCAGCTCAGCCAAGCAGCTGGGGGAACAGGCCTGTTCCCATCACCCCCTGCCAGCCCAGGTCTGCATCCCCACCACTCCCACACTTTCCTCTGGGACCCCCTTCCCAAGAGATGGAAGCTTTCCAGTGTGCTCTGGGCCTTGTGCCTAATATGGCTTTGTCCCAGCACACCTGGGCTGTGCAAAGCCAGGGGGATGCAGCCTGTCGTGGCTCAGGGAGTGAGCGTGGCACGGGGAAGAGCAGGATGGGCAGCAGCAGTGGCCATACAGTGAGCGCTTCTTCCTCGCAGGTGGCGGGGGAAGGCGGGCCCAGGCGGCAGACGGGCAGGATTTCCGCCGTCACGTCCCGCGGGTAGCAGCAGTGCCGCAGTGCCTCATTAAGATGGTGCTCACGCTGCGGCGCGTGGCCTGCCGGGGAGGCAGCTGGGCTGCCGGGCCCAACCAGAGCACGCGTGGCTAAATCCCCTCTAGGGGAGCCAAAGACAGGCAGGGGGTCCTCAGCCTGGGGGCAAGAGAGCTCCTAGCCAGCACCCACTGCCTCCTAGCGCTGGGGGAATGAGGGATGCTTGGGGACCTGCTGCTCCCTCAGGGTGTCTCCAGCATCTCTGCAGTCCCTTGGCCCTCGCTGCCATGCTGGGGGAACGGGTCGGGCTGGGGAGGGGTGCAGGCTGCAGCTGGGGAGCTCTCTCCTTCGTGAAACAGCACGCACCACTGCCCCGGTCTCTAGCGGCAGTCAGCCCCGAGAAGGCGGCCCCTCATGGGGATGGGGGCCTTTCCCGCCTCCCCAAACAGGGCCCAGCCGCCCTTCCCTGTCCTGGGGACACCTCCCCGCCGCAGAGCGAGAACCCGGCGTCCTCCGAGACCAGAGCATCTTTCACCAGCATCACGATCACGATCACCCTCACGCCCCCGCCCAGGGGTGGCTCGGAGGGAACGTGTAGCACGCACCCCCGCCCCACGGGAACCTTTGCGGACCTCCCCTACCCCGCGCGGGGCCTTTTGTTCGTGAGGGGGGTCGCTCGGGGGAACCGAGGCAGCCGCACCCGCAGCGCGGGCGCACGTAGCCCGGCCCGGCCCCCGCTCTCCCATTCGGCGCCGGCCCGGCGGGGCGGGCCCCAGACCTTCCCTGCGCGGCTATAAAGGGCGGTGAAGCTCCTCTGCGCCACCTTCTCACTGCGCGCCGGGGCGGCTTGGAGGCAGCAGGTAACGGGCGGGGGGAGCAGATGCGCGGGGGCGGAGAGAAGGGGTGGGGAGGACCCCCACTACACACCAGCCCCCACCATCGCCCACCCAGGGCTGGCGCCGCGGGGATGGGCCGGGCCGGGCTGGACGGGGGTGCGGCGGCCGGCAGCCCCCAGGCGGAGCGGCGCCGCGTGGCGGCGGGGCCTGCGGGCACAAAGGCGTTGCGAAGCGGAGCGCCGTAAGATGGAGGCGGCGTGGGGCGACTGAGGGGGGCTATGGGGCGTTGAGGGGGCACACACAGACCGCCTTGGGGGGGCGGGGGTGGATAGGCGTCGCGGGGCGGGGGGGGTGGAGGGGAAGATCGCCCCGGGCGGGGGGCGGTTCGGAGCGCGTCTATCCCTCCCTCCCTTTTCCCCCCTCTCCTCCCGGCGGTGGGCGAGCCGTTAACGGTGCGCGGGGCGGGGATCGAGGCGCGGCTGCCGCAGGCGGTGGCCGGTGACCCGCCCCCCCCGCCCATCCACGCTCTGGGCGCCTCACCGGCGGTCTGTGCCCGCAGGAACATCCCGAAGAAGCAAAGATGGTGAAAGTCGGAGTCAACGGGTAAGTGCCGGCGCTGGGCTGCCACAGCGGGAGGCGCCGGGCGGGGCGCGGGGGGGGGGCAAGGTCGCTTCAAGGGCGGGACGGGGGGGTGGGGTATCTGTATGACCACCGATCTCGCTCCATCGTCGCCCCCGTGCCCGGCTGAAGGGCCGGGGCAGGCCGGGCTGCTGAGTCACTTCCCCCTGCAAATTCGGGGTGACTCACCCCGGAAGCGCTGCTGTTCCCCGCTTGGTCTGCCCCTCTCCCGGGGGTCTCTGCACCCCTCCGGCGGGCTGCGGCCCCCCACCAAAAGGTCACCGGGTGGATCGTGTGTCAGCAGCGGCCCGGGGGATGTGACCTTCTCCCGCCGGGCTGAGGAGTAACCAGATCCCCAGGGCCCTCAGTAAATTTAGCTTGACCTTTCCGGTGCAGGGTCACTCTTAATCTTTAACTGAGGCACCTCGGCCTTTGAACACGGCTGCTGGGCTCCCTCCCAACCCCCTGGGCAGGGAGCGGTGGATGCTCCGGGGGGAAGGCAGTAGGACCTGCTCAGCCTAGCAGGTTCTCTGTTGCTCCTCCTCACCCATGTGTCTCTCCCCAGATTTGGCCGCATCGGCCGCCTGGTCACCCGGGCTGCTGTTCTCTCTGGCAAAGTCCAAGTGGTGGCCATCAATGATCCCTTCATTGATCTGAACTACATGGTGAGTTGCCTTACAGTGCCCCCTTGGGGCCTCTCCAAGTAGGGCTCCTCTGGCTCTGTTCTAGTAGCTTCCGAGGAAGAATGGGTATGTGGTTGGAGGCACAGGGATGAGAGGTTCAGCAGAACCAAGTACAGCACAGCAGTTGGACAAGGTCACTGAGGAGATGGGGAGCTGGGACTGTGGTGTAGGTAGAACAAGGGTTGGAGAGATGGCAGCTGGAGTGACTGATCTTCCTCTCTCTCTCTCTCATTGTTAGGTTTACATGTTCAAATATGACTCTACTCATGGTCACTTCCGGGGCACTGTCAAGGCTGAGAATGGGAAACTCGTGATTAATGGGAATCCTATCACCATCTTCCAGGAGTAAGTATCTCTTTGCCCCTTTGGAGGATGAAAGCAGGCTTCTTACAGAGCAGCTCTTACAGTTCTGTCCCTCTGCAGGCGTGATCCCAGCAACATAAAGTGGGCAGATGCTGGTGCTGAATATGTTGTGGAGTCCACTGGTGTCTTTACCACCATGGAGAAGGCTGGGGTGAGTATGCTACAGTGGCACACAGGAGAAGGGACTACTGCTCTTGTCTGTCAAGCGCATCATCATGTACAGAGTTGCTCAAGCTGGGAAAGAGATGGGGCTGGGAGGGAGAACAGGTTGTCTGAAGAAGCGAGCTGTTGGATGGGTTCTGAGTTAATTTAATCTTCTGTTTTTTCCAGGCTCACCTGAAGGGTGGTGCTAAGCGTGTTATCATCTCTGCACCCTCAGCTGATGCTCCCATGTTTGTGATGGGTGTCAACCATGAAAAGTATGACAAGTCCCTGAAAATTGTCAGGTAAGGAGAAAGGAAGATGCTCCCTGGCCTGCAGCTCCCACCAGCTGTGTGGGGGTCTGATCTCACCTCTGTAGATGCCTCTGGCTGATGAGCCTTCCTCTTTCTCTTCCCCAGCAATGCCTCTTGCACTACTAACTGCCTGGCGCCCTTGGCCAAGGTCATCCATGACAACTTTGGCATTGTGGAGGGTCTTATGGTAGGTCTGGAACTTGCTGCTCAAGAGGGGCCCATGTGAGAGGAAAAGCATTTTTATTCCCTGTGTCCCTTGGGGTGGGGGAAAGGTGCTTGGGATGCCTCTTCTGGAGAGTATCGGCTATGTTCTTACGCCAGTGCTCTCTTCCTGCAGACCACTGTCCATGCTATCACAGCCACACAGAAGACAGTGGATGGGCCCTCTGGGAAGCTGTGGAGGGATGGCAGAGGTGCTGCCCAGAACATTATTCCAGCATCTACTGGAGCTGCTAAGGCTGTGGGAAAAGTCATCCCCGAGCTCAATGGGTGAGTGTT
Source organism: Patagioenas fasciata (assembly GCF_037038585.1). Classification (NCBI taxonomy): domain Eukaryota; kingdom Metazoa; phylum Chordata; class Aves; order Columbiformes; family Columbidae; genus Patagioenas; species Patagioenas fasciata. The sequence continues at coordinate 128,330,291 of NC_092520.1, forward strand.
GTCCCTTCTTGGGTGTCAGGAGGTGGCAGCCCATGCCTGGCCAGCTCTGACCTATTCCCAGCAGAATGGAGGGCTGGCAGAGGGGTGCTGGATGCTGTTCAGTGCTGACTCATGTCTTGTACAGGAAACTTACTGGAATGGCTTTCCGTGTGCCAACCCCCAATGTCTCTGTTGTGGACCTGACCTGCCGTCTGGAAAAACCAGTAAGTGTTACAAACAAGACCCAACAGCCTCCAGATCTGCCCCTGCTTCCTCTAAACTCTTTTCACCTGGAATTGCCCTCTCTGTATTTATCTCTTCCCTAAGAAGATTTGATCTTGGTGAAAATAGCACCTGCCATCCATGACTGCTGCCATGGTGCTCCCATGTGTCTCCTCCCCTTCCCCGGCAGACATTTTGTGTGACTTGGCATCTGACCATCTTAAATTTGTTTCTGCTTAGGCCAAGTATGATGACATTAAGAGGGTAGTGAAGGCTGCTGCTGATGGGCCCCTGAAGGGCATCCTGGCATACACAGAGGACCAGGTAGGTAACTCATAGTCTCTTGGCCTGTAGCTAGTGTTGCTTACAATTTTTTTTTTCCTGATGGTAGCAACTTTGTATCCTGATTTCTGGATCAGCCATATGTATTACAATTTCATTTCTGTTCCAGGTTGTCTCATGTGACTTCAACGGTGACAGCCATTCCTCCACCTTTGATGCGGGTGCTGGCATTGCACTGAATGACCACTTTGTCAAGCTGGTTTCCTGGTAGGCACTGCGTTGGGGTGGTTGGGGAGGCTGACATAGACAAGTTACAGACTTTTGTCCTGTTCATCACTGTCAGCTGGCCATATGGAGTGATACATAGACTCCTGCTAAGCAGGGTGGCTCCAACACTAAGTCTCTTGTGGAGCAAGATTGCTTTTTATCTGAAGTTACTGTAGCCTTGTCCTTACCCCACTGGAGGGCATACGGGGTGCTTATGGCTTTCTTTACTGGAAGTGGATGGGAAGTTGCCTAGTTCAGTTGTGTGGGATGGGGCAGAGGAGCAGGAACAATTGAGGAAAGAGATGTAAGAAATGGGTCAGTCCTGACAGCACTTCTCTTCCTGTCTGCAGGTACGATAACGAGTATGGATACAGCAACCGTGTTGTGGACTTGATGGTCCACATGGCATCCAAGGAGTGAGCCGAGCACACAGCCCCCCCCTGCTGCCTAGGGAAGCAGGACTCTCCTTTGTTGGAGCCCCTGCCCTTCTTCACCACCGCTTAGCTCTGCATCTTGCAGTGAGAGGCCAGTTCTGTTCCCTTGTCTCCCCCACTCCTCCAACTTCTCCCCGAGCCTGGGGGAGGTGGAGAGGCTGATAGAAACTGATCTGTTTGTGTACCACCTTACATCAATAAAAGTGATCACCATCTGAAATGCCTTATCTGTCAGTGGGAAATGGGAGAAAGTGGGGGGTAACGAGGAAATGTAGGTGCCTGTTTAAGATGGGCTCTGCCAGCATGGCTGCAACTTCTGGGCCAGGTCTTCTAAGCAGTGGCACATGGACACAGGCTGTGAACCCAGGCAGCAGAGACATGGGAAATGCTGTAGGAGCTGTTAGGACAGCTGGGGTCATCATGCAAAGACATAGCACAGCCCCGGACACCTGACTTGCAGGAGCAGCGAGTGCCCATCTTTGGGCTTCAGTGAGCAGAGCTGTGGCATGCAGACTGGTGAGCAACCTGTGCCAGATGCAAGAAGCAAGATTCCTGCCCATGAGCCAAATTAAGGTGTGGTGCAGGGCTGCACTTGAAGGGCTACTGCATGGTGAAATCGAAAGCAGCACCGCTGCTCCATCTGCCTTGTGGCTCTCTGGATTTTTGTCTGATGTAGGCAGAATGAAGTGCCAAGCAGCTGACTTCTTTTGCATTTGGTTTGGCAAAGGGGCACAAGAAACCAATTATTTCTTCTCATTCCCCTTCCTTAGCATAAATGTTACAAGGAGGATTTTTCATTTGCTTTTACCTCTTGAAATTAATCAACTTGCTCCCAGAGGAAGGAAATGGCTGCCTAGGGACGTGTGGGAGGCCAGTGTTAGCATGGTGGTAGCTGGTCTTAATTCTGGATTAATTCTCTGCAGAAGGAGGGGCTGTTGCAGTTAAGCTCCCTGAGCAGCGGATCTCTGCAAGGTGAGTGTCAGCCCTATGTCAGGGACGAGTTACCTTCTGGAAACTGAAATGCTGCTGGCAAGTGACCAAGTCTTCTATAATCCATGAGTACTTGGGTAGAGAGAAGATGCACTGCACAGAAACATGTAGCCCTTCATTTTTAGCAGCTCAGTTTACTGTCTTGGGGCTGGTGTGTCATCCTCTCCCTGGCAGGCAGGGTTGGAGCTTCAGACCCTGATCTGGAGCAAGGACTTGAAGCTAAAGGACTCGAAACTCCCAGTACTGGGGTACATTGGACATGGTTTCTTGGAGCTGCTTATTTCCAGTGATGGGGCTGTGTAAAAATTGAAAGTTTACTGGGCTAGAGGGCAATGACTCAAACCTGCTCTGCAAGGACAAACAGGTTGAATAACCCTGGGCCTGGCTAGGAGCTGGGACTCTGAGCAGGTTGTTAGCTCTGGGACAGCAGCAACACCTGCCTTCTGCCACAAATGGCCCCAGGGGAGATTCAGGAAACGCTGGGGTTAAATGGGAGCTGCCTGATGCTGGTGCTGTCTGGTGACAGCCCTCCTGCAGAGTTGGGTTTCTGCTGGGAAGAGGTGCAGCCTGCAGGCCTGTCAGGCTTACAGAGTCTTGGGTTGGTCCTATTCTGTCCTCGACTGCTGTGCTTGGGTGCTTTGAGCGGCTGTCCTGTGCGCTGCTACTGCCTGCATGTTTGTGTGTGTGAGCTAGCAAGCACCTTGTTTGATAATCTGGAAGTGCAGAGAGGCTACTGAAACTCCTCATTGTGGGGGATGCCTGTTTTTCCATGTAAAGAGATTTTTGAACTGAGTTTGAAGTAGGAGCAGTTCACCAAGTCACTTTTTTCCTCTAAAAAGCCTTGTTTCCTGAGAAAGATAAGGCTGCCTGGGAATTCACCTAGAGCAAAGAACTCCAGAGCGCTTGTTATTTAACAAGAGCCCTATGTAACTGGAGATCAAATTGCTGTGAGAACAAGCAAATTCATACAGCCTGGGGGGTTAGCTGGCAGAAGAGTATGTGATCTCAGACGAACAATTGCTGAGAACATCTCAGATAAAGGTTCACTGTGTTTTAAAATGCTATTTCAACTGGTTTACAATCTTGAAATTCCTGGAAAAATGATAATGGTATCTAGGCGATGCAAGCCAGGAATCACAGAATTTAAAACATGGTTGCTTTTATACAGAAACAGGGTAAGCGCACACAGCAGAGCGGGTCATGCAGCCTTTGGACTCCCTGGAGGGCTTGGTTTCCTCTCTCATAGGCTTCCAAAAAAGCACAGCTCTTCTCAATCTCCATTTTGTGTCCAGACACTATGCCTGCAGATGGCACCACAGCAAGGCCTCTCCAGACAGATGGAAAAGCTAGCTCAGTGGTCAGCCTGTCCAAAAACTGCAGCCATGTCCTAATTTTTATTTTTTTGGACATGCATGACTGCGGATGGCACTGGGATAAAGATGGGAGATTTGCTGTGGCAGCTGCTTCTCTCCCTAGAGAAGTTTTTCCCTAATGAGAGAGCTTTGCTCTTTAAGTATTTTTAAGGAAAACTGATAGAAATGCTTGGTCAGGGAAGGCAGGCGTTCGGGCAGTCATAAAGAGGCTCTTGTTCAGCAAAGGAACTAAAACCACTCGTGCTACTCTGCTGGGATGAACTGGCCCTAAGAGCAGCTGGGACAAGCCAGAATCCATCCTGGTTCATGAATGCCTTGCAAGGGGAAGATATAGAAAGATCTTGACCCTTGCCAAGCGCTCGACTCTGCCTTCCTCGACTGGCCTGGCACCAGGGCTGGCTGCACTGGGCCTTTGGAGGAGACGGATGCACCTGAGGGGGATGCACCCCTTTGCAAGGCTGTGCCAACACAAAGGTTTCCAGCCAACCCAATGGACAACTTCTCTGATGGGCAGCCAACCACTTCTAGGAATGGTAAGCTGCACCTCTTGTTTTCTTTTTTAAGACAGATAAAATTCAAGTGATGCTGCTGTATGGTATTTAGGAGTGATGTCACAGGAAAACTCCCTTTTATGGCAACTTTGAATGTTTCGAGAAATTATTTTATACTTCATTGATATTTGCATACACTACTAAATGTGCACTATTCCCCCCAAGACAGGGCTGGTTGTCCTCAGACCACCTTCTTCTCAAGATGTCAGCACAAAACTTCAGCATTAAGGAAGATACCGTGTAGTGAAAAACATCTTGAGCAGATGTGGAAACTAAATAAGCTTGCTTGAAAAATCACACCAAAATGTAACAAAATGGTGACTGCATAAGCACAGTAAAAGCAGTCTTTGACATTTAAAATATACTCTGTCTGCTTCTGAAGTAAATGAGTCTTTGAGCAAAACAATCGACAAGATCTGTGCAAGGAAAAGGAGATACGGGTCTCTGATAGGAAAGACTATGACACAAGGCATATAGTGGAAAGTTGTATAAGACAAACATCTTCTTAAACTATAATGTTCCAAACTCCTTTGTAACAGATGCCATTCAAAAAATGCAGGTTCCTGACTTGAACTCGGGGTATGCAAATGTTCATAGAAAGCAGGCATTTCATCAAAAACAAGCTGCCTACATTTGGGCAATTGTACTGTATATACACTGCAAAACCCAATAAATTGTTACTTACTCTTTTGAGCTGAATGTAATTTCTTACTACAGGACAGCTAGCTCACCTCCATATATTATCTTCCTATAAAAGTGTCCTCTTCTTGAGGGAATTATTCTCAATTAAATGTCTGTAGAAGGAAGAGTAGTACTGGATTATACTTTACTGAATACGATTTGCAAAGGCAGTATTCAAAAAGCTGAAGCTGTAGTTGAATATAGAAGAAAAACTTACGAATACTAGCAAATTAAACTTGAGACTAAAAAGGGCAGAGGAGCTTTGGGGTGTTGCTAGACAAGAGAATTTTTTTTTCCTCAGCAGCAATGAGACAAAGCCACCGTTGCAAACTGAAGTGTCAGGACTTGAGAAGATGTCCATGACCCAAAGGGCAGGCAAGTCCTTAGTACTAGATGGCCAGACTTGGTCTCCAGCACAAAATGGGTGAACAGGTAGCCGTGCTATAAGTAATTCATGACTCACATCAGCTCCCATGTGATGAAAAACAACTGGATTTAGAAAAAAAAAAAAAACAAAAAAAACCAAAACGCAGACTGGCAAAAACTTTCAAAGAACCTGAACTGCCCCGGGACAGCTCTCCATGATGAAACCTACTGGCAAGGCTGGTGGTGACTGAGAGAGAAGGTGCAAGTAACCAGCATCTGAGGATGCTGCCCCAGGGTCATTTCCATTCACCACCTTCAGAACAATTTGCTTTGTTGATTATGCAAAATGATGTAGGCACACTTAACACTGAATCAGCCTTGTAGAAAGGTGCAGAAAGATCTTGTGACTGGGTTATTAAAAATGATGGGTAAAATTCAAGGTTGCTAAGTGAAAAGTAATACATGCTGAGGGGGGAAAAAAACTCTGACATTGCAGGTCTCAAAGCCCCCCTGTAATATTGCCCCAACTCCCCACCAAAAGAGCAACCTTTGTTGGCCTTGCTCTCGAGTCCTGGGACAGAAAAAACATAGATGGTTTGTAATCTCTGTAATCAGCTTTTCAGTTACGAACTCGGGTACTGATTTAGGCGCTGGACCCTAAGCAGACACTGAAATCTCACTGAATTCATGTGGCCCCCAGCTCCTCCATCTCCCTCAGACTCCTAATACGCCTTCCTCAGCCTGACTACCCTGCCATCTAGACCATCATCATGAAATGACCTTAGGCACTGGGCAAAAATGCTCACTCACCTTCCTCTTTTAAAGACCAAAAATAACTATACTTTTCACTCTCAGAACATTTTTCTCCAGCCTGGAATCATGGCTACGAGTCTTTTTTCCACCTACTCCAATTTGTGATGCAAAGTAGGACAAAGCACACCAATGTCACATGGGCATAAAAGATGTTTAAGATACCGTCAGCTTCAGCATCTGTCTGGGAACTTGCACGAATTTGCTTGTGAGCTCTGCTCTCTAAGTCTTTCCAAACCTTCAGTTGCCCCGAGGATGATGAGTCACTAGTATTTCTCGCTCTTAGATGTATCTATACATAGCTTAAATATTGGTTATGTATGTATGGCAATAGAACATATCCTTTGACTCTATTTTAAAATACATTTTAATTCTTCTTGGCATTTTTGACTGAGATACTTCTTTTGAGAATCTGTATCATTCCTACATCTCAAAAAATGGTATCAGTTTTGGCTGTCAATTACTTGTCCCTCCATAAATCTGTGCAGCTTTTTTCTATTCCTCCATGATTTCTACTCTCCTCCCTTCTCCACTGATTTCTCATTGGTTTTCGTACATGGCTTGTCAGACTAACCACTGACCTCATTTGTTCACCTGCCTGCCTTTTTTAAGTGTCTTCTCCAATGCATTTAAAAATTGACATCAGCAGACCACAGATTTCAGCAGCCAACACTTCTTCATCACCGCTCAGGGTCAGAGTGCTTTGCAAAACACTGTTTGCAGAAACGCAGCTGCAGCGCTGTGCTCATTCCAGCACCACTGACTCCCTCTCCCCATGCAGCCTCAGGCTCTGTGCGGTGGCTTCTTCGCTGCTGCCGCACCCCATGCACCTCTCTGCTGCTCTAGGTCATCTGTGCCTGGAAATGTAGAAGTGTTTATTCTGAGAAGATCCTGTCAAGGATCCTCCTTAATTGCTAATGGCCTGGAAAGTGCTTCATCATTCCCCTCTGACCACATTCTGATCTTTCTAAATGCAGAACAGACATATCTGGTGAGTATTTCTATTTTTTCCCCCCTCTTTTTCATTTTTTTCCAATTTCAGCCAGGAAGAAAGGTTTATATTACTGCTAGTATTGATTTTTCTTTAAATATAACTATATCAACTTGTTAGTGTCCTTAGACATCCAGCTATTGTTACTTTTTGCTTGAGGTGATAGGAGTAGCTGAAGACCTTTTTTATACAGCTGAAGTATTTTGTTGTCCCTCTATTCCTTTTCCTGCACCCACAGTTGCTGCAGTTGTGACAAGGTTTATTTTAATTAATTAAGGTCAGGCTTAATTATTTTTTTTTTTATTATTCTTTCTAAGTACTGTTGTCACATGGGCACTTATTCAAGGAAGTAGTTTACTGAAAGCTATTTTCTCATGCCTACTAAATCACAGCTTTCTGGATAACTGGAAAAACTCTCTTATTTCCAAAGGTCTCCCACTTAATCATACTTTTTTAACACTTCCCCCAAACAATTTCATAGTAGGAAAAGGCTACATAACACCACGCAGTTCTTTGTTATGGCATTTTTGTCCTGGGTAATATCTTGATTTGTTTTTCAGTTGATCCCTTGTCTTTAGGCAACCATCAATCCTAACCCAGTCTTCATCTGTCATAGGGACATCTAAAATCATTGCCTTACTTGGGCATGCCATCATTTGTAAATTGATGAGAAACCTCTACATGGCACAGCATATTCTTCAGTATCTCCAGCCAAGGTCTCCCCTGACAACGTAATTTTCCTTTTCACACAAAGCAGAGAGGTACTTAACAAATAAATCCTTGCGTTTTGGTTGGTGATTCAGGAATATATAAAAGATCCTTCAATGCCTTGACAGAGTTGTGTGTCAGATCATGTTGTTTTCCTGTTAGTTCTAGAGTGAATGTGATTTTCAGCACAGCTTGCAACCCCAGTACACAATTGTTCTTGCCTATTCCACTTTTACCAATATGGTGAACTAGCAGTTCTACAATGTCTCTGTGAACACTAAAAATGTCAATTAAACATATTTCTTCCTTCTCTAAGAACTTCTGTTTTCTCTTGCACCTTGCCCAGATGCAGTCTGCCATGGAAGGTAGGAATGCTACTTCTTCCCGTCTGTTGTGATACTGGTTTGACTTGGTCACAACACTTTTAGTGATCACTTGAGCTTCTTTTCCACAGTGTTGCCTTCGTACCTTCCCAGCTCAAGCAGCGGCTCTCCCAGCTCTGAAATCTATACTGCCCTCTGCCAGAGGACTATGACATCCTCTCCTTATTCCTGTCCCAAGAGAAAGTGGCCTAAGCATTTAGAAAATTCACATGTAAAAACACAGTCTCATACATGCAGTGGAAGATTGTCAGTGGTGACTGCACTTCCCTAAAGCTGTCTGTAGCCCACCCATTTCTCCATGCTGTTTACTATCACTCCCAGCATTTTCCACTGTGCATAGGGGCTTGCAAGGTGTTTTCAGGAGCCTGTCTGTGCATCATCCAGGTGTATGTCCAAGGAGACAGCACTCCACTGTGTTCTGCATTAATTCTGACACTAAAAAAAACCTCCTCTCACAAGGAGGTTTTTTTACTCTCAACCAGAGCAGTTGACATCCTTGATCATCATCAAATTCTGAGACACTCTGTGCCACAGGTACCCAAGACAGCAACAACCACAAACATACATAGCCTTTTGAGAACAATCAAAGCTTTTGTGGCAGATGTAGGAGGCTTAGGAAAGCCAATCTCCTAGCGCAAATCTAGAAACAAGAACATCTTTCTATGCAGCTTTGATCTCTCCTACCTCTTGGCTAAGAAACAAGATAATCAGGTTACCAGGGAATCAAAAGTTGCTCCAGCAAAAGCTGTCAGCATCACATTTACGTCCACCTAAAGAATCCTGAAAGGGGAAAAAAGCTAACTCAGACAAAGTAAAGTCATGTGGGACGGATGACTAAGTGTCTTCAGCAAAAGGGTGCTGGGTGGAAAATACAGGACCTTAACTGAATGGAGAGGCAAATCAGATTATTTCAGTTCTGAGATATGATCTAAAATAAATGGGATCCAGGAATGAGAGATGGGAGGAAGCAGGCTTGTTTAACACGGGGAAGAAGAACTGGACTACTTAATGGTTAGGCTGACGGAACCCTCTCTAGAGCCAGTAAGAACATCCCACATCCACATAGTGAGGTGCAATGAGGGCGATGCTCTCTGCCCTCTGTGTGGGAAAATCTGGTAGTCTTCATCAAGAAACTCAGTGGGTCTGGTCTCAGAATTAGCTTGCCATACAGTGTCATCTCTGAAGATGAGGGCTCACCTTTCAGATGAGTCCTAGGGGACTTCATTAGAGAAGGGACAGCGGAGGCCACTCTGCATGCCACAAGATCAGAAATACATTCAGCAGGGAGCCAGGGCTCACTTCTGCAACATGCCTGGCTCCGCCTGTTCTGATCTTTTGCCAAGAGGCTGATCTCAGCACATGGAGCATGCAGAACTGCATCTCCCACCCCAGCTCAAAGGCTGATCGTGTCCCTTATCACCTCATGGAGGCAGGATGATGACAAGAGGATCTGTCCCAGCCTGGGGACAGCTCTTGCCTCAAGGGAGGGTTTTTGTGCTACTCCCATTGTTGATATACAAGTTGTGCCTGTCCTTACCTAGACACAACAGTCCAAATATTGGGGAGTGAGAAGCCAGAGCAATCACTAGTATGTTCTCAGACTGCTCAGGTAAGTTTCTGCCAACACAGACTTATGTAGGTTGGGGAAGCTGAACCGGCCTGCCTAAATGTTAAGTGGGAGGACCTCACTGCCAATCCAGAGAGACATAATCCTAAAAGGATGGTCTTGGAGAGATGTTCATGGAGGTGACCAGAGAGCAGCCACCTCCGAAGACTCCCGAGATGGCTGCTGACAGAGAGACTAGCCAGATGCATCCTGTCATGAGATCCCATTCAATAAGAGATATCTGTGCTTGGGCTGTACTTGGGCAATAAACATTGCCATTAATCCATGGATGCCAAGTGAGACAGGACATGCCAAGGTATGCTCTAGTGCACCAAGGACCACACCAAGATCAGCTGCAACATGCTCATGGCTGAGCATGGTCAGCTGGAAAGAGGAACTGACCTGTTCCTCCGAAGTTCATTTCATCATCATAATCATCATCATTTCAACTCATCAGCAGGTTCAAGAATAGGAAAAGGCCTCTTCCATCCTTGGCCAAGCTGCCCCTGCAACCAAGACTTGGAGGAAGTTTAGGCCAAACAAAGGTTTTTTAATAGGCTGGGGTCTAAGGGTAAATAAGATACACAATTATCTCCTGTGAGATGAATACAGACCAGTAGGTGTTCAAAAGATCAAGCAGCTGCGACCCAGGTCTTCTCTACACAATTTCTTCTGGTATTGCTTCCTGAGCCCAGTGTCCTGGGAGAGGGCTGAAGGTAGGAAAGTGAGAAGAAACACAGCACTGAACAATTCCCAGACACCACAGTTCCCAGCAGGGCTCATGGTGGAGAAAAGCAGTCTAGATACTCCCCAAAGAACTGAGAGTAGCCCACAGAGAAGACTTGGATAAATGGAAGGTCCACATCTCTTCATATCTGGCTTCAAGGACATGGGGTCACCACTGATGGATGGACAGATGCAGGGGAGATGGTCCAGCTAACACTGGAGGTCTTGGGCTGTGCTTCCCATGCCAAGAAACTGCTGAGGCAAAATATTGGTGCTGTGCGTTCTGCCTTTGAGATCTCATGGGCTTTCACACTGGTTGGAGAATGGACCTTACTGCTGGCAATACAGTTCACCAGAGAACAGTATCTTGCGCATGTGGGCAGAGGAGATCTTGGTTTCACTGTAAATGAAGTTCTGACAAGCAATGTGGGACTGAGGTCCTCACGTGTCCTGGTACACGGGCATCTGGCAGCACCAGCTGCTCCTTTGGGCATCTCTGCATGAGGCAGAGGTGATTCCTCTTTCTGTGCTTCATGTTTGAAATTTCTCAGCGTACATGCTCTACAGTCCTGTGAATTTCTTAAGCAGTACTGAGAGGCCAAGATATGCATGTCATGGATTACACACAGGGGAAGCCAGACTTATCCAGCCACTCAGAGAGATCTTCAGAGCAGAGAAAGAACAAAAAATGCTGCAAAGAAATGTATGGGAAAGAGGATTTGCATCAACCAAAAGAGCCTCCAGGCAGGATATAAAGTGATCCCTGAGCTACTGCATGTGAGGCATCATCACGAGAAAGAAAAAGCCCAGATTAAAATATTTCCTCTGACTTTGGCCCTTTTAGGAAGAAAAATAGGGAAGAGAGAAAAAAACAGAAGCAATTGGGCAAGGCTTGGAGGTGAGGTGCATGGAGAAGGCCCTGTCCCAGGGCAGGCAACAAGGCACAGGTCCTGTGCAGCCCCATGCTCCTGGGGCAGGGGAAGCAGCCCTCTGCTGTTGTCCCACATCTGCTGCTCCCATGAGGCACTCATGAGTCAGAGCCCAGGCACAGAAGACCATTGTCTGATTAACTGCGATTTCCCTGAGCCAGCAGCAAAGCCCCAGCTGCACCCTGGCCTGGAGGGTTTCCTTGGCTGCTGACTTCTGCCATTTGCAGGGCCTTGCCTCACTGCCCCTAGCTCAGCCTTCGCTGAAATGCCAACACGTGCCTCAACACGTCTTGCAGACACGGGCAGCGGACCTCACCTTGCCCAAACACTGACCCACTGCACTGTGCTGTGAGGATGCGCCTGTGCTCACAGCTCAAGTGCATGGCAGCGTTAGCTACCCAAGCCAAACCGACGGAGACAAAGTGTTGCATCCCCCAGTCCCCATTTTATCTACCTTACCTAATCTTAGAGATGATCCAAAAACTCTACTTGCCATTTACTTTTTCCTTCCTTCAGGAACTTTCATGAGGGGCATTTTTCTCTGGAGCTTCACCTGCCTTGGCTGTGCAGCCTGGGTCCACTGGTCAGCAGATGGTGCCAGAAAACAATTCCTCTCAGATGGCTGCTCACCCCATCTTGTGACCCTGCCAGGCACCAGCCTCCCGTCATTGGAGAAGCACATGCAACAGCCACCCAAGCAAATGCTACAAGAGATGACAGGACAGGGGAACCACTGCTGTGGTTACGCCAAGGTTGGATGTGGGACTGGGGGCAGGCAAGAAGATGCATTGGGATGCCCTGGTAAAAAGCTGACATGGCAGAGGAGGCCAGGCTCTGGGAGAGGAAAGTCCGCAGGTGTGAGCCACGTTCAGCTTCGTTTTCCCCACAGGAGCCAAGACTTTTCCAATCCCTGAGCCTCAGCATCGGTGCTGCTCCATGGTTAAGAACAAGGCAGCTCACACAGCACCAGTGTTACACATGGACGGCCAGTGGCTCCCAGAACAGGGATCTTGCCACTGTCCCATCTGTCAGCCCCATCTGGCACATCCAAGGGATGGGAGTGTCCCATGGGAGGTCCCCATTGGTGTGGAGTTGAGGGTCCAGCAAAGGACATCCTCTGCCTTGAGCCACATGGCGCCCGCGGCAGCACAGGGAAAGCCCACACCTGGCGAAGCTGTAGAAAAGGAAACTGTCCCATTTAATGACCCCTCACCCCCGTAACACAGAAAGTGAGCGTGCCGCCAACGCACGGCAAAGCAAAGTGCACAGTGAGCGGGACTTGACCCCCACCCCGGAGGAGGCAGGGGGGCTCGGGGTGCCCTGTGAGGCATGGGGACCCCCAGCCGGGCGCCCAGCCAGCAGCAAGGACGGAGAAAGCCCAGGGCTCAGTCCAGTTGGCACCAGTGTCAGGTCCAGTTTGCGGGGAGGTACAGCTCTCGCTCGGCTCCGTGTGGTGCAGGGAGGGCAGGGGGTGGGTCAAGCGTACCAGGATGGAGACCGGACAAGATGGGTCTGGGGGGCTCGAGGAGAGGTCCTGGAGAATGCCACCATGGCAGGTTTGGAGCCTCCCTGCCTGAACCACGGTTTAACCAAAGCAGGGGAAGGGAATAGAGGAGCTGGGGGCTGAGCAGCCCCAGCAAGGGCCCTCAGGTCTATCTAGCTATTCCCATGTGCAGAATATCCGGCAGCAGGGGGGCATGGGGTCTGCCAAGCACCCCAAAACGGGAGTGAGCCTGGGCAAGAGATGTTTACCAGTGGCTCCACATCCCTGACAGTCTCTCCTAGGTGCAGCTCAGGCACCCCTGTGCCAGGACGGGGGTCCAAGGGAGCAGGGCATGCCCTCATTATCTGATGGAAGCATCGCTGGGGGGGTCGCGGTCGGACTCCTCGCTCTCCTCGTTCGGGGCTGACTCGCTGTTGGAGGCTGGGGTGAAGGCAGGAGACTTTCTGCAGAGAAGAGTAAAGGGCAGCAGTCACAGCACTGCGCAGGGGAGGGAAAGGACCCAGTTTGATGCGGGCAGTGGGCACCAGAACAAGGAGAAGAGAAGCTGAAGCATCCCTCTTACTCCCTTGAGACATGTGTGGGTCCATGGGAATACTTGGGTGCCAAAATGGTGTCCCAGAGAACACTAGCCAAGAGGTCCAGAGCATGAAGCTGGGGGAGGTGGAAGAGGGAGTGGGCTCAAAGCAGGACACTGTCAAGGCAGGTGAGGCTAGGGGTCAGTGAAAGCCCACCACCGAGGTCCCCAGCCTGGAGCCATCCTGGTTTCACACACCTGTGGGGACTTGTACAACATCCCTGCACAACAGCAGCCCCTCTCTCCATTGGGGGTGTCTGGCTTCACCTATCAAAACTGACTCCTGCACACAGTCCACCTTCTACCGAGGTGGCACCACAGAGGCTGGTCACCACGAGTCCAACAGCCTACAGGAACTCTCTTCTCCCCAGACCACAGCAGGGCAGGGGTACTACCCTGTGCTTCAGCTCCCACCCACCACCACACTGGCTCTGGTCCTTGCCCAGGGCACCCTCATGTTGAAGCTCACCTGTCCCCAGACTGGGTGATGAGCCGCCGGCAAGTCTCCATCTGCACGTCCAAGCCTCGTTTCATGCTGCACATTTCCATGTACTCATGCAGGTGCCGGTTCATATCGTTCTTGGCCGTGGCCAGCTCCAGCTGCACAAGGAAAACAGCGCAGAGATGAGCCCGGGGCACAGTGCAGTGCAGGGCAGGGGGCACAGTCAGATCCAAGGCTGCTGTCCCCCACTACCAACTACCTGCTCCAGCATGGTGTCTCCCTCCCCTGGGGACCCACTCCCTCATTTCCCATCCTTCTGTGCCATGTCCTCCCCACTTCCTCCTCCTCTCACCTCTATTTGGTCGATGGTTTCCTGATACTCCTTCTCACGGCTCTTGAACAGCGACTCTGTGTCCTTGATCACCTTCTCCAGACTGTCGTCTTGCTGTTGGGGAGAGCAGATGGCATGTTCAGAGGCAGAGAAGCATCCAACATGAGGAACCAAAGGCAGAAGAGAGAGAAATCAGAGAAAGAACTAGCAGCAGTTGGAAAAGGGGAAGAAACAAGACCAATGTAGTATAAATAAGGCACGAGTCAGCCCTGCCAACACGGGGTAGAGACTCAGGATTCCCCATGCTGGGCACTGAGTACATCAGCCCAGAACAAGCCCAGCTAATGCACAGAAGCTCTGGAGAGCACAGACCGTCCCCAAGCATGATACATCCCCAGGGGATGGCAGAGGGCCAAAGATGTGGGATAGTGAGGGCTTTGGCCAGACATTGAGGTCACTGTTTGGGCAGTGCTGCTGCACAGTGGCCAGGTGGGCTGGAGAGCCTGAGCAAGGGGCCACCAGCCAGAGAAGGTCTCTTCTTATGAGAGGGCTACAGCTCTCCCTGCATGTGTGGACCATGCCCTCAGCACATCTTTCAGGCTACACGTCCCTGGTCTGTCTAACAAGGAGACCTCCATAAGGATGCAGTAATATATTCATGTAAAGGAGACAGGGTGTGGTGGGGAAGCATCTATACAGGTTTACAAGGGATGGAGGGGCTGAAGTCTGGTCTTTGAGGGAGCACCTTCCCAGTTTCAGGCAGAACCAAAGTGTCTCAAGGCAAGGCTGGATTCCCACGGGGATCCGACACCACAGTTACCTCCCCCTGCACCTCTGCGGCTGCAATGGCATATCCAGAGAAGTCCTCCCAGAGGAGCAGCGTTTCTTCTGTCTCCTCCCACGTGAGGCTGTCACAGTCATCCTCAAAGTCGTATTCCCTCCTAGAGGCAAGGGAACAACACATCAGCACCCAGCAGGAAAACCATCGGTGCTGAAAGCTTTGCCCCAGCCACAGACAGGGCTGCAGCTCTTGGAGGTCTGGCCAGGGTGAGCTCAAGTGTGCCCAAACCCAACAGCTGATGGGGAAGGGGTTGGCTTCATGGTCGGGAGCCCCAGCAAATTCAGGCAGGGACTCCTGAAAGGCGAGAAGCGGGGCAAGAGGAGGGGAGCTGGACCAGCTCACACCCACGGCACAGGTGGGCTCAGGTCTCCTGGGAGGTCAGTCCCTCTGCACCACAGAGCACGGGGTGAACATACCCCATGGCAGCACCTCCCACTTCGCCCTCCCCCAGGCACAGGGCCCACAGCCCACCCGATCCTGGGCACTGGTGGGGAGCCCAGTGCCAGAGCCTTGCTAAGTACTGTCAGCAGAAATGTGAAGCAGCCGCACTCACAGCTGGTTCAGCATCCTCTGCATTTCCTCATTGATACTCATGGCCGTGGTCTCATCCTCCTCTTCCTCATCAGGCTTTCGGGAGGCATCGCTCTCTGACAGCGAGGTGTCTTCATCACTGACCTGCTTGCGCTCCCGCTTCCGCCCCACCGAGGCTGGGACCTTAACGGGAGACAAGTGCAGAGACTACAGAAACGAGGCCGGGTCCGAGGTCGGGAGCAGGTAGTTGGGAGGAGATGCAGGGGAAAGGAATGGTGGAGGGACAGAAAGGCAGGGAAAGAGAGAGAGAAAGAAAGAAAGGAAGGAAGAAAGGAAGAAAAGCGAGAGAGAGAGAGAGATGGGCTCATTATGATCAGGTTAAAGATGGTGCAATGGATAAAACATGGTTTTAGCATTTTCTAAAATTAAAACTAAGCAACTAAAGATGGAATCTATGAACCTGATGAGAAAAAACAATGTGGTTTTACTGCAGAAAAACTCAAATTGCCCACCACCCCAGTCCACAGATAGGGAAACACAGTGACAGAAACAGGAAAAAAGAGACAGAGTCTGAAAAAGGTGAAGTATGTCAATATTTACAATCCGACCTTATTTAAAGAAAGTTTAAAATTTGTATGCTTTCCCAACTGAATGGAACTAACCAGTTGCTTCTGTAGGGACAAACAGAGCGAGACAGAAAGGCAGCAACATCCAGAAAGAGAGAAGAGACAGAGATAGCAAAGAGAGACAGAGAGAAGATGACGGAGAGGGGAAGGGGAAGGAGAGAGATGGAGTTAGAGACAGACACTCAAGCAACTCATCTCCCTCCTGCAGCTGCTCCCCTACCAATGAGGGGTCCCTGAGCCCAACACAACAGGTCAGCAAGAGGTTGAGGGGACTTGTGATGCCCAAAGCAACATCTGGAGCTTTCCACCTCCTCTCCATGCCCTTTTGCCTGGTCCTCCCAAGAGAGGCAGAGAGCGAGGGACCGCAAGGAGTAAGGGTGAGGGTGACCAAATGTCTCCCCTAGCAGGGAGCTGGTGTTGTCTCTTCTACCTCCTTTGGCAACTCTCCTCCCCAGAACCAGTGGCTGAGCCTGAAGCAGCAGCAGGTGCTTCTCACCTGAAACATCTTGATCATGTCCTCACAGTTCCGCTGCTGCGCTACGTCGCACAGCTTGGCAGTGATGTCAATGCGCCGGCAGATGTCCATGTCCACCTTCATGGCCTTCTCCTGGATCTTGGTGTCCAGCTCTGTGATGTTCTGAACCCACGGCACCACAGGAGGGGGACAAAGAAGGAAGATTGGGCAATGCAAACAGCAATCAGAGCCCCCAGGCTCTCCCTCGTGCTGCATGATTGCACCCTGGACCAACTCTGCCAGACCACCTCTGTGCTGGACGTGCCCCATCAAGGAACTGCTTTTCTACACAGCCCCACCGCTCTGGTAGGATGCTGCTGCTGCTGCTGGGTTGGAGAGGGGTTAGGGACTCACATTGCTCATCAGTCCCTTGAAGACAACAAGTTCTGCCTTGAGCTGCTCCACCTTCATGGCCAGCTCCTCCTGGCAGGCTTCAGCCTCTTGGGCTTCCTGTCCCGGGCAGAGGGAGATGTGCAGATCAGCATCAGTGTGGGGCAGCTGGGGTGCAGGGGTCAGGGAGGACAGTGATGCTCACCTCCTGCAGCTCGGTCACCCGGTCCTGAAGCTGGACACGCACCGTGTACTCCTCTTCCCATCTAGGGAGACAAATGCGCTGGTCAGATCCCCCCGGCCTCGCCTCGCCGGCTGCCAGAAAGGATGGAGCAGCAGCTGCTCACCCCAAAGCTATCTGAGAGGAGGTGATGACGGCACCGGGGTGGGAAGGACAACATGGGCAGGAATGCATCTCTGCTTGTTTCCAGACGATGGCAGCTGCCAAGCGCCTGTCAGCCCCACCCACACCCAGCCATGAACCCCTTCCCCACCATGCTTTCTGTCGTCCCTACCATGGGCTGGCTCACAGCTGCCTGCTCCACAACAGGGAAGCTGGGGACACCAACTGCAGGCTCTGTGTAGCAGCTGCACTGCACGGCCTGCCGTGCTGGTGCTGGTCCGTGGCCCGATGTAGCCCACTGGCCTCTCCATCCACCCCCAAACCCCTTGGCATCAGGTCACATTCTGTTCAGCTCCCAAACTCAAGAACAGGCTTGCAGACATTGGACAGCTGTCCCCAGCTGCATCATATAAAAACACAGAATCACGGAATCATAGAATAGTTTGGGTTGGAAGGGACCTTCAAAGGTCATCCAGTCCAACCCCCTGCAATGAGCAGGGACATCTTCAACTACATCAGGTTGCTCAGAACCCTGTCCAGCCTGGCCTGGAATGTCTCCAGGGATGGGGCATCTACCACCTCTCTGGGTAACCTGGGCCAGTGTTTCACCACCCTCATTGTAAAATATTTCTTCCTCCTGTCTCACCTGACTCTCCCCTCCTTTAGTTTTAAACCATTACCCCTTGTCCTATCACAACTGTCCTGCTAAAAAGTCTATCTCCATCTTTCTTGTAAGCCCCCTTTATACCGAACAGCTGCAATAAGGTCTCCCTGGAGCCTTCTCTTCTCCAGGCTGAACAACCCCAACTCTCTCAGCCTGTCCTCTCAGCAGAGGTGTTGCAGCCCTCCGATCATTTTCATGACTCTCCACTGGCCCGTCTCCAGCAGGTCCATGTCTTTCCTGTGCTGAGGGCTCCAGAGCTGGGCGCAGTGCTCCAGGTGGCGTCTCACCAGAGCAGAACAGAGGGGCAGAATCACCTGCGTCATATTTGTGACCATATCTGTGTATCTGCAGTCTTGCAGTTCAGGCTGTCCACAAGCACAAAACCCCAACCTAATACCAAACCATGTTACAGTGTGAGTGGACACGATGTGTTTCAACATGAAGGGCTGACCTTCTGCCTGTACCAGTGCAGGGGGCTGCCCTGCGCTGGGCCAAGCTACCTGGGCAGGGGCACAAGTCTCCTTGGAAGTACTGCCACATAACTTGCTGGATTAAATAACACTGTTTCATCCTACAAGGAAATAGGATGGATTGTCCCAATTTATGCCAGGTTGGCCAGTGGGTAATATATCAGGCTCTGCAGCTTTGCAAAAGACTGAGCTGCAAGGTGCCCAGCCTTGCTATACAAAGACACATCGCCTAGCAATTATTATATTGTATTTCACTGCATGAGATCATCATTTTGGGCCTTGCTGCGGTGTTGGCTCCATCCACAGTCTGTTGGGAGGCCACCAGGCCGTACTGCTCTTTGCTAAATGACTATCCCATAGAGCAGACGGGCTGGCATGCTCTGCGATGCGGAACGGGGCAAGGCTGCTGCATTCTTATCCAGCTCCTGGCTCTTCTGGGAGAGCCAGATTTCTCTGAGAAAGCAGGATTTCTCTGGGAAAGCAACCAGAGATGGGCCCTGCCTGGTGCTGTGATCTCTGATTTCTATTTAATGCTTTCAAGCAATGACACAGGCACTGCAACCCTGCACAAGGACATGAAAAATGTCTCGCTTACATCAAGTTTGAAAAATAAATCCTAAGGTCTAGGAGACCAGAAAGCATATGAAAAGCCCTCACACTTGTTATCTTGGGGTATCAGGACAATCTGGTGACGTAGGAGAGTCCCGCCTTATTAATTTCCAAGTTCTTAAGGCTGGCAATGCTGCTGCTTACTCAAACAAGGAGAAAGTGTGCAGTCCTCGTGCTGGTGTTGGCTCCATCCCACAGCTACAGAAAGGGAGTCAAAGGGGGTTCCCATCCCTTTGGGGGAAGAGGAAGATGAAGAAAGAGGGAAGGAGAAAGTTAAAAGGTAGAACTGCCCTTATATGGGAACTGTTCAAACAAAGCCTCCCTCCCCGGGGATAAAAACGCCTTCCACCACATGAAAAAATTGTCAGCATCTTTCTCAGCGTGGCACTTCCTCTCTCTTCTTTGGTCCCCGCCTCCCTCCGGGTCTCTATATAGCCCGGACTTACTGGGGAAGTAAAGCACAGCTGCAAATCCTTGGAAGAATTTATTTCACACCAGTCCTACAGAAGATGAGTGTGGATCAGGCAAACACCAATTTAAAGGCAGGAGGCAACAGTGATTTGCCCCACAAGCAACCAATCTGCACGCCCATCCCCTACGAACCTCTCTCTCGATCACCTCCTGCCTGGCTCCTTCTTCCCTGCTCCCTCCTGCAATGCACCACTCCTAATAATAACCCGCCTGCAGCATTGTGCCCGCAGCCCTGCACGGCCGCAGCCGCTGCCAGGTCGCTGCCGGCTGGAAGCAAGGCTGCCCCACACAACCCCACGGCCACTGGCGCACGCCAAGGGGAGACACACGTCCTTCCTGCACTGCTGCAAGGCAGCGGCCTGCCCAAAGGCTGAAATACAGGAGAAGGCAGAGAGTGAGGACAGGAGCGTCCCAGCAGCAGACAGACCTGGCCAACTCCTTGCCAGTGACAGGCGAGCCCTCCCCAAGCTGGGGAGGTGATCAGATGCAGTGCTGTCCCTCCTCCAGCTGTGGCCCCTTAAGAAGTTCACTTAGCAAAATATACAGTCCCCTACATCTTTAAAAATCCTGTTCACTGCAAAAGGCACTGGGGTGCCTTACCCTGTGCTGCACAGCTAGTGCAGACTGGTGCTGCGGGGAACCCTTTGGGCTGCTTGGGGCTTGAAGCTGCACATTTTCCGCTCTCACCATGTTTGAACTATGTTTGAAATTCAGCCTTAATGGTGAATGCCCTGACACCCTGCACACCTCCTTGGAGGGCAATTACAACAACAAAAGACCTTCTTGTGGCCTTTCAATATAGAAAGGAGGCTTATAAGAAAGATGGAGAGAGACTTTTTACCAGGCCCTGTAGTGACAGGACAAGGGGCAATGGTTTTAAACTGAAAGACAATAGATTTACATTGGACATAAAGAAGAATATTTTAAGTTTAAGGGTCGTGTGATACTGGAGCAGGTTGCCCAGAGAAGTTGTGGATGCCCCATCATCGGAAGTGTTCAAGGTTGGGGCTTTGAGCAACCTGATCTAGTGAAACCTCACAGCAGGGATTTGGACTTAAAGGTCCCTTCCAACCCAAACCATCCTGTGACTCTAACACACTGTGTCATAACACTACTCAACTCACACCTCCAGTATGCCCTTGCAGCATCCAAGATAAAAACTACTTGGGAATACAGATGTAGCAGACAGCACAAACCTGATGACACTCTCAGATCCCCAGCACTTGGTGGGTCTGTATGATACTCACAGGCACCCTTTGCCCCCCACAGGCCACCTAGCCTCAGTCTGCTCTCCCAAGTGGGGCTCCTGTTAGCCTCTCTCCTGCTGCTGCATCTCTTCTGGTCCTGCACTATTGCCCCTTCACTCCTCCTAGATCACAGACTTGAATTTCAGGCCTGGCACATCTCCTGCTGCACCGCTCTGAGCACTATGGGGTGTATGGTGGCAATGCTGCCCTGAAAAAAGCGCAAGCTCAAGCACCCAAGCTGTGGGCCAGAGAACTGGCAAGTCCTCTGTTAACATGATCTCTTCCCTCTGCCCCCAGGCAGGTGGCAAAGGGATGACACCAGCCGCACTGTACCCACAGCAGATCAGAGCCTGCCATAGCAGGGAAGTCTCTGCTGCGGGGGGATGTCGGTATCTGCCGTCAGTGTGGGGAAGGGTGTGGAAATGGAATCCTCCTGTCCTGTTCCCGTTTGGGACCTGGTTGCACCCGTCAGAAAGTTCCGGTGCTGGAAAGGGTCTGGGGGTGGGGTCTGCTTTTCCCCAGCTCCTGGTAACACAGTCCAAAAATAGATCCCACCAACAACATTGGCCCACAGCAGCTCATGGTGTCCCCCTGTCTGCCCCCAGCGTGCCCGCTCCCTCCATCATCACCCCTCCCTGCAGCCTCCCCAAAGTCCACTTGCCAGAGCAGAACAACCCCCAAAAGCTCTCCTCTGTCCCAAAGTTACAGTAGCAACAAAGCCAACTTGCTCCCCACTGGCTGACCTGCTTTGAATAGGTGAGGCTTGAGCCCCCTGTGCCAAATAAGGTGTCTCCAGCTACCAGATATCTGACCTGAACACAACCCCTGGGCTTAATAATAAAAGTAGACACAACAATCGGTGGGAAAAAAGAGATGTCAACTCCTCCTTTCCATGTGCCTTGCCCAGTGCATTCAGAGCATCTGACAGGCAAGTCTGCTCAACCAAAGCCTTATAAAACCAAAAACATAAGGTGTCAAATTGGATTCCCAACCTTGATCTTGGCACCAGAGCCCACCAGGTCAGCGGCACGGCCCCTGTGGGCTAGAGTACACTCTTTTGCCCCTTTGGGTACCTAATTGGTTACTTTCTAAGTGCTTCCAAAGCATCATAAAGCGACTTTTGAAAAAAACCCAGTCACTAGGGTGGTATCAGTTGCCAGTGGTGGTCTCATCCAGCCTTGTTCTCTGCCCCACATCCTGATTCAGTGACACCAGCCCCCTGCCCAACCTCATCCTATGTGCAGATCTGTGAGCAGCCTTGGAAACTGGCTTAAAACAAAAGCGCCGCCAGTGTGATGCGAGACCAGCGACTGCCCCACATGGGAAAGAAGAACCAGCCAAGAGATTAGCTTTGCATTCTGCTTCGCCCTTCTCCCAGGCACATGTCAAGCCGCAGCTATTTTGGGTTGGAAGGAAAGCCCCAGAGGAGTAGGGTGCTCCTGCACAGTTTGCTCCTGTTGAGGCACCAGCTGGGAGACCACTAGGGAGGGAACAGGCCTGGAGAGTCAGTCGTCCTGCTGAGGGGCTTCTCAGCACCATCTTACATACCCAGAGCACCATCCTCCTCCCAGCAGCCTTTTCCAACCCACCCGGCTCACTGCTGCACATCCACCTTCCTCACCTACTTTCTGGCTGCTCCTCCTTCCCGAGTGTTTCCAGATCTCCTCCCCTTTAAAACGTTGCTCCTGGAGTCACGGTATTTCTTCCCCACTTGGAAAGGCATTTCTAGTCCCTCGCACCAGGTTGGTAAGATTGAAAAAGGCACAGCGAGCATCCCACGGGGGTTCAACCACCAGGAGGCAAGTGAGGAGACCCAGGCATAGGCAGATGCTTTCAGGAGTCCACATTTTTGCCTTACGAACTCCCTCACCTCACACTGCTGCCTGGAGCCCACACTCACAGGCAGTCAGACCAAGGCTGCCTCTCCACCCCTGCCTGATTCTCCCGCAGCGGTACCCGCTGGACAGAGCCCTGCAGCCTCTCCAGCGATGGTTACGGTCCCCTGGGGGACGCGAGTCAGTTCCCCTGGCTCCCGCCGCCCCTTCTCACCTGCGCTTGTACTCGTCGCGCTCCCTCTTCACCTTGGCCAGCACGTTGTAGAGGGCTCGGATCTCCGGGGTGATGGTGTCGATCTGCACGCCCACCCCGTCCGGGTGGACCCAGGAGACCCCCGGTCCCTGCACCAGGGTGGTCTCCGGTCCCGGGCCCAGCCGCCGGGCTTGCGAGAAGGACCAGATGGTGCCGGGCATGAAGCGGGAGGCGGCCGAGAAGGGAGGAGACGGCTGGGCGGGGGCGCTGAGGCGGCAGCCGGGGGACCCCAGCGCCCGGACCGGCGACAGCCCAAGCCCCAACCCCAGGGTGCGGATGGGGCCCACAAAGCCGGTTTGCACCGCCTGGTCGCGGCGCGGGGGTCCGCGGCCCCGGCTCCCCCCGCCGCCGCCGCCCTCCTCCAGCGCTTGCTGCAGCTGCTTCTCCAGCTGCCGGTTGCGCCGCTCCAGCTCATGGACCTTGGCCAGGAAGCAGCGGAACCGCAGGTTCAGCGTCTTCAGGACGCTGATGTTGGAGCCCAGGTCGTTGCGGAGGGCCATGGCGGCAGGCGGTGCGGGGAAGGGGCCGGGGGGCGGCGGGGCAGCCAGGTCCCCCCCCAGGGGTTCGGCGGGGCGCGGGGCGGGCGGCGGCGGCGGCAGCTCGGGGCCCGGCAGCCCCTGCTGCTCCTGCGGCAGGAGGAAGAGGTTGGGGCCGAAGAGCGGGTTCATGGCGGCGGCGGGACGGGGAGCGGGGCGCGGGGGGGAGCCGAGCCCGCCGGCGCCAATCAGGGGCCCGGCGGGGGCGGGATGCGCCGGGGGGCTGCGCCCGGCCGGCCCCGGCGGCGGGGGTGCGGCTTCCGCTGCGGCGGGGATGCGGCGGCAGCGGCGGGGTTGGAGAGCTGCTCCCCCGCCCGGCCCCGCGCCCCGCCGGCCGGCCCCGGGCGGAGCGAGCAGAGGAGGGGACGAGGCAAAAACAGGAGGGGACAAAGCGGAATCCTCCCTTTCTTCTCCCGTCCCGTCCCCCCGCCCCGGGGGGCGCGGCTCGGCTTCCCGGCGCTCCGCTCCGGCGGGTTTCGGGACTCCGCAGGGGAAACGGATGAGGCGCAGGCGGGCAGCGCGGCCACGTCTAGCGGGACTCCGGCCGCAGCCCCCGGTGGGCACCGTCCGGCCTCCGCGCTGGTAGCCCCGGCGGCAGCAGGGAGGGGCCCCACTCCAGCACCGCAAGCTGAAGTCCCACCGGGCACCGATTCCCGTCATCAACCTAGCATCAACACAGTGTGTCTGCGCTTTCCTGGTTTTGAATGATTATTATTTTTTGCATAGCCTTTAGTGCTTTCCCCTATGCCGCCCCCCCCTAAAAACGGCATCACTTTCCCTCTTGTACTCTTGAAGCCCTCCTTGTTATCATCACTCGAGCCCCCCTCTAAAAGCAGTCCTGCTCCACCAGCAGCATGCCTACGGAGAGCTGCCACCAGACAATGGCGAGCCAGAGGGCAGAGGAGGTTGCATGGAGGCAGCCAGCCTCTCAAATATCATGTTTGGCTTGTGGCTGGCTTTCTCCTTCATTGTTCACAAAGCAGCCTTAGGTCTTGTTTCCTGCCCGCTATTTTAGCCTTCTTTAGGTCTTTTCCTATAGTGTCTTCCCGCTCAGCCTGACCTCAACCCTAGGTCAATGTTGCAAAAAGCTCCGGCATGGTCCCTCAGCCCCTTTTCTGGTGGGAGGAGACAGCACACAAATTGATCAATACATAAACATTTATGGACATGGGCACCTGTGTGTCTATGTGCTCTTGGCCCTTTCCCCCAGGAGTTCCCCTGCGCAGCTGAGCATGGCACTTGCGCAAACCAGCCTCTGAGATCTCAGCCGAGCCTTTAGCAAAGGATGAGCGAGCAATGGGTTGGAATTAAAAGAAGATGCCCAGTATTGTACTACATTGAACTCTGTGGCAGAAGGCAGGCAGGCTCCAGTGGGGTAATGTGCTGCAGCCCTTCCTTTGGGATCTGAGGTTTGGCTCATTCCACACTTCCAGAAACTTCCTGGACCCACTGAGGACAGCCAGGTTTGCTAGTCTTGGCTGGGAGTCTGCCTATTGCATTTTTCCTGCTGCTTCTCCTCCAGGCCTGCAGGGCTCCTCAATCCCTCCATTACTCTTCTGCCTTCCTTGCCTGGGAGCAGACTGAATGAAATTGGGTCCCCTCTCCTGCTTTGCTGTGTCCAGCATCAGTTTTGTTCTGTGACCTGCCTGTCTCCCCTGTCCTGCCCACAACTCTGGGCTCCCTGCAGCAGTTCCCACTTGCATTTATAACACCTCCTCTCCTGCCAGTAACCTGGCTGCATCCTCTCTGGCACACCTGTGACTGCTGGAAGTCATAACTGGATTTCTGTCCCTCCTATATGGACTTAGAGCGGGCAATGGAGTGAGTTTTCCTTCTCCTGTCACCTCCTTTTTAATGTTTTTTCCTCTTCTTAAGTGGCTGTTACCTTGCTCTGCCTCTGAGCAGAGAGGCCAAGCCATGTCAAACAGTGCTTTTGTCAAGGGAGAGGAGGGTACAAAGGCTTTTCTCACAGGGGCTGCAGGAGATCCGTGTCTTCCAAAATCCCTTGCTGAAACAGCAGCTGGTAAGGAGCCATGCTCCCGGCAGCATTACTACCAAATCAACAGTCAGGGAAAAGGGAAGGACAGATGGACAAGAGAGATCCTGGTCTAGAAGGTTGCTTTGAAGCAGTGGTAGCAGCTCCGGACCTCCCAGCACATGCCCTGGAAATCGTTACTGACTCCCTCCTGCTTGTTGCCGTGTCCCTTCACCTGCCCCCCACGCTATTCCATGCACAGCAACCCGTGTTTCCTACCAGCATCCTCCCCCCTTGCATACCCCTGTTTTTACCCCTACCTGTTCGCAATCCCCTCCTGTTGCAGGCAGGCAAGCAGAGTCAGGCAGCGGGTGATGTGCTGCCACGTGCAGCCAGCAGGGAGCACGGGCGAGAGCAATGCCAAAAACCATGGGGCAAGCCCTTCCTTAAGCTCTGCTTGGCCTGCTTCTGTCCTGCTGGGAAACCTGGCAAGCAGAGCTGATTAATGAAATGCCAGTGGAGGAAGACATTGCCATCCATCAGGACAAGCTTTTTCACCAGGAGGCCAGCGCAGCACTGGAGCAGGTGGTGGGGATCTCCATCCTTGGTGGTTCTCAGGACTCAGCTACACAAAGCCACAGTGATGTGACCTAGTGACAGTCCTGCTTACAACAGCAGGCTGGGCTACAAACCTGCAGTGCCTCTTCCTGATAACACTCCTGCTGTCTCCTGGAGATGACAGGGCAGCGTGGAGCCTTTTCTTTTTTCCCCCTATCTTCCCTTGCTCGGGATACTCGCTGGGAGGGAGTTCAGCGGTGGGCTGTGAAGATGATTAGGGGCTTAAAGCATCTTTCTTATGAGGAGAGACAGAGAGCTGGGTCTGTTCAGCCTGGAGAAGGCTGAGAGGGGATCTTATCAAATTTCTGTAGCTCAGGTCAGGTACCTGTGTGGGACTGTGTCTTGGGTTGCTGACAGCACAGTAAGAAGAGACTGAGCCTCTACCATTACCCTTCATATCAAGCTAGATTCCCCAGGTGGCCAACCACCTACCAAAATCATAAGCCTTGCCTTGCTTCATCATTTGAATTTGCCTAGTTTTAACATCCATTGCCAGTCTGAGATGCTCAACTCCTCCCTGATCACAGAACCTCTTACTAGCTAATGCATCCTCCTTGCAAAGGTGTATCATAGGTGAAACCTGTTAAAATTGACTCCACAGCTTTCTTCAAGAATCCTTTTTTTAAGGCATAGGTCACGTTAGTGTGATCCACCTCCCTGCTTTTCTTCTGTCTGAGTACCCCAGTGCTACCTTCTCCCTTGCACCACACTGCTGGAACATTTCAGTGTAAACTCTCCAAGTCTTCCATCTTGCAGGATGCCTCACCAAAACCAACCCATAAAATTGCTTCTCTTCGCAGAGGCAGGTGCTGCAATGAACACACAACTTTTGTGCACCTTGCTGCTTTGCCAGGCTGGCGGCCCAGACTTAGCTGTCTAGATTTGGGTGCAAATGGGGAGAAACTGGCACAGCGGAGCAGCTGCCAAGAGAGGCTGGGTGACCACCACACAAAAATATCCCTGTGTAACAGCAAAGGAGGCAATGGATTTTATTAAAAAAAAAAAAACCTAAACACCAGTCCAGGAGGGAGTTTCATAGCCAGGTCTTGTGTGTGAAAGCAGTTCTAGGTACTACAGCCAGGAGTCAGGGACCTAAGTGACCTTACTCGGCAATTCCCCATTGACTGCAACAGGCAGGTAGGACTTGCAGACATCCTCTTTGGGGGCTCTCCACACCCTCCCTAGTGGGGATGGACAGCTTGGAGGAGCAAAACGTACTTGTGGGAGCATGGTCATTTGTGGACTCAGCCCCTACAAAAGCATATATATATATGGGATTATGTGCAGCAGAGCGTGTACTCAAGGATTTAAATTTTATACCCAAGACCCTGAAGTGTGCAGTGCAGGACTTCAGTCCCTTCCTCTGGATACAGCCTGACATGAGACAACACAACCACAGGCTGCGGAAAAGACCCTGACATGAGACAACACAGCCCAGCGCGGAACAGACATTACAGCATATGACATCACTGGAATTAGTGACTGATTTGCATTGGAGTCTCTTCTCTTTCCATTATGCACTATTGTCCCCAGAAGTCTTTGGTTTCCTTCCTCTGCCATGCCAAGGGTGAAGCAGCGCAGCGCCCTACCCCTGCCTCTCCCTCCCACTTTGCAGAGGTGAGCTGGCAGCACTCTAGAGCCCGGCTGGTAGGAGCTGCCAGCTGGCCATCTTAATTGCATCCTGATAAGGATTCTCTGATAGACTCATTCCTCTCTGGGGAGAACAGTTTAAAGAAACTACATCTAATTCAAGATCTTACTGTGTGCATGATATTTCTCCCACTGTCCCAGCAGTCATTAACACAGATTCTCACCTCTTCCATGTGCCTGGTTTGTTTTGCACACTTCTGGTCATGTTTAGTCTAAAATAACTTTACACCATGTGGCAACTCTATTACAGAATTGCTTACCCATTTTTTTCTCCCTCCAAGTTACTAAATGCCACCCAGGTAACATTTGTGCACAGCACAATGGAACGGGTATCACAACACATTACATCAATTTCTCTCAACCAGCTTTTTATTTATGATGGCATTTTTACTTCTCAGATCTGCTTTCAACCCCTGCTTTGCCTCAGTTCTTGCTTTGCTCAGCATTCAGGTAATGTAAGGCTGAGAGAGTTGGGGTTGTTCAGCCTGGAGAAGAGAAGGTTCCAGGGAGACCTTATTGCAGCCTTTCAGTACTTAAAAGGGGCTCATAAGAAGGATGGGGACAGACTTCTTAGCAGGGCCTGTTGCAATAGGACAAGGGGTAATGATTTTAAACTAAAGGAAGGGAAATTCAGGCTAGACGTGAGGAAGAAATTTTTTACACTGAGGGTGGTAAAACACTGGCCTAGGTTGCCCAGAGAGGTGGTAGATGCCCCATCCCTGGAGACATTCAAGGCCAGGCTGGATGGGGCTCTGAGCAACCTGATCTAGTTGAAGATGTCCCTGCTCATTGCAGGGGGTTGGACTAGATGACCTTTGAAGGTCTCTTCCAACCCAAACTATTCCATGATTCAAATATAGTAAAGAAAGGTACTGAAAGCTGCTCCAGTACTCACATTTTCTCAAAGTCTCAGCTTTCAGGTAACAGAAGATTCCCAGAGTAAGAAGGCAGCTGCAAACACAAGTCTAGTGTGACCAGCAACCTTGCACCAGAACACAGAGGGAAGCCACCACCCTTCACCCCCAGCTGCTGCACACCCAGTACTGTCCCCAAAGCTCCATGGCAGCATTTCAACGTCACACTCAACACTATCTCTCTGAGCAGTGATAACTGCAATGCTGAAATAAACAGCAAAAGGAGAGTGAACTGCCTAAGAGAGCTGAAAGTTTCCTCTGTCTCTCCCCACCTACAACAAAAGGTTTGCAGGCAAGCCAAGTGAGCGGGATGACGTTTGGTAAGAAAGAAGTTTGACTCACGTGGTTAAAGCAGCATCTGTTCCCACCTTTCAGAGGCGACTGACATGATTTGCAGATCCACTAGGAACCAGACAGTTACATTGGGATCCTGACCAAGAACTTACTATCCCTGCCACTAGGGTTATCAAGATAAACTGGTTATCAAGCTGAGACTAAACACTCATGTAGGAACCTCGGTAGGTGGCAACATCAAAGCGTGACGGGTCAGCAGTCACTCCTGAAATGACAAGCTTATGGCTTGCCAGAGGTAAAGGCCCTTCTAGATACAAGTCACCCTATAGGTGGAAGATTAGCATGTGGCTCCAGGTTTGAGATTTATCCTAAAATCTTGCATTTCATCACTCCTGAGGAAATCTGCTAGGACTGGAACAGCAATAAGGCTGGAGGAGCAGAGGCAGGGCTCAGCCTACCTGGAAGCTGGTGTTGCCACAAGCAGTGCAAGCCTTGTACAGTAGAGGACGCAGCTGAGGTGCTAGGCAGAATTCATGACTCACCTTGGAAAAATTAAGGGCCAATGCAGCCGCCACCTCCTAACCTGGGTCAGATGGATGGTCCATCTAAGCCCAGGACTCATTTTCCAGTGCACGATGAAGACAGAAGGGTCTGTGACCAGGGCAAGTGAGCAGGAATTCCTCCTCACAGTGCTCTTCCAGCCTCTCGCAGTTCACAGCTCATGAATCTTCTGAGCCTGTTTGGTTTACCAGCCCTTACAAAACAAGTTTTTCCCTTGTGTGTACAGCTGGGTTTTCAACCTGCATAAGCTTTGAGCATCCACCGTGCCCTGCAGAAAGGAGTTTCACAGCTACCTATGCCTTCGGTGCATTTAGGGTTTGGGGTTTTCCTGTTTATTGGAAATGAGCAAGCAGTTGTTCTTTGTTCATATCCATGCCACTAACAGTTTTACACACCATTATATACCATTATATCACTTCTTTCCCCATGGTCTCTTTTCCAAGCTTAAAGAGAGCTAGACTCTAGCTGTTCCTCTCACAGAAACCCTTCTGTAAATTTGGTTGTATCTGTCGTCCCTGAACGTTTCCCAGTTTTACAGCCACTATTCAGATGGAGGGCACTAGAAATGCAGTATTGAAGTGCATGTACAGGGAGGCAATTTTATAGAGGGAGGCGATAATTTTCTCAATTTTGCTATCTAATAGTTCCTTTCCTAATAGCATCTAGCATTTATTTAATTTTTCTGAACGACGCCAGAAAACTTCCCTCTGATCCTGTATGTTAGGCAACCCAGAGACCTCATCACACAAACCTGGAGTGAGACAGTCACATACAGAGGCTCCTCCTTGCCCTAATTCACTGGAAAGCATGAGGAAAAAGTAATTTTCAACTATAAGGGTATTTGGCTAATAGCTATTGAACACAAAAAGATGAAGTCTTTATTTATAACCAGAGTTATAATAAATTAAACAGATACATAAGCCCTAAAAAGCAGATGATAGCACAGGCTGTAACAAAGACCAGGTCTCCTGAGGCACTGACAGATTGAATGACTACAGGAACCACTCAAGTGCAACCTCAAAGAATTTCAGGCAGAAATTTCACAACTGATAAGAAGGCAAAATTATTGCGGTCTTCATGGGAAAGAGCAAATTTATCGTGGGATGCTTGAGGGGAATTGTGAGAGTCTGTAAAGTTTATCATGCAATGTTTTAAGGAAGATTATGGGAGTGAGACTTGCTACAGGATGTTTAGGGGAATAATTAAAGAAGGGGAAAAGAAGGCAACAGGCTAGATCAGGGAGGAGTGAGCAGAGGAAGTGGAAAGGAGGAATAAATAGACAGGGCCTCACACAGGGACTGGCTGCTGGTCAGTGTGCCTGTCTGGCTGAGCCCTTCACCTGATTATCACCATCTGTCCCAGCTTGGTATTAAACTAATCCCAACCATTTCCTCTGCATGCACGCACACACATTTGTGATCTGCTTGCAAACTGCAAGCTGGACAAGCCCTAAGTAGGAAAAGAGGTTTGAGAGCCTCTGGACAGAACACAAATCTGAGGATGAGCCAGCAGTGATTCATGAAAGTGCATGTATACAACCGACAAGCACACTCCAGGTCTGATGGGACAGGGAGCAAGAACAGAATTAGGTCTGTTTTGCCATTCATGTTTTCCAACTGCTGTTTGTGTTTTCCCAGACACCTGCCACAGCACTTTCTTCGTTTTTTGCTAATCAGTCTGCATCTGGTTGCATCTCTGGCATCTGTGCCTGTGTCTGAGGGAGTTCTGGAGTTCACACACAGCCTCACCACTTGATGAGCCTGGGAAAGCAGCAGCCTCACATGTAGCACACCAGGACAGAAAGGGTTCCCTAGATCCTACAGTCCACTGCATTCAGCTGTCCTTAATAGCAAACACTGGAATAGCACATCAAGTTCTGCCACAAACCCAAAGCTTGGTGAGCAAAATGAATCTAGGGAAAGCTTCATGTGAGTTAAGACACATGGCAATTACACAGAAAAGAGTTATGCCTCAGGTCTGTTACACACCCAGCTCCACGCACACTGTGGTGGAACAGAAGCTGTAGACCACACTTGGTAGAAAGCTCACTAATGAATTATCTCCAGAAAAATATTTATTCACTGGAGAGTAGAACCAAAGAAGAGAATATCAACTCACACTGATAAGGGAAAGGGACCTTGGGCTAACACTTAAACAGAAACAGCCCAGAACGCTGCTTGTTATGTCTCGAGGAAAAGCAACCACATCTAGGTGAACAAAAAAGGAAGAAAAAGGAGGTGATCATACAGCTCCAGGACCAGCAGCAACCTCTGCTGCAGTCTGGGTGGCCAAGAACCAAGAAAGCAGCACAAGGGTGAAACAGGGACAATGACAAGAGTGACCTGGATTAGCACACAGTGACAAATCAGGAAGAGGGGCCCACACAGCACTGGCCTAGGAGCTCCAGTGCTGCCCTGCTGAAGCACTCTGCTGGCAGGCACCACACACTACAGCCCCCATCCAGGCAGCCAGGATTTCAGCTCCCGCTGCTTCTTCACAAACATCCACATTGCAGAGCGCAAGAACAGCCACCAGAAATGCCAGGACATTGGATGGGAGTGGAAGAACCAGACTTGTACAAGAGTATAAAACTTTTAATGGGTCAGCGCATCAGTCCTTGATGCAGAGGGGAAGCAGCAAACGGGGCCATCACTGTTGCAGGTGCTCAGAGCTGCAGAGATGATCTGCAAAGAGCAGTCCACAGTGGTACATGCGCAGCTGCAGCAGCCCCTGCCTTTGCTCTCCAAGGAGGGGACCAACACGTGGAAAAACAGTTCCTCTCACTGTCCATTTGATATCACTTTATGCTTCTTCCTGGTAGGGACTTGAGAACGCATCATTTTGGGAGAAGGCCGGCTAGCCTTCAAGGGCCTCTTCTGTGCCTGCAATGAACGTCTCTTCTTCAAAGCAGGCTGTGGCAGCTTCTGCTCCTTGTCAACTTTTGATCCCTCAACTTTCTTCTTTTTTGGCTGAGGCTCTGAGACAGTATCAGGGACAGTGGATGGAGTTGCTGCTTCCACAGCAGGTTCTTCATCTAAAACAAGAGAGAAAAGTGCTGTTAGAAGAACCCACAAGACTTCTGCAGGGGAAGCAGCGCGTGAGAGCAGGTCCAGGCAGCTCAGTTGAGCTCCAGCACTAGGTTACCTTTTTGTGCCTGGGGAATGGCATTAGAGAATTTCTTGAACTTGGCAATGAAGAACCCATCCATATTGTGTGTGTGGGGATAGAAACGCCGTGTAGACTTGAGCGAGGGGTGGAAGCGACGTTCCTTGAACCTGGAGAACAAAGTGGGGAGAGAAGTGATAAAATGCCTCTACTCAAAACGGCCCACCAAGTCACCTGTGCAGCTTGGGACCTGGCACACACCTGGTGAAGCCTTCCTTGCCGAAGTCCAAGCCTGTGGCCACCAAACGAACATTGCGTTTCTTCAGGGCATAATCCACAACCCACTCATTCTCCTCCACCTGCCAGAGACTAAGCATTAGGATACGAAGCTCACCAGTCCCCTGAGCAGGGGATGACCACAGCAGAGCATGAAAGGGACCTACCATGATGGAACAAGTGCAGTAGACAATGTAGCCCCCTGTCTCTGAGGCAGCATTGACCGAATCTATAGCACTAAGAATTAGCTCCTTCTGCAAGTGAGCACAGCGCAGGATGTCTTTCTCATCCTGAAAGAGAAAGACAGGTTAGGATGCCAGAGGCACAGGGAAGCACCCTAGGCCTCTGTTGTGGATGAAGGGATGACAGGAGAGAAAAGCACAAATGATAGAGAAGATTCTGGAGTCTTCTGCAGAACTAACCTCAAATAAACTAGCTCTGGTACAACATACTGAATAGGAAAGAGAACGAAAAAATCAGAGTCCGTATTACAGGCATCTCTCAAGAATAAAGCTGCCCTAAAGTCCTTCCTCTTGACTCATACTTGAGTCCCCACTCATCGCTCACCTTGTTGGTTTTGACAGCAGGATCCTTGGAAATGACACCTGTTCCACTACAAGGAGCATCAAGCAGGACACGGTCGAACCCTCCAAGCACCTACAGGCAGGTATATATTTGGAATTATGCTCACAGATGAGGACTCAGAACAAGATCAAAACTACAAGGGGAACCAGAGGACCGGGAAGGCAGGAAAGATCCCTCATTCCTCCCTGTCCACCCTCCCGTCACCATATCAAATAACAAACTCTCCCCAGCAGCTCTGCTCATCCTCCCTGTGACAAGTGGCTCTGGAGAACACAGCTTCACTAAAGGTTCAGCACAGCACCTCTAGGTAAGAACGCCCTGATGAGCCAGCACAAACGTACCTTGGGGAACTGGCGTCCATCGCAGTTACTCACTACAGCGTTGGTGACCCCCAGCCGGTGCAAGTTCCCTACCACGCTACGTAGCCGTTCGGCATTGCTGTCATTGGCCAAGATCATACCCGTGTTCTTCATAAGCTGAGCTGTCAGAAGGTAAAACACACCAGCAAACTTCCTATGCTTTTGCTCATAGGGACAGCCACCCAGCTCCTTTCCCCAAGGTCAGTCCCCCTCTGTTCCCCCTTTCTGTACAGACCAGTGGAAACTCAGCACTTCCCAGAACATCCCTCCCAAGCCTCCCGCCCACGGCTCCAGGGTGGTACCTATGTAGCTGGTCTTGCCTCCTGGGGCACAGCACATATCCAGGATGCGTTCATTCTCCTGTGGAGCCAGAGCCATGACAGGGAGGAGACTGGAGGCGCCTTGCAACATGTAGTGCCCAGCCAGATACTCAGGGGTGGCACCTGGGCAGGGAAAGCAGAACAAAAGAAGATGACACATGAAAGAAAGGGAGCCACCAAGAGCAGGTCAGCTCAGCCCTATAACAGCAAGGGTGATCTCACCAATGGGCACAGAGGAGTCATAAATAACAAGTCCTGTTTTTGACCACTTCCCCAAGGGGTCAAGATTCACACCACGGTTGATTAGAGCCTGCAAGACAAGGAGATGAGACTGAGACAACCTGCCCCAAGCGATAAGTAGCACAAGAGGCAACCACAGGTTCCTGCTCACCTGTGCCAAGTCCCGTCGCCGTGTCTTGAGTGTGTTGGTGCGAATGGTCACAGGGCGTGGAACCTCATTGGCTTCCAGGAAGTTTATCAGCTGGATGAAAGAAAGGACAGAGAACAGAGATAAAAATGAAGACCCAGAGAGGCAATCAAATCCTCATCAGTCAGCAAAGACATGGACAGGGCAAGAGCCTACCTCAGGGAGTGGAAAGATGTCCATGAGCTTCGTGAGCAAGAAGTCACTGTAGGAATAGTAGGCAGCCATGTCCCGGCGCAATAACGTAAGGTACTCCTTTCGCGTGCGTCCTTCCTCCCTCTTCACCGCAAAGTCCTGCAGCACCTCCATGTTGCCCTTGATGCGTTGGTGAATGATGTGCAGGTCAGGCGGCTCAGCAGGTAGAAAGATCGTTAAGGAATCAAAAGTAGCCAAGAAATCCGCACACAGGCTCTCTACAAGCACAACCGATCACGCAGGACTCCTGTGTCACAACAGCACCCACACCAGACAGGCCTCGTTGGAGTACACTTTCATCAGAGCTCAGCAGAGGGGGGCATTCAAAGGATGGAGCTGGACAAAATGGTTCACAAGGCAGAAGCTATAAGATATTTAAAATAACTTGGTTAGTTACTTTAGGCAAACAGAAAAAAACTGGGAAAAAAGACAACAAAAAACCCTCTTTCGGTACTGAAGACATTACCTGTACCAGAAAGCAGACTAAAAGTTCTCCAAAGGCAATTAAGGGGTACAGAGGAGAACAAGAGGCAGGATTAAATTGTACTGGGGGCAGGATTTTGGTTAATCACCCAAAACCAAGCACTTTGGATACCAGAATTGCTGTCATCAGAGGCTCTTAGAATGGTTTAGACAACCACCTACCAGGAAAAATCAGGGTACAGAGGAATGAAATACGTGATAAGACATCCACGCGCATTTGGGACTAGAAAGGAAATTGGGGCAGACTCCAAGTGCATAACAGATTTCCTAACTGTGCTGTACAAAAGCTCAGCGTTGTACGCTATCTATTAGGGCAGCTCATCTAAAAATACCTTGTCATGCACAAGACACTCTTGATAAGCAATACTTATCATAAAGTCCAAAGGAAGTTCTCTGGCCATATCCACCCCCTGTGCTGCTGCATATACACAGCTTACGGATGTCACAGATAAAAAGGATATCTTCTCTCTCAATCTGTTCATTAGTTGGCAGTTTAAATTGTTCATCTATATCCAGGTTGATCTGCAGATCTGGGCCCTCTTCTTCCTTCTGTCCCACTTTCTGCCTGCTTGCCTCCTCTGCTGCTTCCTCCTCCTCCTCCTCTTCACTATCATCCTCACTGAAGCCTCCCCTAAGGATGAAGAACAGGCTGGGTGTTTTACACAAGAACAGCATCACACAGACAGTTCACAACTACCATTTCTTAGATGCCAGGGAAGACAGAATAACGAACAACACAGGCTTCTCTTCTAACCAGGAATGACTCTACAGACTGGCAATGTTCTAAAATCCTCACCTGTCAGGCTTCTGCTTCAGGGCAGCTTTTTCAATAGGCAGCAACTAAAGAAAGACAAAAAAAAAATTAATCAAACAACACTCCCAGGTTCCCCTTTACTCCCCACTATCTGGGAATTTTATCTGCTCTGTTTAAAAAGAACAACAAACAAAAGCACTGGATGTTACACTGGGATCAGTTGCTAAACTTGAACTTGTGCTTGTGATGGGAAGAAGGTGAAAGCTCTACCCCACCTCACCATCCACCCCCCAGTAAAGTCACTCTCTTTCCCCAGGCCTGCTGGGTCCTTTCAGCCAGCAAAATCAAGTACTTCTTGTGTAATTAAGGGTAAAAACCTCCTACCTCTTCTTCTTCTTCTGAAGAGGCACCGTAATCATCTACCATCTCCTCGCTGCTCCCATCCTCTTCCTCCATCTCCCAGCTGCCCTCTTCCACCTCACCATCACTGGATAACTCCATGTTGTTTCCTTTAGATGGGATTTTCTTGGCTTTGGCTGGAGCCAGCCATTTTGAATTGCCATCACTGAAGCCAGAGCGGCCACAAGGGGTTTGTCCTGCTGCCTTTACAACATGTTTCTCCTTCAGTGGGGATACCTGTTCCTCAACTACAGACAGAAAAAGTGGTCAAAAATGAGACACTATTTTCAAAAGCAGCTGTACTGTTTTTTTTCAGTTGTTATACAAAACTGGTCTTCAGCCTAGTCCAGAACTGCTTGTTCAAGAGATAGGACTACTTGCTCTCCACATCAGTTTTCTCAGTCATAAACAAGAGCATGTTCTCACCTCTTCCCTGATGAAACTTTAAAGAAACCTAAGTAGAATTACCATAGAAAAACACAGCTACAAAATCCTTGTGGTATTCACTCTAGACATATTATAGTACTCTCCTTCCCAAATCTTTGTTTCTCCTTTCTTCTTCCTACCACGACAGCTTCTGAGGCTATACAAAATGTAATGCAGTGAGTATAAAGGCCTCAGCTGCCCAACTTGCCTGCAATAACCCCACTATCAGTGTGTTTCAACACCTTTTACCTGTTTGCTCTTCAGACAGCACTGCCGCCTGGCACAGCAGGGAACAGAAATTGGGAAAAAAAGCAGTTTAAAATAATGAAATGCCACCTGTCCCGTACCACAAAAAGGAGGCCGAGTCGGTCGGTGGGGCACTCCGGGGGGCAGCAGGGCAGCCAGACCCGACCCAGCACTCACCTGCCGCCTCTCGCCCTCCTCCGAGTGGCCTCCTCCCCGCCGCGGCGCCGCCCGCTCCCAGTCGCCTCTTCGCAGCCCTGGATCGGGAGATGAAGTAGCGGTCAGTCCCGTCCCGGCCGCCCCCGCGCCCCCCTCCCCGCCGGGTCGCCCTTACCTCTTCCGCCCGTGGCTGGAGAGCTTCTTCTTACCGGTCTCGGGCTCTGAGGAAAGACACGCCGCGGTCAGGCGGCCCGCTCTGGCGGCACCGAGCGCCGCGAGGCGGCACCAGGCCAGGCCGGGCCGGGCCGGGCTTACCTGGCGGCAGGAAGCGAGCCAGCTCCACCTCAGCCCCCCGCTGCTTGCGGGCCTTACGCCCGGGGCCGCGCTTCTCCTTCCTGGTGGGGTCCAGCTTCCGCCCCATGGCGCCGGGCACCCTCCGGCCGCACCGGGCCCGCCGCCACACGTGCCAGCAGTCCCACCACTCCGCGCTGGCGCATGCGCCCGCCCGCGGCTCCGCCCTCGCTCCCACCCATTGGCTACTGCCGCCGCTCCTGCTCGCTGAGTGGCTCGGCGACAGGAACGTCAGACGCCCGGGCCAGCCGCGGGGCGGAGCTGCGGGGTCACGGGGGATGCGCCGGCAGGAAGCCGCGGAGGGGCCGGCGGCAGCAGCAGCGCGACGAAGGGCAACAGAACGGGGAGGGAGGCCGAGGTGGCCCTGCCCCAAAGGGCGGCCGGGCTCCTCCTGAGGGAGGCTACGGACCCCAACGCCCCCTCCCAAGCCAGGGTAGGGGGGAGTGGCCGTGCTTCCAGCCCCGAGCATCCAGGTGCAGCCTTAGGGCCGGTAAGGAAAAGCAGGCTCTAGAGAAGGAAGCTTGCAGCATATACACAGAGGAAGTAAGAATTTATAGATGCATGGGATACAACAAACCCTACTATACACAGGAAAAGGACATTCCTGACTCCTCAGGAATCATGCAGGGATTGCTGAGGGTTATCACTGAGGTATCACCATATCACTGAGGGGTGACCTCAGTAATGTTCATAAATACATAAAGGGTGAGTGTCATGAGGATGGAGCCACGCTCTTCTCTGTGACAACCAGTAGGTTCAAACTGGAACACAAGAGGCTACACTTAAATTTGAGAAGAAACTTCTCCACAGTGAAGGGGACGGAGCACTGCAAGAGGCTGCCCAGGGGGGTTGTAGAGTCTCCTTTGCTGGAGACATTCAAAATCCACCTCGACACATTCCTGTGTAACCTTAGCTAGGTGTTCCTGCTTCATGGGGGGGACTGGAGTAGATGATCTTTCGAGGTCCCTAACAGTCTGTGATTCTGTGAAAGGTGATTGGTCACTTTCACACAAGGAGAAGTACTTACCCCACCCCTCTTCTGTTAAATAGAGGAAACAAAATAAAATACAAGGAAACTTTATTTCTCAGTTTACCAAGGTTTTTCTCTGTTTTTTCCTGTTTGTTTTTGTCTTCAAGCTGCTTATTAGTGGACAAGTCCAGTCAGTTTTTGTATTAAAAAGGATCTTGATGGAGGTAGCTTTGTCTCTGTCCTGGCTGTTGCTTGGTCTCACCTGTGCACTCTTCTTAGTAAACAAACTCAAAATAAAATTAAAAACAAAAACTGGAATTCCAGGCTGAGGCAGCGAGCAACGCAGCCAGGTTCTCCGTGTAACAGACATGGCGCTGTGGCCTCCAGTCACTATGTACAGAGTCCATCATACATCCCCCTCTCTCCTAAGCACACTCCTTGCTCCAACGGGCTGGCTGCGGAGGCAGGAGATTCTTCTCCTCCCTGAGACCTGCGCAGCAGCTTCCATGGAGGGAAACAGCACCCAGTCAGGAATGTCAGGCAGAGGGGTAGAGTGTGAAGGGGTGTGGGGTGGGGGAGGGGTCACTTCAGCTTGGCTGAAAGGTCAACAGCACTGGGCCAGTGACTCACTGCTGCTGGGCCACCTGTGGGGTGAGAGAAGATGATCTGAGACTCAATGGCTGGTCAATGGGCCTCAGCTTTCCCCATGCAGTCCCCACTCCCCCCTGAGAGGGTACGCACTTGCTGGGGAGGGGGTGGTGGAGGGGGCTCACTACTGCGGTTAGCCAGCCGACTGAGGATGTTGCGCTCGGACATCTGGAGGCGCACTGCCACAGGGGGGATACGGGCAATGGTGGCAGGCAGACGAGTCACATCTGCCTTCATGTCACTCAACAGCTCCTCCAGCTGCTTCAGAACTGGAAGCAAAAGGGACATCTGTTCAGAGGGAAAAGGGACGCCCCACAGGGAAAAGACCAGAGAGGACAGCGATGCTGAACACCTATCCCAGCCTATTTAACATACTGCATTACCTTTGTGCAGCACTGCGTTGGCTGGTTTATTCCCAGCCATTGACTCCTTGGAGAGGTGCTGGTGGCTCTCAGCCAGGCATTCCACCTCTGCGAAACGTGTGTTCAGAGCCATAGATGGATGAGATGGGTCTTCTGACATGTTCAGATAGGCAGCTCGCCGCAACTGCTCCTCAATCACCAGCGCTTGCTCCAGGAGCTGCAAGATGTGGCAGTAATGAGAAAAAACTCTTAGCAGTTGCCCAAAAAGCGGCGTGTTTGCACCCCCAGTCTCTCCTGATCCAGTTCTCCACTATCTCATAAGGTGAGATCCTGCAGCTAAACCTCCTTCCACCAGCTTCTGTTTATGTTGAATAAAGCCTAAAGAGCCTCAAACAACTAAGGACTCCATTAGGCTAGGCCAGGTATAGAAAAAAAACTAGGCTACATCTAGTTTAATAGAAGACTGCTATAAATTCTGCAGGATTCTCATTCCTCCTCAGATTCTTTTTAAAGACCAAGTTGATTGCTATTTAACTTTCTTTATGGAGCAAAGGGAATAGAGCTTTCTCTTTGAATCCAAGTGAGAAGTATCCCATGCTCATAGAAAGAGTCTAAAAACTGTTAAGCACGCAGGGACATTTGGAGAAATCAATTTGAATGCTGTTAGTGCAGAACTGATTGGACAGACTACTCCGAATTAACATTTTGCCCCAAGGCTGAGAACTACATGGCCTTTATTTGAGCTGGTCTTAAATCACTCCCAGAACTAAGCTACAGACACTCCCAAATAGGCTGCAGTAGAGACTGAAGGAAATCCTTTCACCAATTCATATGGTGGTTCTACATTCTGCTTAGGCACACTGAGTGGGCTGTTGCACACCAAGCAGAAGCTATGATGGAAACAGCCACTGGAGCCATAAGCCTCCTGCATACCCGTTTTCAGTAAACAGTTGGAGAGCACTGAATGAAGCTCCCAAATACCAGTTCTAGAGTAAAGGGAGCTCCTATCATGGAGCTAGTGCATGATCCTGAGAGATATTGCTTATTCCCTCACCTCTCGTTCCCCCTAAAAAGAAAGGCACTGCAGAAGGCTTCACTTTCTTAGCAGAAACTCAGAACAGCAAGCTCTTGTTCTTAGGGGTCCAGCTGGCTGAGAGATCTTTATTACACTGAAGATAAATCCTTACCTTAAATCTCCTTGCCAAGAACTTATTCTTTATTTCCAGGAAGTTACCCCTGTTCATCTCACCCTTGAAGGGTTCATTGAGGATGGCGTAACGTGGATCATTCTGAATATCCTGCCAACGGGCATAGCCATGACTGAGATGGGATGAGCTCAGGCAAACAAA
This sequence comes from Patagioenas fasciata, assembly GCF_037038585.1. Lineage (NCBI taxonomy): Eukaryota > Metazoa > Chordata > Aves > Columbiformes > Columbidae > Patagioenas > Patagioenas fasciata. Next base: position 128,371,130 of record NC_092520.1, read on the forward strand.
GGCAATGTGAGAACAAGGGAATACACAGCCCAGGCAGATGCAGTTCTCAAGAGGGGGTGGGGAAAGGGGGTGCAGAAAGGGGAGGAAAAGGAGCCAAGGAAGAGGAATGAGAACTATGTCCTGCTAAGTCTTAACTATGCTGGCAGGAAATACCTCCTCCCACCATCCCTTTCACTCTTGTGAAAGAAGATAAAGCACTCTCTCACTTAATGTTCTCCAGTCAGACCCAGAACAGTCACCTTCACAGTGACAGCTTATGTACATGGGGAGAGAACTGGCAGAGTAAGGATACTTGATAATTCCAGCAAGGAGCCAGTAGTCATGACGCCGATGCCAGATCTCATAGGTCTTCTTTGTGACAGTTGCAGCTCGCTCTTCGTTCTGCCACAGGGAGTGTAGTTCTGGAAAGGCAAGAGACACCAGAAGAGTTTAAAGTTATTTCACAAACACAAGCAGGGGCATATAAACAAGTTCAAACATATAAAGATTTCTCATACCAGTGAAGCCACCATCTGCTATGTTGAACATGAAGCGCTGCTTTACTCCCTTCTTGTGCCTTTCATCTACTGACTCTTTCAGCATCTCTCCATTCTGCAGCATCACCACATCTCTCTTATCATCATCCTTTTTCTCATCTGTATACACAGGAAATTATTAGAAAGAACATGGCAGATACCACAGCAAGTTGGACCCACAAGGAATCCTTGCAGGAGAGGAGTTAAGGAAGAGAATAGAACTATGATCTCATGACTCACCTTTCTCATCCAGAGTGATTATAGGAGGTTCAGGGGGATTCTCAATAGGTGCTCTGTCTTCCACTTTCTCCACATCAGCTGCAGGAGAGAAGGGGAACATGAGATGTAGGGCAACATGCAAGCCCAAGGTTTTGTTCTTCAGCCTGTGAAACCTACTACTGTTCCCTAACTCCTTGTTCAAAGTCCTGGAGAAAAGCCCCACTAATTACCTACAATTACACCCGTTTCTTTACTATGAAGTACTGAAGCAAACAAGATACAACTTTAGGAAAAATAGTACTTGAGGAGGAAGGGGAGGGTGTAATTGCTGCTTAAGGTATTTACAGTGTCCCTAGAGATACCTTTGCTTTCTACTTCCATTGGCTCATCTGGTCTTTCCTTCACCTCTGGTTCCTCTACTTTTTTTTCATCCGCTTCTGTGGGGTTCACCGGGGATTTTGCTTCCTGTGGTGGTGTCTCCACAGGCTGGACACATTGCTGAGGACAGAAATCAATGAGAAGCGAGGTGAAGGAGTGCATGGAAACAGAAGACAGTCACAGCAGTTAGGAAAGCAAAGATGCACAAAACTGTCAGGCCAGTTCTGAGGACCTGAGAATTATCTTTAAATATAATTCCAAAAACACACCTCTGTCTCAGCAGCTGAACAACACAGAAGAGGGGGCAGAAGCAGAGACATTTGCAATTGCACAAGGCAAACAAGCAACCCAGCACTCACCTCCATAGGGACCTCTGATTCAGTAGCAGAGGCACTAAGTTCTTTCTCAGGCTCAGATGACTCTCCTTGCTCCTTTGCACTGCCTCCTTCTTCTACTTTTACTCCTTCTTCTGTGTATTACCCACCACAGAGCAGCACAGCAGACAAAAGAAGATAAGCCAATCAGTAAGGTCTTCCCCTCACTGTTACTAAGCTCACATCCCTTTGCTGCCAGAGATTAGGCCCATCAAAATAGGACCAACACCACTCAAGATGACAACCCCCCCTTCCCTTTCCCATTCAGTACAAATGCAGGGCTTCTCTTTTTACTGATGTCAGATTATCCAAGGAAAGTTAGTGTCCTCTCTTGCCTTTAAGGGCTCACACATGTCTTCGGCAACCCTCCTAACATGAGAGGTAAGTTGATCTGTGTCCACCCCCAAGCCCCACCACCACAGGTCTGGTGAGGGGAACAGCCAGGATGGGGTCAGGACACAGGACTGTGCAAGAGAGGAGCTCTCACCAGCTGGAGGGACAGGGGCAGGTGTATTTGGTTGCGTATCCCCTGGTGTTGAAGGAGTTGGAGTTTTGGGAGAGGGTGAGCTTGGCTGTGAAAGTTTCTTGTTCTCCTCTATCTCTGCCAGTTCTGGCATACTCCAACGGCCATTCACATGCTCAAATTCCTGCACCTGCATGAGATAGAAAGACATATTGTTGGCAGTCATACAAAGCTCATTCTCAAACCCGAAGTGACAGACTACTTGGCATACAACTAAAATAGGTGTGAAAGACTACTTGGCATACAACTAAAATAGGTGTGAAAGGAGATGTAACTCACTAGCTCAGGACCTCAGTGACAAGTTGTATAGAGAGTGAAGGATCCACTGGTCTGTTAGGTACCTACCTTTTTGCGTATAAGAGACATGACCCCAATGCGAGTAAGGACATGCTGTCGAGAAAGACCTTCCCGTGGGACCCCATCTGCAAAGGTCTCTGCACCATCAGCTCCAGGTTCACATAAATGACGCATGAACAAGGAGACATAGGCCCTGGAGCAGTTAAGAGACAAGCAATTAGACTATAAACCACATTAGCTAGAGACAGACATTATCAGATCCCTTCCAACATATAAGGAAAATCACCCCAAGACTCCTAACCTGTAGTAACACAAGTTCTGGGGTTCCAACCTCCTTTCAAGGCAGAATTTCCCAACAGAATTACTACATGCATAAAGGACACACAGCTGACTCAGAATCTTGAGCCAGAAACAACCATAAAGCCAAAAAAGACTCAGGGCGAACATTCATTACATGCTCGTGTGGCCATGCTACTCCTCTAAAAGCATTTGCTTTGATGACTGGCAAAAGTTGAGTCCAAGGAAGAGGACTAGGAACAACCTCTTAGTCTCTCCCCAGCTTATACTTCATTCCTCCACAAAGAATAAACTAACACATTAAGGAAATTACATCGTTGCTAAGGAAATACCAAAAAAAGGCTCAATTCCCTTTCTTCCCCAAAGGGATCAGATGTTGCCAACCTTCCACATCCCTGCCTACTGCAGACTCACTTGAACTCTTTCTCTGACTTGCCACGGAGGTCCCGAACAAGCCACTGAGTGGTGAAGGCATCCTGAGGTGGCATTCCATAGCGCATGATAGCATTGAGGAAGGCTTTCCGCTGGCGGGCATTGAAACCCAAGACCTAGAATGGAGAAGACAGACAGATATGGCAAGGGCCATACAGAAGCAGCTAGGATGCAAACACTTACCCTGGTACTACTTACCTCAATGTTCCCTCCCACACGGGCAAGTAAGGGAGGCAGAGGCTTATCCTTATCGTTTCTCAGGCCTTTGCGGCTAGGCCGACGAGCTGCTGAAGAGAGAAATGCAGCTAAGGAGAAGAGACAATGCACAGCATATTGTTGTGTGAATATTTCCCTTGCAGAACAGCACCAAAGTGTATAAACGACCCAAATCAAGATCCAGCTGTTCCCACACTCTGAGTAAGTGACCCAAGAACTCTGGCTTCACCAGAACTTACCTTCAGACCTCTCATCGAAGTCCTCGTCTCCTTCTTCAGAAGCAACTGAATAGTCTGACTGATTATCTGACTGGTCATCCTGCCAGTCTGAAAGAAAAACAGCACGTGAGCCTGAGACGCTACTCCGTTACTTCCCAGCAACATATACTTTCACCCATTTCTCCCTCATATTCCTACGGATTTGTACCTCTGTCCTCCTGTGAGCCATCATTGTAGTTAACTTGCTTGCGAATACGTTTGCCCTTGCCCAGATTCCTGGCCAGATCCTCCTGTTGCTGTTCATAATGGTGACGCAGCAGTTTCTCCCAGTAATCAGGATCCACTGACTCCTCCTGCTTAATGATCTCTCGTTCAACCTCCTCTTCCTCCTGCCAGAGAGGTAATAAATTTAGAGCCCTACACTCCAAATCCCAACCTGTCTAAGTAGATATATGCCTGTTTGCCCTTAAAAGCATCAGAGCCCAATTTGCTTAATTGATCCTACATCACTCAGCAGAAGATACTAGCTGACGTCCACCTCATACTCACCCCCATCTCCTCTTCACGAACCACATACTGGGCCACTTTGAAAGAGCTGAGATACTCATTCATGCCCTGAAGTTCTGTATCTTCTGTTTCATCCTGGTTCCGATCCAAGAGACGCTCAATTGCTTTGTCATCATAGTGGATGACACTGCTGTCCTCACCTTCCTTGTTATCCCCTGAGGGAAAAGAACAGACACAGCTCCCATGTGGATCTCAAGGGATGAGGGAAAAGGAATGCCACCCTAGACCTCTCTGAAGGGCTATAACCAGCACTGTGCCTACAGTTGCTCACTAAATAAGGAGCCAGACCTCCCCACCTCCTTCAGCTCTACTCTCAGGCACTCACCCCCCTCAGTAGCCTCATCCTTGAAGAGCTCTTCAGTGCCAAATTTGAGAATGTCATCAAGTTCCTGTTTGGACATGGAGCCTGTTTTGGAGCCCAACCCTGGTCTCACTACCAGATGAGTTAGCATCATTTTCTTCTTGGCCACCTGAGTGATACGCTCCTCCACTGAGGCCCTTGTCACAAAGCGGTATATCATCACTTTCTTGTTCTGTCCAATTCTGTGTGCACGACTGAAGGCCTAGAAAAGAGATGTGCTCAGAACAGTTCAGAGCTATACAAGCCATAGTCTGATACACCCCACCTACCTCCAACAAGTTCCCCAGTTGCCTTCATGTTGGCTCTTAATATTAGTGAAGGCTGGGCCCTAGAAGAACCCTTTCATTTCCCACTCTACCCATCCTCATTGCTCTAATTTTGTATATTTCTAGAGGAAAAGTGTCACAGTCCCTCACTCCTCCTGATCATTTTGTTTCTCTGCTTCCTCAGGATTACTCCATAGTGAGTGGTCTCATTCAGACTCACCTGGATGTCATTGTGGGGGTTCCAGTCTGAATCATAGATAATCACAGTATCTGCTGTGGCCAAGTTAATACCAAGACCCCCAGCTCGAGTAGAAAGCAGAAAGCAGAACTGCTGAGCACCAGGAGCTTCAATAAAAGGAGAGAATAAAAGTAAACAAGGGAGAGTGCATTACTCAAACAAGGATTTGTATCTGATCCACATAACTTGGGGTGGCAGGGGCAGAAAATCACTCCTAATTTAAGATTCCAGGAGAGCAATGGAAGACTTGGGCCACAATAATACCATGTTGACCACTGGCACATACTAGGCAACAGTTTTCCTTTTGCAGAGAAAGTCAGAAACTCCGTACCATTGAAACGATCAATAGCCTCCTGACGCATGTTCCCTGTGATTCCTCCATCAATCCGCTCATATTTGTACCCTTCATGTTCCAAAAAGTCTTCTAGAAGGTCCAACATTTTAGTCATCTACACATCAGAAAAACACCACCACAGAAGAGTGAAAGGCAAGAGGATACTGGATCAACAGCCTGCTTTCTCAGAGAAGGAATCTCCAGCCTTAACTTTTTTTCCCCATATACCTGAGAGAATATGAGCACCCTGTGACCTCCTTCCTTAAGGTTCTTCAACATCTTCTGCAGCAGCAACAGTTTTCCAGAGGCTCGAATAAGAGCACTACCATCATACATGCCATTTGGCATTTTTGGAGCTTCCTGAGAAGGAAAAGAGAAAAGGAGTAAGGGGAAGAGGAAGAAAACAGCTTGAAGGGATGCAGCTTGGTCTTAGCGCCTGGCTGCGTTCATCAGATGCTGACTCATTTCTGGTCATTCAGCATGGCACAACCACAACATGTAGCACTACTTATGAGAAACATCAGTGCCACCCTGTGCCTCTTTTCTTGCAATTTGACTCCTAGATGCCCTCCTCTTTCTTACTGACTGAAGTCCATTACTCTTATTGTCTTCACTGTCTTGCATGAATCACAAGATAGATTCTACCTGTCATACAAAGTTACTGGAAGAGAAAAGCCTTCCAGCATTTTGGGTCTACACAATGACAGGATAGAAAAACAGAAGCAGAAAGAGAGGAAGGGGAACTCCCTCCATCCTTCATTAGGGAGCTAACCAGCTCCCTGATAACAGCCAGCAGGCAATTGGCATACATAGGATAAGTGATTAGACATACCATAGCAGCCACAGGGAAGAGGTAGGGGTGGTTACAGCACTTCTTCAGATCCATAACAACATTGAGCAAGGAGACTTGGTTACCACCACCCCGTGCGTTCAGTGCCTCAAAGTTTCTTGTCAAAATGTATTTATAATATTTCCTGAAAAGGGAAAAAAAAAAAAAGACAACTTAGACACTCTTCATGAGAATGACTAACATACTCCCTTGCTAAACTCTGCACAAGTCCTGGCATTACCTGCCAGCCACCTAGGCTCTGCCAGTGACATTCACCACCTCTCTATCCCTTAGATCAGAGCACAGGATTAGTCCTCCCCCTGCTATAGTGGCAGCAAGAGATCTTCCTCCTATCCACTGCATAGAAAGCCCTATAGTGAGGATGAGGCTGTTTCAGCATCCTCTTGGAAACAGCAGAACAGAGCAAGAGTAGTTCAACAGCAGGTGCTCTCTTCATCACCACACTCACTTCTGCATGGGGCTCAGCTCCACTCTGACAATGAGTTCAGTCTTTGACGGCATATTCTTGAAAACATCAGCTTTGAGACGCCTCAGCATGTGTGGGCCCAGCATGTCATGCAGCTTCTTGATCTGGTCTTCCTTGGCAATATCTGCAAACTCTTCTAGGAAGCCCTCCAAGTTACTGCAAAGAAACAGGCACTCAGAAAGAGACACAAAGAGAGAAAAAAAAACCACAACACACACAAAACCAAAACACAAACAAAAAACAAACAAACAAACAAAACACCACACCAAAAAACCCCACAACAACCACCAAGGAAGAGAATAAAAACAACAAGACAGATAGGCTGACTTGTGCTGCAAGACATACTGGAATCTCTCTGGTGTCAGGAAGTTCAGCAGGTGGAACAGTTCTTCCAGGTTGTTCTGCAGGGGAGTTCCTGTAAGCAGCAGTTTGTGCTGGAGGGAGTAACCGTTCAGCACCCGGAAGAACTGGGAAGTAGAGAGCAGAGAAGAAATGGTGGGGAAAAATCTCAAACCAACCAACACCACCACAAAAAAACCCCAACCAACCAACAAAAACCACACACAAAACGAAACACACAAACATGTCAAAGATTTATTAAGTCATAGGCCTACAAAATAAATATTCTAAATAAAAAAAGCTGACATCAAGCTGTGGTTCAATTTGGAGGACATCAGCTGTTTGGACAAGAGCTCCAAGTAGTTCACATTCCAGTCAGGGTCATGAGACTGATCTCATTTGGATCATTGTTCTGTACAGCTAAAAGGTGACTACAGCAAATCCTACAAGCCATCAGGTGCTGGTAGGTTTCCTTTGCTCTGGTAAGTTACAAGCCCTTTCAAACGACCAGTCATTTCCAGACTGCCATACTATGTATTTTTTTCTTGCTAAATTAGTGTCCCAGATTCTTACAACTACACTGGCTTGAGAATTCTAGAAATAGCTAAGTCACTCTTCCTATTCATATCAATCCTGGCAATATTCCAGAGCTCTGAACAAGCAGAGGAGAAAAAGAACTAAGGGTTTGCCAGCACATCTTGAAGGTAATTTGTGCTGGTTGCAATGAAATAATCCCAGATGTAAGTAGTGAGCAGCTGAAGCACTGAACTGAAAAGCACAAGTGTATCATGTTCAGCAGCACAAATTGACAATAAAGCAGTAATTCATATATGAGCTTGGCCACTTCTTTGCTTATTTTACACTTCGCATAATACAAGGTCAGGCTTAATGAAAGTAGCTTGTAGATGGCAAACACAAAACTCCACAAACAGAAAGAAGAGAAGCCCACTATCACTTATGTTTTGGTTATCACACCAGAATGATCCTTCTAGTTGCCTCCATGAGGGTTTATCTTTCTACATAGTTATAGTCAAAAAACACTCTCATTTTAGAATAAAATATGGAAGTTACTGATTATACCTGCAAAACTTTGGTAGATAACTGCAATCTGCCAAGAGTGTTTGGCCTGTCTTGCAAACACCTGAAGCTGTCCTTATGGGCCAAGAAACTGCTTTAGGAAACAGTAGATTTAATGGTCTTAGTGGATAACCAATTCTAACTATTAGTCATAATGTAACCTTGAGCCTTTACATCCTCTTTCAATTAATGAATATCACTAGTAAGCATTCATTACTACTTCCAATAATTTCAATGATAAGCATAGAATGGCATCCAGTCTTAGTGCCTATAATAAAAAATAGATCCAGAAATTGGACTGCAAGAATAGCTGTGATGTCTCGGAAAGACCTCACACCAAGATCCAGAGCAATTTAAACAACAATTAAAAAAAGAGAAATAAAGAGGCAATTTTGTCTTACACAGTCTCCAAAGCCCTATAGAACTGTATGTCCAATAACAATTGTTTTTAGCATACTGAGCACTACAACCCAGCTGAAGATAGACAAATCAATACCAGAATTAAGGTACAAGGACTTAGGGAGGGGCTGAATTAAGAAAGTACAGTCAAGTCTATTGAATTCAAACAAGCTTAGTTAAGGTGCAGCCTCATATGAAAGCAGCTATATAGCTTTCAGCATCTACCCAACCATTCTTTAACACCTCTGCCCACCTCTCCCATTTCTATAACACCCAATTAATTCTGCTACAAAGCTAAGTGAATGCAGAGACCAAGCCTACTCTGGAAGCAGGATAACCGTGCTCATGACACTTTTTTTTTATGCTCAGTATGGTAAGCCTTTCCAGAAGAGAGGTGGTACAGATATATTATCTGCTTTCAGACAAGCCAGTTTGTATTTGAGAGCAGCAATGACATCCAGGTTTTTCTGTTTACTAGTGTACACTAATTGCCTACTCATCCAGAAAAAAAGCTGTTTTAACTAGTGATATATGAAGTTGTTGTCAATGATAATCAACTTCCAAAGGAAGGATGTTGATTTTTTTTTTTCTAGTAACACATCATATTTACTATCGAACAAATGACTAAGAAACTTTTGTGCTTAGGAGGAGATACCTAATCTTTTGAACACCCACTGCCCCTTCCCCCCAGAATGTGCACCACGCCAATAAACAGCCTATGTTTCCCTATACCTTAGACTGGTTGTTCTTCAGTCTGTGAGCTTCATCCACAATGAGACAGGCCCAGTCAATAGAGCCCAGTATGGCCATGTCAATTGTGATCAGTTCATAGGAAGTGAGAAGCACATGGAACTTCACAGCAGCCTCCTTCTGCAAAGGACAAACATGGCAATGGCATCAGGGAATGCCCCATGACAAAGTAGATGCAGCGTTTCTCTAAGTTATTCTGATGAGCCCTGCCTGGTCAAACAGCACAAAAACTTTTTACATCCACAGATTCTTGTCATAAGATTCAAAATACAACCCAAACCATTCTATCTTTTTAATTTCCCATTATTCTTTTCGTAACACATGTAAGTCTCCTCAGCTCCCTCAGTACCTGCTACTTATGGACAGTTGTCAAATTATAACAGAGAAGTTAAACAAATAATCAGTGAATAGAGGCATGTTACAGAAATTAGATTTGGAGGAGTTGCTCATCAAAAAGCTAAGACTTAAAAAGTTAAGTAGTTTATCGTGGAACTTTAAATTACTGTTAGCATTTAATGCAGTTCAATTTCAAGGGAAGCAAAGGAGTCCTGTTTCTCTGTCACACAAAAAGCTTTAGCTCTCATCTTGCTTTTACTAGGAAGACTGAAGTCCTATAAAAACTAGCCACCAAGGATCAGGTTCTTCCTTCCTGTCTGGACACAGAATGCCATTCCTCAGATGTCTCGGTATGGCCTCACTGTCAGTCAGCTCCTCAGACAGATTAAAATGTTCATACTTTTTTGTACATTTGTGTTTTTTCATAGAATGGCAACTCAGAGATTGACTTAGATCTGTCGAAATGATGCATAACTTCACAGATTAAGTAGGAGAGAGAGAAGGACTTGCCTAGGGTCACTATTACCTCAGCCAACTCATTTTCCAACTCATTTTCCAGTACTGAATTAGTTCAGACTGGTAGGAGTGTTTAAACAGTCTAGAGCAGGAGTCTAAACGCCCACTAGTCACCAATTTGTAGTTATTTCTCCTTGAAAACTACAGGTATAATCAGTTTCCAGAGACATCAGAGCATGTGAATCTCAGCTGCTGAAAGCCAGTCTAGTGCATCTCTCAGTTCAGGCTAGTGTTACAGCAGAGTTCTGTACCTTCATTCTGGATGCTTTTTTGCCTCCACGTATGGCATTATCCTCAAAAGTGAATTCATTCTCACGGATGATGGCCCGGCTGTCTTTGTCCCCGACATAGGTCACTACATACATATCTGGGGCCCACATCTCAAATTCTCGTTCCCAGTTGATGATTGTGGACAGTGGGGCACTCACCAAGAAGGGACCTTTTGAGTGGCCCTATGAATAGAGTCAGTAAAAACACTAGATGAGTGCAACCATTAACACAGGCAGAATCTCCCTGGGTAGTGATCTCCCAGCTCTCACCTCTTTGTATAAGGAATACAGGAACACAGCTGTCTGCACAGTCTTTCCCAGACCCATCTCATCGGCCAAGATTGTATCTGTGCCCTGGGCCCAAGAGAAGCGCAGCCAGTTCAGTCCTTCCAGCTGGTAGGGATGTAAGGTCCCTCCCGTTACATCGAGGTACTCTGGTTGCCGGTCATATTTCACTGTTGGCTACAGCAGAAAGTAAGAGAATTGACATCCTTTAACTTAGCTAGACAGCTACCAAGACTCCTTTTCCAGTCACCCATATATTCCCTAGTGCAGATGAGACTTCTCAACCAGACTAGCACCAGACAAAACTCCCAAATGGCCAAAGGTATCAACCAAAAAGTTTGCTTTTTTTTTTTTTGAAAACCCTTTCACCAAGAGCCAGCCAGTGTCTCACCCAATGGAAAAGGTGAGCCTTTGTCTGCATGCTCTATAACCCATTAATTCTTTGGGCCAGGAAAGAACTCAAAACCATATGCTCTTGAGCTTCCTGCCTCCCTCCCCAAAATAAGAAGCTATATCAGATGGCTCCTAAGCAATAAACAGTAACTTACATCTACTGTGGGAGTCTCAGGGGGCCTTTCCAGTTTCCGCATCTTCACTTTCTTTAACTTCTTACCAGGCCTGCCCTCTTCACCTCTCATCAGCTCCCTATGCAGAGACAGAAGATTATGCAAGTTTAATGGCTTCTGTAACAGATCAAGGGAAAACTATTGCAAAGAATACAAGGGCAATCACCCAACTCAGATAAGTTGAAGAGAACAGGGCTGGAACCTTCATGAACTGGCACAGCAGCACAAGGTCCCTGCCCAAAGGAATAAAGAGTCAGCAGCAAAAAGTTGCTTTTTGGCTATCTCCATATATTAATCCAGTTAGTGCTAGGGGTTGACAGAGTTCAGTATTTCTCTTGAGAGAAGAGAAAGGAACACCACCTCTAGATACTTCTCTTACCTATGATTCCAGTAGCCTTGCTTGTAGAGGTCATAATCTTGGATATCCACATCCTCACTTTCCCAGGATGCCTGGTCATAGGGTAGGTCCCTCCATTTAATTAAATAGTGGACATTCCCCTTTTTATCCACACTGCAGAAGAAACCAGTGAGTCTTAAGCACAGTGAAACTACAGTATTCACCCACTCAAACGGGAGAAGGATCGCTTAATGAAGCAACAGAAAAACAATGTTTGTCATACCAACGAAAGAACTTCCCCTTTCCCCCAGTCATACTGCAGTTCAGCTCATTCACTCTTCTTTAGCCCTGCTTAAGGTCTTTGTTGAAATCCTCTTTGCTACCTCCCCCTACCTATGATTAAGGATCCTGTGGATCATCATCCACTCAGGCTTGATCCCGTAGCGATAGAAGCGTTCCTCCATCTCAGCATATTTGGGGTCCTTGTTTTTTCTCTTTCGACTTTTCTCCTCTTCCCCTCCAAAGTCCCCTGAGGGTGGCTCATCCATATCATTTTTGCGCTGGTAGTTACGAAACATGACCTGGCAGTGCAGCTCCAGCTGGAGTCAAGACAGAAGCAGTCAGTAGGTGTTTTCACTCCAACTATCTAAAATGTTTTTTCCCCCAACTATCCACCCTTACGATGTAGTTAGAGCCGTCCACTCACCTGCAACTCTGACACCCAGGAACAGTGCCAGTAGGACATGCCCTGCCATTTAACAAAGAACTGTCTTTCAGGCCGGCCCTCCAGAGGCTTAGGCGGAGGAGCATTAGGGTCTGCATCAGGTGGACGTGGTGGTGGGGGACCAACTGGGGGCTGACCCCATTTCCAGATCAAGATCTTCTGCACTTTTCCTTTCAAAGCTGGGCACTGAAAAGTTAAACCAAGCTTGTTATATCAGAGTGATCACATTCTAACACACAAGCAACTGAGGAGTAGAAACATACAGAGTTACAGTTCCCTTCCTTAGTTATAGTTTTGCTATGCAGACAGTATTTGCTTTTTGGATCTGGAAGCTTTTGTCCTCTTATCTCCAGCATTTCTTTGAGCTTTCTCCAGTTTGTTTGGTTTTTATTGTTTTTTTTTTTTATTTTTCTTAGGACAACCCTAAACTGAATTCAGTGTCTCAATTTAGTTGTTTCCCCAGGGCCACTCCAATTCAGTAGTTCTACATGAAATACTGAAATTGCTAGGCTTGACAAGCCCAGTAGCCTATCCAACCACAACTCTAATGAAAGTTTGTACAGAAAACATATCCCAGCACAGGGATATGTCCTGAAGCACCTTTTTTGGTTCATCATATTAACAGTCCTTATCACCTAGTGAAAGCACCTAACACCACTTTATAATACTTAATTTCAAGAACTTCTTGGAAAAGGATCGCATTTCTCTCAACTATCTACTACAAAAGGGCTTGGCATTACAGAGCTTATTGTGTGAAAAACCTGTTTGGCTCAGCATCAGTTTAAAGTATTTTTCTTAAGCACTGAATAGGCTCACACTCATTCTCCTGCTTCTACATCCATACAGGATCCAAGAAAATTAATTGAGCCTTGACATCTTGGACCCAAAACTGCCCAACTACTCTGCACATGGGCAGACCTTATGAGACTCAATGGCAGTAACTCTGTCCTGCCTGCTGTCTGGAGACAACAGCCAACCGACAAGGCACAATCTAGCCACAAAAAGCCAGGCCTTGATGTTTTATGACAAAAGTGGGAGAGAAGAGAGAGTCTTCAGAGGACTAAGCACTTTCAAGAAAGTATGATGATCCAAAGGCATTAGATCAATTGTCTCTTGTAGCAATGAGAATGGTACAGGCAGAAACTCACAGTGCAGCGAGGACACAGCCACTCTCCGTTGGGAATCTCTGGCAATGGGGGATTCAGACAGTGGATATGATAGGATGAAGGACAGGCATCACAGCACAGCAGCTCTCCTCCATCCTTGCAGACTCTACAGAACTCCATATGGTGGTCATCCTCTTCCTCAGCATCCCCCACAACATCCTCCAATATTTCCTCACCCTCAGAGTTATCCTCCTTTGCTTCCCACTGAATGCCCTCTTTTTCCTACAGGAAAGGGAAATCGGAAACAGAATCAAAAAAATTCCAAACCAAACAATCACATATTTGTGATTATTTTATTACCACTAAAGAACAGCCCCAACTCACTTGACACCCCCACCCCATGATCTCTTGCACAGTCTGGAGAAATCCAGTACTCACACAGTGTGGGCAGCTCCATTTGCCCTCTGGGGCTTTCTCCATGTCTGGGTCCAGGCAAACCATGTGGTAGGCACGAGGACAGGTATCACACAATATAATTTCTCCCCCCTGCTGGCACACCTCACAGTAGTCCTGGTGATCAGTCTCATAGCCATCCACAGCCACCGTGGAGTCCTCCTCACCTACAGATAGTGATGAGGAGTTACAGCAGTACAAACCACAGGTACAGGCTTCCTACAGCAAGGGAAGGTACTCTCCCAACAGCCTACATAGTGATATAGAGAAGCAGAACCCAAAACTCTCACTCTACTTATATAAGTAAACAGGGCAGGGAGTAAGAGCTGGAACAGGAGTAAAACAAGGCCCATTTTGCCTCCTTCCACACATGAAATTAAAAGTGTAGTTGAGGTCAGGAAAACTCAGTACTCTGTTCCCCTACTAAGGGGAACTCTTACAAAAACTTTTCCTTATCAAAAATAATATCAGGTTCTTCCATCACAAACAATTCTCCTCCCTCAAGTATGTTGTTAAACATTCTAATTCTGCACAGACACTCCTCTAATCTTCCTACATTTGGCTATGCTTCTGTCTCCAACTGACAGTAACCATTGGTACCTTTCTTTTTCTTTTTCCCAGCTTTGAGTTTTTTGCGACTGCGGCTACTTCGGCTTGTAGATCCATCTGAAACAGAGTAGCTATTGATACTGGCATCATCGAAGTCTGACTCCACATCCAGATCATCATCTTCACTCTGAGATAAGAAGAAAAGCTATGCTACTCAGGCACACATGCTGGGGACAAGCAACCAGACACAAACCCCAGCATTTCTATTAGGTTGGTGCAAAAGTAATTGCAGTTTTGGACTGTGAATTTTAAATCATTATAAGTAGGTTCTAACACACCTTTATTAATCAAAATAGGAACCATTGCAATCAACATGTTTTTGCCCACAAGAAATGAGTTTGTTTATTCCTCTAGCATAAAAATCCATGCTTCAGGATTTGTCAAACTCTTGGAGAGCATTTTCCACATCCCGCTGGCTGTGGAAGCATTGTCCCTGCAAAAAGTTGAGATGCTTGGTGAACGCAGCAGATGAGGCAACTTTTGAAGCACTGGCTTTGTGACATGCAGTCAGGTGTTGTCAGGGAGAAGAACTGGGCCCTTTCCGTTGACCAATGCTGGCTGAAGGCAGTGCAGTTTTTGGTGCATCTCATGAATTTGCTGAGCAGACTTCTTACATGGAATGGTTTCACCAGGATTCAGAAAGTTCAAACACATCAGACTGGCAGCAGATCACCAAACAGTGACCACAATCTCTTTTTGGTGCAGGTTTGGCTTTGGGAAGTGCTTTAGAGGTTCTTCGCAGTCCAACCACTGAGCTGGTTGCCACCAGTTGTCATAGAAAATCCACTTTTTGTTGCATGTCACAATCCGATCCAGAAATAGTTCGTTGTTATTCTATTGCATAGAATAAGACAACACTTCGAAACAATGATTTTTTTTTAATTTTTGGTCAGCTCATGAGGCACACACTTATCACGCTTTTTCACCTTCCCAATTTGCTTCAAATGCCAAACAACTGTAGGATGGTTGAGGTTGAGTTCTTCAGCAAGTTTATGTAGTTGTAAGAGGATCAGCTTTGATGATTGTTCTCAACTGGTTGTTGTTAACTTTCAATGACCAACCAACCACTATGCTCCTCATCTTCAATGCTCTCATGTCTTTTGCAGAACTTCTAGAACCACCACTGCACTGTGCAATCGTTAGCAGTTCCTGGGCCAAATGCTTTGTTGATGTGGGGAGATGTCTCCACTGCTTTATGACCCATTTTGAACTCAAATAAGAAAACTGCTCGTATTTGCTTTTTGTCTAACATTTCCATAGTCTAAAATAAATATAAACAGCAAGTAATAAGTCAGTAGCAAAACCAAATAAAGCAAGAAAAGCGCATTAAAACACTGCATAACATCACCACATTTCAGAATGTATTTCAATATCAAACAGCAAATTTCAACAATGCAAAAACTGCGATTCCTTTTGCACCAACCTAATAGCACATCATCACCTCCTCCTCAAATCAAGCAAGCAGCATCACTTACTGATGATCTTTTACGCTTGGAGCCAAATCCTCCCAGTTTGATTTTCAAAGGTGCCACCTTCTTTGTTTTAGGTTTCTTGATATCAGGAACACGAGGACTGGCCTTTGGCTTCCGACGGGCATTGGGTCCTGGGAACAGAGAAGCCTGCAAGTCAGAAAGACTACTGCCTTGACATCACTCACTCTCTACCACCCCGTCAGATTCTTCACCTCACCTTTGCCCTCCTTTGTCTTGGCTTTCCTGAGTGGCACATCTACAGGGGGCTGTGGCAGGACGGTATCCACATTGGTCACCATACTCTCCACTACTGCAACAGCTGCCGCTGCAGCAGCTGCCACAGATGCACCTGAACTTCCCTTGAAGGGGTTATTTGTGCTAAACTCTCTCCATTTGGCTCCCAGTACCATCATCATCTTCGACACTGCTATTTTAGGGTTCTTTGCTGCAATAAGTGGCCTGTGTACAGTTAAGGAAGGAAAAGTTATTGAACCACCCTGAAATTATTCCTCCCCACCACCACCCCCATCAGCACTTCTATCTCAAACTACATTCCTTTCTTATCTCTGATCTCAATAGCAAATGAATCTCTCCACTCCCGTCCTTCGCTCTGTGGAGGATGCAAATGCTCAAGGGCTTGGAAAGCAAAATGGAATTTAATACACTGGGGAAGAAAGGGGACTGCAACTGAGGACTTGTATTATTTTGACCACTGAAAACAACAAAAAATACATGGATCAATTATTTTACTGTTGCTTCAGTTTTTGCTCTAGGTAGGACATTAGTGTCTCTTATGTACCCTGAGGTTCCAAAACCAAGGAACTTAGTCCTTGCCCAATCTCTCTTTTTTGCTCCAGAGTCCTTCTAAGTGCAGGCTTGTAGTTTACCTGACAAACTGGCTGAAAGCTTTGTAGTTGGTGAGTGTGCGGTAATCCTCCTCTGTGAAGATATGATCAATATCCTCCATGCCCCAGTCTTCCAGGAGCTGAGCAGATGACTTTGGCTCCTGTGCAAAGAGAATCACAGCAACTCTGAGAAAGAACTCTGGTTCTGCTGTAGGAAAGAGTAGAACTTTACACATCTACCGATGATCCAGTCAGTCAGTATCCAGGGATTTTTTTTTTCCCATGTCCACTTATCACTGCCATAGGATACAGCCTCAACCGAACATCAGTGGAGGTGGGAAAAGTCTTTGGCTTCAACATACATTCTAGGTGTTTAACGCAGAAGAGGGGAAAGAATGCAAGGTGGAAAAGTGGTCAAGTCAAGCAGGTCTAGAGGAGGAACAAGAGACTGAACAGCCCCAACTCCATGTGCCATCAGAAATGGAGAGCACAATGATCCCCAAAATCAGATACATGGGAATGAGAAGCAAGCAGTCAACATGATAGCTTCTCACCTTTGAGTCATCATCTTCTTCCTCCTCTTCTTCCTCTTCCTTGCGCTTGGCTTTATTTTTCTTTTCCTTCTTGGGTCCTAATTTCTTCTTTTTCTTCTTTCCAGGAGTGTAGTCGCTGCCCTCACTGTCAGAGCGTAGAACCTCCTCTTCTTCCTCCACAAACTCATTCCCCTCACCAGAGCTGTCCCCCAGCTGGGGAGGGAGGGAGAGAGAAGATCAGGCAACTGTGAGAAAATACCCTGGATAAACACTGGATAAACCACCGCCCTCTCCCCAGGCTCTAGAGGGTTCATACAAAGGATTGCTGCCATAGGCCAACAACGACAGTAAGCACCCTCACATCCCATATATCCCCATTTCAGTGTGTGACCTTAGAAATCCTTTTCCTTACCTCCTTCTTCTGACGCTTGCTGAGCTTGGGCACTTTGGGTTCCTTTAGTTTCTTGGGCTTCTTCTTCTTCTTGATTTTGGGTGTCTCAGCCTCTGACAGCAGCTCTTCCTCAGGCTCTTCTTCAGGCTCTGGAGGGGAAGAGGTGACATGTCTCATTCAAACCCCATTCCTGCTCTACAGTATAGCCCACTAAACTTGTCTACATCTTGTTACATACTTACAAACATAAAATTGTTTGCAACACCTTACTCTGTTACTGTTCACAACAGATACTAGGTAATCATAAGTTACCACTGCACACATGGTTTCCGTCTCCCTGCAAGACCACCTATTTCCACAATGTTCCTCCTCCAAGCAGAGTTGCACTCAGATCTTGGGGACCAGATGTTCGACATAGCCCACCAAGAAAAGGAAATAGCCTAGCATAGATGGCCACATCTGAAGGAGACAAAACAGTGAATACATTTGCGAACCTGATGAGGATACTGTTTCAGTCCTTGGGCATCCAGCAAAGAAATCCCTAGCCACCCAGCCCCTTCAGCAGGAGAGGGTATCCTACATACACAGGCCAGTAAGCCACTACTTTCCTCCTCCACAGGAAAGTTGTTACTCAGCAACTCTGTTAGGGATTTGACACAACCTTCCCCCAACCCCCTTCTCTCTGCGCCAACAGCTAGCAAGCTCGCTGCCCAGCCAGACGAACACATGCCAGCTCCTCACCACGCAGGCTCCCATCTGTGCACCCCCCTTCCCTGCCTGTCCACCGCCCGAGGGGTAGGGGCGGCCAGACAGCCCTTCCCTTTGTGGCAGGCTGCTCCCGCAGCCCGGCCACCCACCCTCCCCCGCCGCCCCGCCCACCGCACACAGCCAGAGTCACTCCTTCTCCCTCCAAGGGAAAATGGCCTCCTGACCACAGGAGCTGGGCAGGATGGAGGAAGCCACAGGTCAGAGGAGCTACCACAGCCAGGGGTGAAATGGCAGAGGTCGAGCCCTCAGAACCTGGGCTCCTGTGCCTGGTCACTGCCATATTCCCAACCAATGGACACCTCTTGGCTCCCAGGGTCCTACAACATTAGGTCTTCCAGAGATCGCACTTCTTCACCCCCAAGCTCCAAATTAGAGCCTCTGGTGTCCCATCCTTTTCAACATATCACCTAAAGCTCTCCAGTTTGTGGGGATTTAAAGAGTCTTTCTTCATCAAGATTTCCCTTTCAAGGCTTACTGACAGTCCCTTTCTGCCTAAGATTTCAGAGGTGCCAGAAACGCCTAGACTCAAAGCTTAAGAAAAAATGCCAAACAAACAGAACCCCGAAAAGTCCACAACAACATTTTCCCTTTCCAATTGCAACATTTTTCTTACATGACGCTACAACACCATACCACGAGTTAATAGGAAAACTCAAACCTGTCTTACAGTCCAGTACATCAGGATGTAGATTATTCCTTTTCATAAAGAAGCAGAGCATCCAGATGTAGGTCCACAGAGCAATTCATCAACAGCAGCAATAAAAAAGCCCAAAACAGAAGAGTACCCAGGGCTCTAACCCAAGTCTCATATTGATGACAAGGATGTAAACATGAGGGGAAAAGGCAAGGTACAAAGACTACAAGAAAAGCAAAAGTGAAGAAGTAGCATGGAGCAAAAACCAAGAACAAGAAACCTCAATAATTGGGTGTGGTAATGAAGGAAAGTGGGTCACGCAACAGCCCAAGGCACTTTGCTCTGGACATCAGCCGGTCTGAGTTCCCAGATGAAAAAGTCAGACACCCTGCACTTTCACATACTACCCACCCCCCGGCCTCCATTCACAAAATATGAAACTCACAGGCATTTTGGTACCTCATCAGAACTGGACACTCTGCCTCCACCCCTTAACACCTCCTCAAAGCACAAGCCCCAACAATCTGCAACAGCTTGGAACAAAATTGGCTCCACCTGACACAAGGCCACGAGCCTCACACTTCATATTAACCCTACGACTTAGACACCAAAATCAAAAACACATTCATGACTCATAGTAAAAAACTGACATTCCCCTGCACATCATTTATTTCACATATTCAGCTTGAGACCAGCATCACCCCCATTTCACATGCATGCTGTGCAGGTTCTCCATACCTAGATGCTGGGGGATAGCGTTGTTCAAGAGGATCTCCATCTCATCATCATCACTGCCCCCTGAGCACGGCGACGGAGATCCAATGCCCGATGCCATGTCCTCCAAACCAAGGGAGGCCTGGGCTTATACAGGGCGTCGTCTTCTTGCCAGTCAAGCCAGCACTTCATTGAAAAGAAAACCAGAAAGTTACAGTAGACCCAAACTCAGTTTTCCCAAGCAATAGTGCTACCAAGAGGATCCATGAGAAAGCTTAGGCAGCAACTTTGCTAGATTTGGAGCTTACAGAAACACTGGCAAGTACCAGCTTAGAGTTGTGATGAAGCAGGCTTCGAAGACACTAGATATTAAACTGAGTCAGCAACTCATCTCCGACGACATCAAAACAGATGTCCTACAGGAAAATTCTCCCCTCCTCCGCAGCCGGGTGCCCGCGGTTATTTCAACCTTGGGCTGAGAGAAGGTAGCAAGGCGAGGAAGGCAGCTATGCTTATGAAGGAGACCTTGGGCCAGCCGGAAGGCTGCTGGCCAGCCGCAGCAGGGAGCGGGCAGCCCGCTCGGGGCCCGGTACGGCGGACAGCGGCGGAACTGGCGCTGCCGGCAGTGCCCAACTCGCCCGCCCAAACTTGGCGCGCCGGCCCCGGGCTGACACAGCCGCGGTCGGAGAGGCAGCCCGGCGTCTCCCTCACGCTCCTCCGCCGCCGGCCGCACACAAAAGGCAAGGGCAGGCTCGACGGCGCCGGCAGCCCCGCTCCGCTGCCCGCCGCACCCGCGCCCCCGCCCGGAGCGGGGCTGCGCGGTGCAGGGCGGGGGTGGCGGGAGGGGGCGGGGGGGGGGGGCAGTGTCTCGGCGGGCCACGGTCTCCCAGGCGGGGGCGCGGGGCGGGGCCGGGGAAGTCCGGCTCGCATGCGGCGAGGGGCCGCCTCTCCCCAGGGACACACACCGGGGCGGGGACCCAGCGGCAGGCGCCGGCCGGGGCTGCGGGGACCAGTGGGGCCGCCGCTTCTCGGCGCGGAGCCGAGTGGGGGAGGGGAGAAACATCCTGCGGCCGCCCGGGTAAGGCGGACGGCGCGGCCCCGGGGGGAAGCTGCGGCCGGGGGTCGACGAAGAGCCCGACGGAGAGGGGCGCCCACCAGCAGAGATACCCCAAGAGGCGACGGAAGGCCCTGCCTGCCCGCCCCCATCCCTTCCCATATCCTCACCCGGCTCCAGACCCTTGCTCCGCTCTCGCCACCGCTGCTGCAGCAGCTGCTGAAGGGAAAATGGCTCCTACCCCGGCACCGCCTCTTAAAGGGCTAAAAACCCGGCCAGGCCCCGCCCCGTTCCCGCCTCCATCCCATAATATGCATTGGGACCCCAGCAACAGGCCCCGCCTCCGTCTCCCCGGCAACTCCCCCCCCCCCCCCAACCAGAGACATCCCATAATACTCACCCTCCCCTCAGAACTTCCCACTCACTGCCCGGCCCGGCATCCCATAATAATAACCCCTCCCGCCGAGAACATCCCATAATACAGCCCCTCACACACACACACACTCCCCCCCCCCGAGAAACATCCCATAATACTCCCCAGGCTCGCACCCCTTCTTTCCGGCATCCCATAATACTCGCTCATTCTCCCCCCCCCCCCCCCCTCGCCCGGGACCCCGCGCCGGGCAGCGCAGCCCGACATCCCATAATAGGCACGTCCCTCGAGCGGGGAAGGGAAGGGGAGGCGGGGGGGCACACTGTAGTAACCCCCAGAACATCCCATAATAGTCACACCGCGGGCGCGCATCCCATAATAGTCACACCCCCCCCCGCCCAGGCAGGCATCCCATAATAGTCGCCGGGAGCCACCGTCCAGCCAGGCATCCCATAATACCCGCGGCCGCCCGCCCCGCGGGGCTCGGCCGCGCCGCCACCGCCCCCCACAGCCCACCCTGGCTCCCGCCCCGCCCCGCCCCGCCCCGTCCCGTCCGCCCCACCTGCCCGCTGCCCCGGGGCCCTGCCCGCCGCCGTCAAGGTCCCGGGGCACGGGGCCAGCCACGCAGCCCGGAGCGCTCTGGCATCGCCCGGCCCCTGCGCGCTGCCCGCTGACACAGGGCCCAGCCGGCCCGCAGCGGGCACCACCCTCCTCTGGCTGGAGGCGCTGGGCTCCCGCCGTCGGCCCGCGATCCTGAAGCTGAGCGCCCTGCTCACTCCCCTTCCCTGTCCCGTGCCCCGAGGGGTGTGTATGGCCCCCGTGGCACATTTTTGCCTTCACACATGCACGGGGCTGAGGCCCATGACGCCCCATCCTGCACGCTGTGCCCACAGGGCCACAGGGCCCCAATGCCCCAACAAGGCTGCCCACCCCCAGCTCATGACACCCCGCAGTGCAGCCACCACCAGCATGTGTGTGGGAGCCCACGGTGACTTCTGTTGCCTCCCTGCCACACGGGTGGGCCTGCAATGCTAGGCCTCCTCCTCTCCTGACTGCTCGTACCTGCAGAACTACCTGTACCCCAGGGATAACACAGCATCTCTATGTACTCCATTCCTCTCTCTCACCCCGTATCTAGCACCGCATGCTGCTCCCTGCTGTGGCCCTCCACTGGGAAACTCATCATCACTTTATACAGACTTGAACAGTCCATAGGTATAAATACACCACAATTATGCACATGCAACTGTATCATTAATTTCCCATTAAACAAAATCACATCCCATAGTGCCACCTATCCCCCATTTAGCATCTTCATTGCTTATCTCAACAAAGATGCACAGCCCTGTCCACCTCTCTCAGTAAACATGTGGTTGTCAACAACCGCAGTTGTTCCTTCTCGAAAAAACACCTCCGCTGTCCCGTGCTTGGTGGTGCCCATGCATGTTCCATCCCACTACAGCGCGATGCAGACATCCCACAACACGAGTGGAGGATTTACTGCTATAGACTGCAACAGACTGTCACTGATCCTGTAATACAATCTGTGCTTTGGCTGCCGAACCATGCCAGAAATGAAGTCCACACGTACACCGGGCACACAGATATTTCATAGCACCATCCCATCACCTGTCCCGCACGCTGGACCATCTCAGACTACCAGCAAACTCTCCCTGCCTGCCTGTGCAGCTCCTAACCCCCCACCTCTTTGTACCAGCACTTCTTTGCGGAGATACAGTCAAGTTCTGCCATCTCACCTGTGGGCTCATTAGTGCTGTGTGCTCCAGCATGGTCCTGCAACAATATGTGTGCAGGCATTTCACAGCATGAACTGCCCCTCCTGCACATGTACTTCTCGCCTCGCCAGCAAAGACTAGACAGTACATCCCAAAAACACTGATGCGTTATTCACCTTCTTGCACATACAGTAATCCCACTAATCCTCCAGCCAGCTGTGGTACACGCACATGTGCTACCCCTGTCTGTATACCTTTGCCTGAATGGTGCTGCTGCTATCATTTATCTCAGCTCCACAGAGGAAAAGCAGCAGGAAAGAGCCACGCTACTATTCCAGAGATGCTATCCATCCTCTGTATGGATCAAGCATAACAGAATATCCAGCACTACAAAAACATATGGTGGATAATGCCACCATCAAACTCATGCAGACCACCGCAGGACTTTCCATGCCCTCTTCTGTACACTGGCAGGCAGACATACATGCCAAATTCCTATGCTGAGCAGCCCGGCCTCACCCAGCGACCACCAGACTCTGCGTGTACCTCTTTCTCCCGGTGGTTTGGTGTTGTGGTGAGAGGTATGACACAGGCGAAGACCCTGCAAAAGGAGTTAGTTACTGGGACTGTCTCTACAGGTGTTCCCCAATGCTCTTGCCGGCAGGGTTATGATCTGGAGAAGGCTGTTTGCTACTGGTTTGGCAACATATACCCCAGAATCTCAGTCACTAAAGAAGCAAGTTTCCCAACGAGCCACCGCTTCCCTGAAATCTTTCTCTGTACGACACCTGAACACGTATTTATCATGAAAGCCCCCAAGGTTCCCCACCTCACCTCCAACCCCTTTTTCTTTGTAATTTGAAGTTTCTCAGTTAGCAGAAACCCTGATTTTCAGTCTAAAACAGTCCATGCAGGATATAAATTATTATGATTAAGGTGGTTTTAGTGTTTGTGAGGACCAAGTAGATTAAACGGATTTAAAAAAAATGCAACTTCTAAATGTTTCCATTTGATAGCACCATGAGATATATTTCAAGTTGTTTGGCTACTTTAAACCTGGAAGTTACCCTAACTTTCCGTGGTTTAATTACTTACCTGGTTTAACCAAATCTTCTGAATTTATAGCACTTGGCTGGGAAACAATTACAGTAAGATCCGTGTAATACTATCTTCCTCACCTGCTGATGGTTGTCAATGCCCCTATAACAACCCCACAGCACACTGGGGAAAACACCTGAAACATCTCTTTGCTTCAGTGCTGCAGCACTGGGAAACCCAAACTAATCAGAGGACCCTCCACACACCTCTGCCTATGTCTGCTTCTGAGGGTGAAGTGGGCTCCATACCCCCACAGCAACATCCTGGTGCGGCCTCTAAATTATTTCTTAGTTTTGTGCATGGTCTGGGTCACTCAGGGCTCAGGTCCCAGCCTGGGGACCCAGGAGAGAGTCCTGCTCCACCCTTTTCCCTCCCCTGCCCAGGCTTTTATCAGGCCCAGGGCCCTTTCTGGGTTTCACTTTCCACAGAGACATGTTTCTCCAAGGTAACAAGAAGAGCAAAGTGTGACATTGTTTCACCTTGGTACTAGTTCAGTGTTTTCACTCCTGCATCGATGGAGGCCAGAAACCTCCCTTCTGGGCATTTCAGTGCTGCCCAGTGTGGGAGGTAGGGATGGTGGGGGGAAGGGACTCCATAGCATTTTGGAACAGAGACTTTCCAGGCTAGTGTGAACTGTTTGTGTGTAGGACACAGATAACAGACTACAAGCATGGCTTGCTGCTGCTGCTGCAGACAACGGGATCTTAGAGATCAGCTTAGAGACTCTCAGGTTATTTTTTTGTATTGGACTCCGTGCCTAATAACAAAGCAGGGGAGTTAATGGGATTAGGTGCTGGATGATGCGATGCTTCCATGTTATTGCTTCATTTGGGTTCTGGGATATAGACATACTTCTGGTTTACTCTTCTTCATTTTTGCTGTTCCTCTGACTGAGGATTTCTTTAGCTTGACTGTAATATCTGTTTTGTCAGGTTACGCACAACTAGTAACATGAAAAATATCTTTTAGTATCTGTGTAAAACATCCATAAACGGTGATGCTGTTCCTCAAAGGCTGCAGGTATATTTCACCTCTTCTTTTAACCTAGTACATTTCACCTCGTCTTTTAACCTAGTTGTGACCATTTGTAGCTAACATGAATGGACTCACCTCTTGTGTTTTCTGTTCAGCAGCCCTGTAGGCTCTCCTGACCATATTGATGCATGTTTCTGCCAAGTAACCTTGAAGATCTCAGGATTTCTGAGAAGTCTTGCCTTTTTCTTTGGTAAGGCAGATAATTTTACTCTAGATCATTTTGAGAGGGGAGGGGTATGAAACTTCCAGATAAGTAACTTTTACTTTGAAATTAGTAAAAAGCTGGTCCAAACTTTCACTCAATATTCAGTTATTATCCCAGACTCTTTGTCTCTTCACACCCCCTCGCACCCCATTTTAAACAATCTTGTGAGAAACCTTTGTTTCCAACACTGACCAACACTGACTGTCTTGAATTCTGCAAGTCTTCTCCAACACTGCAAAGCTCTCTCTTCTGCCTTCTCTCTTCTCCACTTGCAGATTTCTGCAGTCTCCATGGCAAGCTAAGGAAATCTAAATGATCCATTTTCATTGTTGCTTCCTTCATCGTGCCCCCACCCCCGTTCTATTTTAGTTAGTTAGTTTGTTTGTTTTTCACAGAGATCCTTAAACTTATTTGTTTAGC
Source organism: Patagioenas fasciata (assembly GCF_037038585.1). Taxonomy (NCBI): domain Eukaryota; kingdom Metazoa; phylum Chordata; class Aves; order Columbiformes; family Columbidae; genus Patagioenas; species Patagioenas fasciata. Next base: position 128,396,725 of record NC_092520.1, read on the forward strand.
ACAATGGAAGTATCTTTGCTTTGGTGTCAGATATAGAAGTAAATGACACAAGAAATAGTCTCCTCATTGAGCTCCTCCTGTCATGTCTAAGAAGCTGCAAACAAATGCCACTGGAAGGAGGTGGAGAGAGACTTGCACACAGAGAATTTGGGAGTATACAAACCAGATTAAGATCAAGAACTACTGAACAGACAGTGTGTGCTATTCTGAGAACATGCTAGTGTCAATGGAGGATCCAGCCTCTCTAGCAGCCACCTAGGTGAGGAGTGCCCATGTGCCAGCATGACTCTGCATCTACTTCCTGTTAGAAGAGCAGCAGTTCAGACTTCGCTCTGCACTCGTCATGAGCTTCGTCTCCTGTTTTGCCAGGAGAAGGCGGGGGCAGGGTGAATGGTACGGCTGTGCAGCCAGAGCTACACCATGTCAGCCAGTTGTGCAGGGTGCATGAGGCAGGGCTAGCAGCAGGGAACGAAGGCAGGAGGAGAGAGATTAATAGAGAAGTCTGGGGATCGCTCAGTCCCCTGCAAATCTGATCTCTATCTCTCTATGCTTTGCTGGTTTGCTCACTTTAAAAACATCACAGACATACTTGGTGCTGACACCTATAGCTAAGATTACTTTATGTTTTCCATCACAAATCTGTTTTCAGTTACTCAGAACTTTGACAGACATCAGACATTTTCCATGTTTATCTTCACTTTTTTTTTCTGAAGATGGAGGCATTTAGTAAGACGTAAGAAACAAAATTTATTTTGCAATTGTAAAAATTTGACCTTGCAACATTACCAGGCTTTTAACATATAATTTTGTATCTAATGAATAATGAAAGCTGGAAGAGATACCCAAAAGTTAAGGATTAGTTACCATTTTTAAGTTCCCATTTCCCTGAAATGTCTTAGGTGCCCTGATCTCTTCTTCATGAAGCAAACAGGTTCAGTCAGAGAAGCAGCAAGCGTGGTCTCAAAAGCACTGCAATAACGGCCTGTTGGTTCGAGCTGCCTCTGTTGCAATTCTGCGATACCTATTTTTGCATCCTGTGTTAAAGTTGGTGTGTGCTGGCAAAAATCACTAACACTGAAATGCGTCTCTTGAGCTCAGTTAGCAAAAATACTGAAAAAGCAGGCTGGGACGGAGTTCTCCTTCACCTCCTACCTCCAGCTGGACCTGGGAGAGGCATTTTCAGCGCTGCACCTGGCAACAACTGTGCTACAGGGAGCAGTACAAGCAAGGCTAGAGGCTGTGTACCCCATTTGACTGGGTATGAAACCCACTGCTGCTCAGCAGAGCTGATGGACTTGGGTTTGCTTGAGAAGGACATATGAGACCCAAATCTCAGTGGTGGTATCTACTAAGCCACCTTCAGCTCAAAAGTGGCCAGAGGTTTGCAAAGCTGCCAGGGTGATCAATGTCTGGAGGGGGTTTTCTCTTGTCCTGTATGAGGCAACAGTCAGGCAGGTAACTTGGGGGCTGCACCCTCAGTGCAGAAACCATTGACCATGTCAGGTTCTGCTCTGAGATTAACTAGTCAGGGACATGTATTGCCTTGTACCGTGCACTGCGCATTTCTTGAAGTTGCCAGCTCCAAGCTTCGTAACACTTGGACTTAAGTGGCAAGTTTTTTCTTAAAGAAGGTACGTTTAGGACCAATGTTTAAGCACCTTTCTAACTGCAAGTCATTGGGATGCTCTGGAGCCTCAGTTTGAAGGGCTGGGTTTTGGGGGTTTTTTGTTTGGTTGGTTTGTTGTGTGTTTTTATTTTTTTGTTTGTTTGTTTTGTTTTTTTCCCGTTCCTCGACTAGGAAGGCAACAGAACATGCTCTGGGAGCGACCAGAAGCCTGCAGGCTCCTGAAGGTGGGAGCCTCACCATCCTGGGGACCCCGCCGACGATTCCTGTAAAACCCACGCGAGGCTGGCAGCCATGGCCCCTACCGCGTTTTTGCCTCCGTACCTGATGCGCCCCTGCACTCTCATCCTCCCCCCGCGTCAGTGCCCGGCTTCCCTCCCCCGAGGCGCGGCGGGGCCCGGGCCCCGAGCGGCGCTCCTGGGCAGCCCCACCCCGCCCTGCCGAGCCGGCTGCATCCCATAATAGTTGACAAAGGCGAGTCCATCCCATAATAGCCACCCACGGGAAATGCTCCATAGCAACCACCCCCCACCCCACCCCCATCCCCACGCCGTGGAGCAGCCATCCCATAATACCCTGCCGGCTTTATTGGTTATGACTGCTGAGAGAATCGGGGGGGGGGGAGTTGAGCTGAGGGGCACCGGGGCGGGCGGGCGGGACAGGGTCACTGGCAGGAGGCCCTCGGGCGGGCGGTGGGACAGGGGGCAGCGAGACCGCACCACTGAGGGGTCCCAGCGGGCACCGCCGGGATTCGGGCTGGGGCCGGCAGCCTCCACCCACCCCGCCCCGGGCTGCACCGCCATCCCATAATAACTCCGTGCTCCCCCTGCCCGCTGCATCCCATAATATTTCCCAGGGAGGCAGCCGGCCGAAGGTACAGCGGCATCCCATAATAGCCCTGGGCACACGCGCGGGGAACGGTGCCATCCCATAATACTTCTCTCGTCCCCTCTCACGCCGGCCCTGCCATCCCATAATAGCCGCCTGCCCCCCCTCCCCTTCCTCCCCTTATGGGGCATCCTCATCCCATAATACTCCCCCAGCGGCACAGGGCCCGCCATCCCATAATACTCCCCGCCACCCACCTGCCCCCCTCCGGCCGCGAGAGGCCTCGCCATCCCATAATAGCCACGGCTCTCCCGCCCCCGTTGCAGGAGGCCTCGCCATCCCATAATACCCGCCGCTTGCTCTTCCCCCCCCCGCTCCCCTCCCCCCGGGCCTGCCACCCCATAATAGCGGCGGCTGAGGCCTGACCCCGTGGGCTGGACCCCGGCGGCCCCGCGGGGCTCGGCTGCCGCCTGCCCGGGCTCCCTGCACCCTCACTGCGCCCCTTCCTGCTCCCCACTCCGCCCACTGCCACCACCGGCTGCCTCACCCCAGCCTGGCCACCCACATCTGGGCTGGCTTCACCCTCTCCTGCCGGCCCTGCCTGTGTGCCTGGGCCCACTGCTGCTCCGGCTCTCCAGGGCTGTCTGCCTCAGCTCTGCACCTTCCCAGAGCCTCACCAGGGTGCCCCCGGCCTGTGCCAAACCACCCACCCAACCCATGGCCTGTGCTGCCCCAGCCTGGGCGCTGCCCGCTGTCTGCTCACCACCCTGGAGTCAGCAGAGAAGCATGAAACCAGAGCGAGCGCCATGGCGCTCTACAGCAAGGCGGTCGTGTACCCACAGCTGGTCTGGGTGGAGGACCTGCTACCGTGAGGTGGGGTCTGGGGCTGTGCTGGCACAGTGTTCATGATCGCCCAGCTCTGACCTAGTTTGCTGGGTGCTGTGCTGCCATCCAGAAGGCTCGTCACCCGTGGCCCGTGTGTGTCGTGTTTCGGTCTGCTTACAGAATGCTTTGCCCTCTGCTCTCATCCATGTTAGCAAGTGTCTGCTGTGGTAGCTAACTACTCGTCTTGCCCTCTGCTCACATGAGCATATTTTACTTCTGGACACGGTTTTTACCATAATCTTTGGGTTTTGCTTTCAGCCCCATAGCTGCTTTTGTGTCCCTGTTGTCTTTAATGTTTTTTAGGGGCTCATGGTAGCATTTCTGAGCCGCTCAGTGATTTTATTTGGCATATTCATGACCCATCCTTAAAAGCATGGCTCAGCACTTGCAACATTCTTGTTAATGCCAGCAAAAGTGTCCCAGTATCTAAGGGAAGAGTACAAAGTATAAAGCCCAAAAGCTGAAATAACAAGATGTAGGTTTGTAGGCAGAAAGGAACCAAAAAACCATAACTTCCCCCACCATGAATGGAGGCTTCAAACTTTGTGGATTGAAAGTATCTAGGTGAGCTGGGAAACAGTAATAGGTGGTGGCAAGGGACTAAATGATCTTTAAAGTCCTTTCCAACCCAAACCATTCCATGATTCTAAGGTAACGAGGTGTTTCCTTGCTGCTAAGTGGGGTGGGATGCTGCAAAGACGCCCACGTCCATTTGGTCAGATCCCCGCAGAACAAGCATGGGGTTGAGATTTTAGAGCAGCAGCAGCAGCAAGTTTAGACACCGCTGTGAGGAAAGGCGGGAAGAATTCTGTTTTCCCAGCAAGAAACCCGCTCCTGCTGGTCCAGGAGAAAGGCTCTCCATCAGCCCTCATCCCGGTGAAAGCAGAGAAGTGGTCTGCCAGGAGCATGCCCACGGCTGCAGGCCCACTAGCAGCCCTGGCACTGGTCATTGTTACTGGCAGGACTGGCAAGGTGTGGTCCCTTTTTGTGGTGGCTTTCTGGCAGTGGGTGCAGGAGCCCCCTTTGCAAACTCCATGTTTTATAGGGTGTCCCGCTGTGGTAGATCTGTTAACTGGGAAAGAATTTGCAGGGTAGCACAAGGCAGTGGAGGATGCAGCCTGCAAAGTGCCACATGTTCTCTTCTGCCTGTCGTACATGGTGTTTGCAGATGATCTTCTGTCATTGGTTAGAAACAAGCAAACAAGTGAATGCATGCAGCACTCCATGGTCCTGGAGAAAGAGCTCTGGACTTGGAGCCTAGAAGCACTGAGTCCTTTTCAAAATCCTTCCCACTTGCTGATGTTCGTGTTTCTGTGCACTAAGGCATCCACCAGGAAGCTATCCAGTCTGCATCCTTGGGAAGATAGCTGTTGCTTCTTTTTCATAGGGAGTAACTGGAGGCCCAAGCAAGGTCATGTTAGGCTGAGCTAACACAGAGATTTAGTTTGCAATGGATGGTCCTTACTATACCATCTGCATGTGACCTGTTTAGATCAATGTTACATCAGTTTAGTAAAACGTTGAGAATGCCTCATGCAGAGGAGAAACTTAAACTGCTCCAAGTCTGGCTATAATTGCATAGTTCTGTGATTTGGACACACATGCGGCAGAAATCCATCACAGTTTGGGTGTTCCTGTCCCCTGGGTGTCCGCTACTGACCTACTGCAGTAGAAGTTGCTCCTCTCCCGGCTCTGGTGGCAGAGCAGAAGGTGTACATGCTTGTTACCTGCTCCAGCGTGAAGTCCAGTACTTCATGGCACGACAGCTGCAAGAGGAGGTGTGAGCTAAGGAAGATGGTCCAGCCTTGGTGGCTGTGCACCCCGCTTTTCAGAGCCTTCCTGCCCTGCCAGCAGCCATTTCCTTCTCTCCCCTGCACACCCTCCTTCCTTGCCTCCCATCCTCCTCCCTATTGGACCATTCACAGAGAAACAGGGCACCTGCTACGGCTAGGGCTGCTACCCCAGGGAGCAGGAGCCATGTTTCTGCAGGGGCCATGGCTGCTGCACAGCGCCTGCCCACTGCAAGTAGGCACAGGAGGGGCACTGGTGTCCTGGGCAGCAAGCCATGCCAGCCTGCAGGCTCTCAGTTTGATTGCACTAAGTGAACAGGTGCCTCATCGTTTAAGAAGTCACCAAATTTAATTATGCTACTTCAAAATGTTTCATCTTAGATGAGGTTTGAACATGTCCACATTAGCCATTTTTAGGGGTGTAATAAGGCTGGTTTTAAATGGATTAATTTATACTGGTGACACTGCTAACAGACCAACCATATTATGAAAACCTGCAGGTTTCAGGTTTGCCCATCCCTCTTTCCAAAGAAATGTTGCAGGCTTTGTGTGTGAACTAGCTATTTCCAGTTATCAGGCCTCATTTCTCCATCTGCCTTGCAATTCAGACAAAGCTTCTGACAAGGCATGGTCTACAGCAAAGCAAGTGCTGTATTCCTGCCTTATTCTGAAGTGCTAGGAACAGAGATGTGACTGATACCAGAGTGGCAAGTTCAAGCTGCAGATTTTTGCAAGGAGAAAGTTACCAGCAGAGCTGGAATTAGACTGTCTGGGCATTTCCACTGTAAATTATTCAGTTACTTATAACTTTTACAATTGGAGTTGAAATTTTCCATTCTGGCTGTCTGCCAACATCTGATTTTTTTATAATTTTGTTTTCTTTCTAAATATGGCTTCAACCTGAAAGCTTAATCTACTCAGAGAAAAACATTTTGGTTTAGACTGTTAAAGTGTACATTAAAAAGAACAGGTCTTTACTATGAACTACTCCAGCCCAGCTGCTTCAGAGGGGGAAGCTGAAGCCTGCAAAGGAGAGCTGTCCTTGCATCAGAGCCACACTGCTCATTATGCCCAGAAAAATCCATGTGAAATTTTGGTAAAAAAAAATTTTTTAAAATCCAGTTCACACAGGCTCTGTAGGAACACTTTAGACTTCCACTGTGCAGTTCTTCAAAGTTCTTCCTTTAGCGACTGCTATTTCACAAATGTGGGATGCCTGTATGTGCACGTTGTAGGGCTGCAGGGGAAAGCCACCCATGTTCTGTGACCACCGCCCTGCCAGAGCTGCCAGAGCAAGCACCTCGTTGCTGCTGAGACTGGTCTGGGTCCAGTCAGGGTGAAGGAGGGGCAGGTGGGTGCAAGGAGGACAGCAAGGCCCTTGGAGAAGTGAAACATGGAGAACAGATGAGGTCAAAGAGCCTAATGATACTAGAACTGATGTGGGGGTTAAGACAGAAGGAGTTATTGGAAACAAAGGGGTAGAAAAAGGAGAAAAGAACCTTGGCTGGCTGAACAACATGACTAGGTTGAAAATCAGAGTACATGGGATTAAAAAAAAGTCAAGACATAGCTGTAGCAGAAGCAGGGCCTAGAGAGAGGGAAGGCTAGGACAAGTTGAACAAGCGAGCTAATATTGGGAGCTGTGGAGAAAGCAGGAGTAAAAAGCCAGTGAAATGAGGAGAGGAGCTAAAAGTGCTGAGAAGTGTGTAACAACACTGGACCTAGAGATGGGAAAGAACAAGCTATAATAGACTCATTAAGGAGTCAAAGAGCAGGAAGAGCACTTAAACAACCACGCAAAGAGATTTGATGCAGAAGGGTGGGCAAGGAGCTGGCCAAGCAAGCACCGGTGTCTATCCTGTTACAGGGGCGTAAGGAAACCCACAGGTTCCTGCATTTCATCATTCCCAAGTCATGATTCAGGAATACTGAGACTGGCAGCACTGCTACCATGAGGTGCTAAAGGAGAGAAGGGAAAGGAGGTATGATGGAGAGGATTCTACAACAGCTTCTGAGCTGCCATTCTCCAGATGAAAAATCACAAATGAGTTAGTCCTAAAAAAGATCTGCCTCCTTCACCAGCTCATAAATGACATTCTGAGACCTCCTGGTCCCCGCATCTTCATCTGCTCCCTTTCTGGACTCCTTGGTAATGTGACAGAAACTGAACCAAATGAATGAAGACTCATCTGTGTTAAAGTCTTTGGTTAACAAATCCTATACTTTTTCACTATCTTTTTTTTTTTTTTTTTTTTTTCAGTGGGGACGTGGCAGGGAGGGATTTAACAGACCAGATAGTGCTTTATGTAAAAAGAGGTAAGGTGGTCCCAAGGTCTGTGCTGCACCTCTTCCTAATTTCTACATGCTCTGCCCACTTCCCCTTATAAGTAGCATACTTTCCCTCTGTGAATGGGGTCCATCCAAAATCTGTCAAAGGCTGTGATTCTACTCCTTTACCCATCCTCTTCAAAAACTGTGATGCCATGGAGGATAAAGTAGGACAGGCTGTGAATGGCTGAGCCATACTAAGTGTGCCATTCCTAGACATGTTTCTCTACAACACCGGCTATGTTTGCTGGCAGACATAGTCTACTTGAAGTAGAAACAAGAACAGCATTAAGAAAGCCCCCAGAGCTGCACATGGTCAGATGTTAAAGTGTACCTTCTTTAAAACAATTGTTTTGTCAACAGCCAAATAAACTCCACCTGCCAGCCAAAACAAGGACATTGCACCTTAACAAAGATTTCATTTTACTTTGCAGTAGTTGCTTGTACAGCCAAGTGGAATTTCTCTGTAGTTTGCCCCCTTTTATGGTTGTTCAGGTTTTATCTTCAAGATTATAGCCTGTGAATCACTCCCTAAGCTATTTGAGGAAGGAACTTGAGATGGATTTGGTTCAGGTTTGTTGCAGGACAAGGAGTACCAATGGGCACTCATGAACTACAGGAGACTGGGAAGCTGTAAGCTCCAAGTGGCTGTGGGTTCAGACACAGGCAGAGCCCTGTCTCAGATTCCAAAAGCATCCATCGCTCTGGCATGAGTCCAAAGAGCCAAAACAAAAGGCTGTTCTGGACATTTTCCCTGGCATCCAAACACAGAGACAGTGCTATGAAGATCCTGTGTTATTGGTAGGGTCACTGTGCTGTCAGCGTCTCAAAATGTTCATTTGGTGGGGAGCACCAGCATCTTCGCCAGTAGGTCTCAGAGCCTTTCCTGTTCCTCTCAGGCTTTGTTGCAGTGCAGTGCCTGGCGTCTCACAGGCAACCCTGGCAATTTGAAACATAAAGCAGGACGGCTACCCTCCGAAGCACTCAGCTGCTAACAGAAACTCTGCATGGGGAAGAGCTGTCTGTCACACTCTCCGATTCCCAACCACCACCCTGCTCAGCCCCACAGGCAGGAAAAGCAGTACAAAGCTCAGGTGGATCACACCATCAGAACTCAGGAGGTTATTTCTCAGGACCACCAACGCCATCTCTGTGCTAAACCCAAGCTGGTAGGAAACACTTTTTCTTAAAATTACTTTTTATTTTATAAATTGGTGAAGACTGCCCCTTGCAGAGGGCTACAGAAGTCAACCCTAGGACAAAAATAGAAGTGGTGGAAAAGGCAGGCACAATCAGCTTCCTCCCATGTTTTGTAGTCCCTTGGAAGCTGCTCTCCCAGCTGACTTATGGTTTTGGTGCAAAGAGCCTAGGGTTTTTGGGAGAGTAGTTTTTCTTAGTACTTTCAGACTGTGTGTCTAGAAAATGACATGAGGAAGGACAGCTTGGAGGGAACGGAGCAGCACAAGGTCAGGTTTGAAGAAAGCAAAATGGAGAGTTGTATGTATGACAGGACCCTCCGAAACTTCAAAAATAGCTCAAGTGATGAGCCTGACCATCTCCTTTTGAAGCATTGATGTCATCCTGCCTGTGACAATGATCTGCTTATCTGATTGATGAAATATTGCTCCTGGCAGTTACCCTGAAACAGTTAAAGTCAATAAATACAATTTCTAAATTAAGTATCCAGAGGATTTTCCTGTTGCTTCTCCTATATTCAATTCTTCCATGTTCTAGCAAGTCACAGTGTCTCACACACTGGCTTTGTTTTCCCTCACCATTAGAAAGTACAAAGTGCAGAATGACCCATGTCACCTTTTTGTCCATCTTATCCTTTTACTTTCTAAATTTCTCACTTGTATTATGTTTGAACTAAGATGGCATTTTCCCATTGATTATAGCTGTGAGCCCTTTGGCTAGGTAATAAAGTTCGTGTAGCCAACTGCCAGATCTCACGGGTATTTTTCTGTCTGTCACCGTGTTTTTCCTAGTTCCCCACATCACTTCCCTTCTCCAGAGGCAGGTCCTTTTGGAGCACCAAGTGTGTGTGTATTGGTGGTTCAGGTTATGCTCCAGATGTGCAAATAAGGCAACCAGGTTAAGAAGACCACCTCTGATTCCCAGGCCAACAATTAGCCATCTCAATGCACTCCAAAACCAACCCAGCTTGTGGCAGTGCTGATCATTTCTCTGCTTACAAAGTATCACCAATAATTTCACCAAGCACTAATGAGGTGTTCTTGCTATGGCTGCAGGAGTCTGTTGCACATCTCCCAGATTCAGGTCTCTCATAGCGTTCCCACCACCTCTCCTGTCCCTCCAGCTCGGCAGCCTGCCGGGCACACTGCGACACTTTTAGTGGCTGCACAGCAGCAACTGCTGTCCTTAAGACACAGCAGCATGTTTCCCCAACACTTTTTTTTTTTAACCTCCCTCTCCCCTCTGAATAGTCCATACCCGTAAACCAGAGAGTCGAGCACTGCAATCATGCAAATTGTCCCACCGGGTTTTTTGTAATGCTAATTATATCAAATGCATGCTCATCAATGAGAACGTCTAATTCCCCTTGCTCATTATCTAGATGTCGCACGCTGATATAGAAGCATCTGAAAAAATCCATCTCCTCACCACGCAGTGTTTGTGAATCCCTTGCCACCACCTTTGCAGCCCATGCCTTTGCCCCAGAGCCCCCAGGTGATACTGGGCATCAGCATATGCACTAAATTGTCACCAAAACCCTCCACTCTTTTGCCCCTTCTTGCAAAGGTTCTCAGCTTGAGACTTTGGTGTTTGATTGGTAGAATTTCTTAGGTCTTGTATTTGTGACTGAAATCAGTAGAAGAGAGGCAAATAACTTAAATGTGCTATATAGCACTCTGAAAAGTGACATCTGGAGTAATTCAGAACGTACATTTTAGCTGCTAAGTTTCCTGCCTATAAAATAGTAATAATATCATATTGGGTTATGGGCCCCTTGTGAAGAAGTTAATTCAAATTTATGAAGCTGTTGGATGTGGTAATGATAAATACTACAGAAAAGTATGAGAAGATCAGTAGCCCTGTTTGCAGAATGGAGTTCAGATATGTGCAGTAAATAGCTGATGGATTTGTATATGTCATGTGGAAGGGAAAGAAAATATAGCAAATAGCTACTTTTTATTCTCTTTCTGTGAGCCATGTTCTTCCTACGCAGGGAACAAAGAAGGGACTTCGTGGAGAAAACAATCTGTCATTGTGTAACCAAGGACAACCGTGACACCTATACACCAGGAGCCCACAAGGAGAAAACCAAGTCTGGCGTTTCTGAACCCAAAGTGCGGAGCTTCAAAACCTTTTTTTGGTGTGTCTTTTTAATTTATCGTAGTGCTCCCTAAATGTGCAAGTTCAGCATTTGCCAGGCTCTGATCAGGTAAAACTCTCACAGAAGACACTGGCCTGTCTTGCCCCATGAGGGCAAGATTCCTTTAAAATGGTTTTATTGTTGCTTCTTCTCTATTCTTCATCTTGTAATGGGGTGTTGCTTTCCTGACAACAAAATTAACTCCCCTCCCCACCTTGCTGCCGGGGAAGAAGCACTCACACCTTTACTTCCTTCTGTTTTACAGCTGCTTCTCTTTACGACCACTTTTTTTTTTTTTTTTTTTTAAATTGCTTTCTCCAAAAGGCTGCGCGGGCTTGAGAGGAGGAGAGAACAAGACACAGGGCCATACCTTGCTGCATGATAACGCAGGGCGATCAGCCCTGACGGCCGCAGTCCTGGGAAAGAGCCTCCCGGGTGGCTGTGCCGGCCACGAACGCCCCGTGGACACGGTGTCCCACTCGTTCCCAGCCCGCCCGGAATGCCCGGGGAGCTGAAGCCGCCGTGAACGCCGGGCTGGGCAGGGTGTGCCTGTGAGCCCCCGCCGGGCTGGGGCTCGACGGCCACGTCCTCTTGGGTCGGCCCCGCTGCTTTGCCCCGGCGCAGCGGGTGCGGCTGGGTCCCCTGGCATCTCGGAGGGCGCTGAGGTCCCCGTCCTTCCCCGAGGCCCCGAGGGTGGCGGTCCCTGCGGCGCGGTCTCGCGTCGGCCGTGTACCTGGAGCCCCCCGCTGGTTCGGCCCCGCGGAGCAGCGCTAACGCCGCCGCCGGGTGCCGCTGTTGGCCGCGGAGAGCCGGAGCCGGGCTGAGCGGCGGGGCGGGGAGGGCAGCGCAGCGGCGAGGGGCGGCAGCAGCCGCCCCTTCCACCCAGCCCGGGACCGCCCTCCCGTAGGCAGCGGCCCCGGGGCGGGGGGTGCAACCCGCCCCGCCCGCCGGGCACCGGGGGGCCGTGTTCCCCTTTGTATCGACCACCGAACGCTCCGAGCGCGTCAGTGCTCGTGTGCGTGGTCGCTGAGGGACGTGTAGCTGCAATCATACGTCAGTTGTTTTGGATTTGGAAATTCGTTTGTTGATTCAGATTTAAAAAAGAAAAAAATCAACCCAAATCAGAAAGCAAACGGTTATGTTGGCTGCAACAAAGTTTTTTGTCACAAAATATTAATTTTGGTAAAAGCACCCCACTCATTCTGTGTATCTTACCCACTATACAGGCATTCCTGGGTTCCTAGGAGGGCAAAGAACAAGAGACTGAAACCCTGCAGGTATCCCTCTGAAGCTGGGACAAGCTGTTCCACGTGTCACATCATGCTGAGAGTTTGGTCCGGGCATCTGAGTCCATTCCTGACGCAGTGACAGGTTGCTTTATAGCCCGATGATGTCTGTACTGGTTTTCTCAATCTCTCTCTCTCTCTTTTTTTTTTTTTTTTTTCCCCACCTGGAGCCAGGAAAGGTCTTTCATCATCACTTTGTGGTGAAAAGTTTGATCCTTTCCCTCTACCCTTTGCCCTCCTGGGTAAAAGTACTTTCTTGTTCCCTTGTATTTCAGGGACTGAAGTAGAGAGTGACTGACTGTGCTTCAGGGGGTAGTATGTGCAGGGCAGGGAGGTTTTAGGTTTTAGATTTTACAGCTTGCATGGAAGACTACATCCCTACGGCCTTGTCATGGTTACTGTCTGAGTGAAATAGGTTAAAGCAGTGACAGCTATGTCTGGTGTTAGCACGTCCATACTCCTGAATATCCTCAAACAAAATGAGCAGCATAGCAGGTTCTCTAGTGACATTACACTATTTCTTATTATTTTTGGGACCCCTTAGAGACCCCTGTCTCGCTATGCAAGCCAAACAAAAAATTATCCACAGCCAAAGATCTCCTGGAGTGTAAGAGCAGCGACAGCAGATGACATGAAAATGTGGGAAACAGCAAGGAAACCCTGAGATTATTTTGGTCAGCAGGGTGTACAGTGGTATCAGTGCAGCATCAGCCTGGCCTCTGCTGAGATTCTGTTAGCATTGCAGAGTACAAGAGTTTGAAAGAAAGGCTTCAAAAAGAACTAATGAAAAGCAAAGCTTAGCCTGACTGCTCTCAGCCATGGGATCAAGGCCTCTGGTGCAGCTGGAAGGCAGGGAGGGTGTGCAAAGTGTGATCCAAGCGAGAACAGCTCCAAAAGGGAATGATAATGAAGAAGCTGGGAAAATGCTTGGGATATCAGATCAGCATCTAAACCATCAGGTCAGAGAATCATACAATTATTTAGGTTGGAAGAACCTCTGGAGGACATCTGTTTCCAGTGTGGGGGGTAACCTCTGAAGCCCAGAGCAGGCACAGCTTAAGTTGCTCAGAGCATTTGTAATACAAAATACATGCTTCCTTGGAGGGATACATCAAGCAGTGGGAGACATACCGCATACATACATCAAGTGGTGGAAGGAATATAAGCAGTAATAAAAACAATTTGAAGATTAAGTCTGGCTTGTTCTGGGACTTCTGAAACATCTTTTCAAATTGACTTAAAGAACCCAGAGCATCAGTATGTTTCTAGAAAATATAAAATACATTTAAGATCACAATTAACAGTCATAAGAATATGTTTCTACATTATCCAAATAAGGAACCATTTTCAGAAGTGACTGGCATATCTGTTCTGGAAGTCAAAAGACTTGAAATCCTAATATATTTATAGATTTTTGCAGATACCCTGTCTGATTCATATATTAATATAATAAGTATTCTGTGCTCTTTTGCCATGTCTCTGACCTTTCACTTGTTTAGTTTTACTTGAAAAGAAGACATTTGTTTAATGTTCACATCTGCAGATGACACCGAGTGCAGGGAAGCAGCGAATGGTGTCCTTTACCCCTGACATACTTAGCAAGAATACTAACGCAAGAATTATTGCAGTAGGAAGTAGAGGGTCAATTACACAGGTTGAAAAGGCTTTGCTGAGCTTACATTCCCATTTAACTTTCTTGAATACCATTGCTTCAGGTAGCTTTTTCCTGTTGTTTTAAACACAGGTTTTAAAGCGGTTCCATTTTGTAGCAATCGTTATTGTTTGACACCATCATACCCTAGGACTTCTAGATTTGGTTGGTTTTTTGTTGTTGTTGTTGTTTGTTTTATACATACTCATTAAACAGAAGCTATAAAGCAAGATAGGGTAAATGACTCATTTCACTGGGAGTCAGTATGTGCGTGTTCACGTCTTTATCACCGCATGATGGAATAAAAAAACCTCAGCCTAACAAAGGCAAAAATGCAAAAGACCTATCTAACATTGATTCTCTCTGGTAGACAGGGAGAACACCCCAAATCCCTTCCAGAATCCAAAGCAAGTAAGCTAGACTAGGATCTTCAAAAATGAAACAATGCAAGCTGAAAAATATTGAAAATCCAGAGGAAAAACGCAACGGCCCACGCCAGGCACACTATTGCGTTTCTAACAACTAAGCAAAGCCTTCAGAAACCCAAAGTCAGGAACTTTTCTGCTGTGTGTAGCATGACCAGCAGCCCCCTTTATTGTTAAACTGTTGATGAGATTCATTAAGAGATCAGCTTTTCAGTTATTTATAGTTTTGTCAAAATATTTGAGCTAAAATTTCCTCTGCTGGAGGTGGAATATTTATAAAATGTTCCAGGTAAAAATAGTTCTGCTATTTTCAGGAATGAAACTATAAGAGAAGATTTTTTTTTTTTTTTCTTTTCGAGAAGTTCTGTGTTGTGTTTGGGGGTGGGATACGATAACCTTGGCAGAGGAACGGCCTTTTCCAAAGTAGTGGCATCTGCCACCTGACTTTTCATTCATATTTGGCAAGCTTGCCAAGAAAAGATGGAGCCAGACTCTGCTTGTAGTGGCCATGAGAAAGCACAAGAGGCAACAGCCATGACTTGCGACAAGGCAGCGTTAGGAAAATCCTCTCCCCAGGGCATGTTTCAGCACTGGCGTGGGTGCTCCGAGAAGCTGGAGGCATCTCCATCCTTGGAGGTGCTCAGAAGACACCTGGACAAGGTCCTGAGGAACCTGAACTAGCTCAGGGTCCTGAGTGCATCCTCCCTGTTCAGCTTGGGGCCAGGTCAGAGACTGTGCAGCTGAGGGCTGCCTCTTCCTTCTGATGATTTTGTGGAGAATTTCCAGAAAGCTCTGCTGGAGCTGAAGCCAGGGCTGACCCCCTCCCCCAGGAGCTGCTTTTAAGTTGGTGCTCTTGCCCTTGGCTCCTGCCTGAGCACTCTTGCCTGTGCCTGACCATGCATTGCATTAATCCAGATGCATTGGTAGACTTCCTGGCTTGACCCGAGACCTGTCTTGTCATGATGGACTTGTCTGGCAATTGCTGGACCTGTTGCTGATGCTGACTTCTTAGATTGACCTTGCACCTGCCTCATCACCACAGACTTGTCTGACTATCTGGATTCTCAGCTGAACACGGCTGCCGTCCCCACACCTGCCTTGCTTGCCTTGCTCAGGGGATGTGGGATGGGGCCCTTGTTGGGGAAGGTCCTTTCTCCTCCTGCCTTGGTACCATGCCTGGCTCTCAGCTGCCCTTCTTTTAGGGAATGGCCAGCCCTTGCTGCCCCAACAACCTGCTGTGAGCAGGGAGTTGGGGTAGAGACCTCCAGAGGTCCCCTCCCACCCAAATCCTTCTGTGAATCTGTAACAGTGCTCTAGCCAAGTTAAAAGAAAAGACAAAAAACAACTTCTCTGGACAGGGAAGAAAACACAGCAGTGAAGACATTAGGTTGATGCTCAGGTGCATGAAATGTTTGGTCTGGTGAAGGAGAAAGCACCAGAGGAGCAGGGACAAGGAAAGGGGTCTAGGAAAGAGGAAAGGGGAGGAAGCTGTGGCAAAACACAGCAGTGCAGTTTCTGCAGTGTCACTCCACTACCTCATATATCTCAGAAAAAAAAAGATAACATAAGATGCTAGCAGAAGGCATGCACACAGCTCTGTTTCCTCTCCAGCTGCACCATGCCACAAATGATTCACATTCACAAGGCAGTCCTGAATTTTCAAAACAGAAATACCTGCTGCCCCACACGCTCTCCTCCTCCTCTCTCACTGCATTTCTCACACAGTATTAGATGTCCTTCATTTCCAGTCATACTTCAAGGCTGGTCTGCTGGTGATACATGGGCTGAGAAATGGGACAGAGCTGGCCTGCCTAGGGCATCTGTCTCCCAAGGCAGCCTGTGGCACAAGGATCTCTCTGTGGAGAGGCTCATCATCTTCCACAGATCTTCTTGAGGACCTGCTTCTACAGCCACCTGTAGTAAAAGAGGTGGTCTTCGAGGGAGACTGGAAAGATGAATTTTAAACCCTGTGTCTCTTAAATTGTATTGCAACACAAACCCATGATGCATTGCAATACATTTATTCCTGCAGCAGTCATGAGGTAGGGACATGAAATAAGATTAATTGCTAATTCAGAAGCCTAAGAACCAGGGCATCACTCTGAACAGCATTTCTTCTTACTATTCCTTTAACATTTTCCAAAAACCCCAAAGATATGCCATAATGGACCCACTCTGGAATAGCCTGAGTCCTTCTGGAAGCCACAGTGAGGCTGTCTTGCTGCACGGGTGGAAAGGCAACTCTTGGTCACTAGCAGGAGTGAAAATAACTGTGGTTTCTGGAACTGCCTGTGTACAGCTGGATCTCTTGCTTCCGGGGAGATTTATAGGGCTTTCGCATACAGTGCTGGCTGAAAAAGCATGTACAAATAGCGCAAGCAAATACGTATCACCACAGCCTCATTCTGTGACATCATTTGTTACAAACACTGAAAGTCACTCAGACCTGAAATCAATCACCCTATGGCTGAGTGACAAGAAAATGCAAAGCACTAACATCAATGTGAGCTTCAGAAACTATGACAGTATTAGTATTATTCTCTTTTTTTCTGGGGCCATTATAAATGCTGGGTGCATTTATAGGTATGCCAGTGTTTCCCAAGCCATTTTGCTTTAGGTAAATGTATAGCCACTGTGCTGCAAGTGTGTGTATACAGTTGCACAAGCACATTTGAAATACCTACTAAAGATTGTTTTACTAATATCTGTGATTTCTGTAGAATTAGGAATTTTCAGCTATTCTCCTCAACCCCAACAAGGACTGATAAATGCTTCAACTCTTTCAGAAAAGTGAGACAAGCTGGACTTAAGACTCAAATTGAAGTACCTAGTTAAAAAAAACCAAAAACAATAAAGTCTCCCTCAGTCATTATTACTAAGTTCCTTCTGTCAGCAGCGAGTACTATATCTGTGCTCTGATTATCTCCAGAACTGCTTCACGTTCCTGTGCAGCCAGGATGTGCTCAGGCAGAATGGACTTCTTATAGGAATCTGTGCTGACCAGACCTAGACATATTAGGTTTGTTTCAAGTCCTTGTTTCCCAGTATGTTTCCTGTATCAAAAGAGTCAGGTGGGACCATGTCACCAACATCTCTGTTTATTCAAAACAACCTTTCATCCTTCAGCTTTGTATCACTGTGTTCACCCACATACATTCTGCTGTGGTCCCTCAAGCAGTTTGCTAAGTCACCCCAGGCTGTTTCACACAGTCTTGCTGTGATTGTTGAAGGAGTGACTCAGCAATGGCATAACCTTTCTATGGTTATATTTCCGAGTCCTCAATAGGCCCATTCAAAAATACTGCAGTAGAAAGTGATGGCGAAGGTTCATCAGGACGGATAAAATTTTTGGCTGGCACCTGTTTTACTTTTGAGGCAGCATGGTCTCGGCTTGACTTTTTCTCCACAACCTGATTCTTAAGAGTCCCTGTATCCAAGTCCCAGAATTCTCCCCACCGCATTTTCTTAAAGGTGTTACGGAAACCCTCAGTACTGAAGTAGTAGATCAAGGGGTCCAGCGTGCAGTTCATGCTGGCCAACAGCATCGTCGTAATTAACACCTGGCGCACAGAGGTCTGTGTTTCTTGCTCAACCTTAATCACATGGGCCTTTATCAGCCCATAAACTGCCAGAGTAGTGTTGTAGGGCACAAAGCAGATGATGAAGATGACCAGATTGAACAAAAGCAGACGGATGGTCTTCTGCTGTCGCAGGGTCTTTGTCTGGCTGTCTTTGCAGAGCTCCTGAAAGATCCGAATTGAGCAGTATGTCACACAGCCGAGAGGCAGGAGAAACCCCAAGATTTCAGCAAGGACAACTAGGGGGAAGAGGTTATTCTGCCACATGTTGTCACTAAAGCTTTCAAAGCACAGATAAATGGTCTGGTTCTGTACCTCACAGTGGTTTTGCTTGTGGACTATGGCTGTGGGGATGGAGCCCATGAAGATCACAACCCAGACAATCAGGCAGAGGAGCTTGGCCATCTTGGGGCGCCGCAGATGCCGCCAGCGAAGCGGGTGGACAATGGCAACATAGCGATCCAGGTTGATGCACAGGAGGAAGAGGCAGCTACCATACATGTTGATCTGGAAGACAGAGCCAGAGACCTGGCACAGAGTACTACCAAAGGGCCAGTGGTGGTTGGAATAGTAGTAGAGTCGCAGTGGCAGAGGGAGCGTGAAGGTGAGGTCACTTATGGCCAGGTTGAACATGTAGATCATCACCACAGACTTCAGGCGCAGGTAGCGGATGAATATCCATAGGGCCATCACATTCAGCGTCAGACCTGTAATGAATATCAGGATGTATCCAGGCAGGAGGAGGTGGTGGTTGAAACTGTAATCCTTGCATGTCTGAGACGCATTGGAAGATGACATGCCCGGCGAGGATCAGGGGAGGGTCTTGCTGAGATGGCTGAGCCTGCTTGCGGGCTAAGGAGGCACAAAGAAAAGCACTGAGAGAAGTCATTCCCCTCTAAGAAGATAAGGGCTGGTCATTCTCCTCATCTGCAGCTGGGAGGTAGATAGGCACATCTCTCTCTTGACTGGTGCTGCTTTGGATTGCTGGTCAGTGGTCATCTAGCATGAATGGTAATGTGGTCAGCTAGAGTCAGCTTCTGCCTCTAGTTCAGCAGTTGTTTCCAGTGGTTATGAGGATGCTGATACGATGAAGCCTCATTGCCAGTTGTTGAATGTCAGTACAGTTCCTGGTCAGAGTGGAGGACCAAGACAGGAGAGTTTAAGTTAGAGGAGAAAATCTCTTAAAAAGTCAAAATCTCACCATGATGGCTTCTGCTGTAAGAACTCACAAAGAAACCAAAAGACTAAGAAAAATGTAAAAAAGTAATTACGTGGCAGAAGGAGCCAGAGCACAGAGAAAGTAATTGTTGTACAGAACCATTTATTGCTCAGCCCCAGAAAATACATGTTGCTTGGGTCATTGCTGAGAGCACATATATACAAGAAAAGGGCAGCACAAGAGCACACGGGGAGAGTAGTCAAGGCAGCTCCGGGAAAAGAGGAAGAAAGCAAGCAAGCAGGAAAAAAAAGCAATAAAAGGGAGAGAGAGAGAGAGAAAGAGAGAGAGGAAGAGAGAGAGAGAAAGAAAGAAAAAGAAAGAAGAGCGAAAGAGAGAGAAAGAGAGATAAACAGAGAAAGAGAGAGAGAAAGAGAGAAAGAGAGAAAGAGAGAAAGAGAGAAAGAGAGAAAGGAAGAGAGAAAGAAAGGAAGAGAGAAAGAAAGAAAGAGAGAAAGAGAAAGAAAGAGAAAAGAAAGAAAAAAGAGAGAAAGAGAAAGAAAGAGAAAAGAAAGAAAGAGAGAAAAGAAAGAGAGAAAAGAGAGAAAGAGAGAAAGAGAGAAAGAAAGAGAGAGAGAAAGAAAGAAAGAAAGAGAGAGAGAAAGAGAGAAAGAGAGAAAGAGAGAAAGAGAGAAAGAGAAAGAAAGAAAGAAAGAAAGGAAGAAAGTGTTTTGAGGGAAAAATGCTGACTGGAAGGAACTTTAAAAAAGTAGCGTAATATTCTTTTATATCAGAGAAACAGGACTTTGTATATCCATTGCAGATAAGAAGAGTTGTACTACAATTAGACTTGACTCCACCCTAGCTCCTTCCCCCCTGCAATGACTGCAGACTAAACAGACTGGTGAGTACCTTTGTCTTGACTGAGACTGAGAGTCTGTGAGAGAACATGGCCTGCTCTAACATGTGTGCCCAGACCAACAAAGTATCAGGTGAAGGTGATTTGTCTTCACAAACAAGGTGTTTTTATCAAGAGGTATTCAATAACCACCTCTAGTGAATATAATGTGTAAGCACGGTCCATACTATTTGAGGTCACTGGTCTATCTACAGCTAGTATTCTAACTCAGATTGTGGATGGTGAAGAGATGATGGCATAAGAACAGTGCAACCATGTAGTTATGCTCCCTCAAGTTCTCTTTCTGCTTCCAGAATATTGTAGCTCAGGGATTTCCTGAGCCAGAGGTGACCTATTTGTAATCAGTAGTCCTCTGGCAACATTTCTTTCATTGCTTTTTTCCAGTTACTTTTGGGTGTGTGTAAAATTTACCATCTACAACATCCAGTGTTAGGATTGCCAATGACTTCCACAGCTTAATCA
The DNA here is from genome assembly GCF_037038585.1 of Patagioenas fasciata. Classification (NCBI taxonomy): domain Eukaryota; kingdom Metazoa; phylum Chordata; class Aves; order Columbiformes; family Columbidae; genus Patagioenas; species Patagioenas fasciata. The sequence goes on from NC_092520.1 coordinate 128,416,994, forward strand.
CATCTCAGGTGAAGAACTGCTTCCTTGTACTCATTTTTGAAGTATTACCTGCTAGATTCAGTTCCTAGTTTTAGTGCTGGAAGACAGAGTGGAAAAAGAAAAATCCCTATTCTCCTTCACCTTATCACTGCCGATTTTATAAATGTCTATCATATTCCCCCCCCCCATAACCTTTTTTATTTTTTGAGGCTAAAGGGTCATTGTCTTCAAGGTTGTTCCTCGCAGAGGATCCTTTCTGTCCTTGTTGCCCTTCTCAGAATCTTTCCAGTTCTGCTGCAGCCTTTGTGAGACCTGTGGTGGGGTGCTCAAAACATACACAATGTTGATGATGTGGATGCACTGAGCTGAGTAGGCATAGATCTTGTTTGCAGAGGGTAATGGTCAGTTCAGATTGTTTTTTCTCATCACATAGCTAGATGAAATTTCAGTTGTTATTTTAAGGCCAGTCACTCACACTTCTCTCAATCTCTACAGTTCTTTGCAGCCAACCCTCATCTTCTCTAACTTGAATAATTTTATGTCTCCAACAGATTTGTTATTTCATTATTCATCCCTCATGAATAAGTTAAACAGGTCAGGCCTCAGCACTGGTGTCTTAGAACTCTATTGGGAAAACTGAACATCTACCCTCATGCTCTGTCCTGTCTTTTTATCCAGGTAAGAATATTTTCTCTAAATTTCCTTAAGCACCATTGGTGAAAGCCCTTTTGAAATCCACATGGGTCACTGTTCATGTGCTCATTGACTCATTGAAAGAAAGACTGTGAGGCACAGCATCCCTTTATAAAAGCCATCAAGACTCTGCCCCAGTAATTAGATGTGACTGCATGCCAATTGATTTTTTCCTTTATTATAGCTTTTACTAATTTGCTCAGCACAGACATCAAGCTCCCTGGTCTGAAATTCCCAAGGAGTGTTTTTTCAAATTGTGTATGCTAGTGAGCCTTTAAAAGCAGTTTTAAGCAAATGTTTCTACACCACATTTAGTCAGGTATTCCACCCTTCAGTTGTTTTTGGACCTCTGGGGTAGAAGCCATGTGGTGTCAGACACGGCATCTTGCTGTTCCACAACCATTCCTACCACCATGTTGATCAGAGACAGTCCTTTGATGAATTTCCCTGCAAAGAGAGTTTATGCTGTGAAAATCTTCCAGGCTTTCCTGCTGTCGACACTAGTGCAAGAAATCTGTTTAGTTCCTTGCTGACCATCACCTTTTTTTTTCCTGAGTGGTCTTTCCTTACATACTAGCCCTTCAGCCTTCTAGATACCAAACAAGAGAGTTCTAAGCTGACAGCAAAGACCACTAAGAGTAGAAAATAGATTGGGGCTTTTTGAGGGGATTTTGTGGTTTTTTTTGGTGGGTGGATGGAAACACAGAACCAAGAATTCACTAGTGGTGGTGTTATTGAAGCTCAGCTGATAGTCTCAAATCTGACATGACAGATACAGATCAAGATCTGAGAGACCTGAAACGAGATGCATACATGCATGGTCTTTGAGAAGATGAAGCTGTGGGGATGGAGCATTTCTTCACAGAGCTCTGGAGGTACTGTTTTTACTGTCCCTCACTGAAGAGGAAAGCTATGGGTAAAGCAGGCTGCTAGCAGGGAGAAAGAAGAGTTTAAACTGGTTGGATTATCCTTATTGGTTAATGTCAGAGAGCCACAGGCCATGTTCCTTTTGGCTGCCTCTATAAGAACCTCAAGTACTTGTTGCTCTATAGCAGGGGCGTCAAACTAATTTTCACCTGGGGCCATGTCAGCCTCGCGGTTGCCTTCAAAGGGAGTAGTTACATTTATACAGTCCTAAAATTACATTCGGCCCTTTGAAGGCAACCGTGAGGCTGACGTGGCCCCCGGTGAAAATGAGTCTTACACCCCTGCTCTACATGAAAGCTGCTGAGAAGTCTCAAGTCATCAGCTGTGTAAGCAGGCAATGGTACTACAGCTGAATCATCCTCCTCTTCATGAAGAGATGCTGCCTTGGGATCCTGAAGGAACTTTCTGTTTGGTGACTGACCTTCTGTGGCCAGGGAGGTGGAGGAAGCATCTTTTTATTTCTCAGTGAAGATCAACATGAGCCCTGAAAGCCATCTGTTGAGACCATGGCCTTTTCCCCAGCAGGAACAGAAAAGAGCAATTCACACTACAGATGTTACCTAGGCAGATACTTCTTTCTGTTTTCATGTGGAAAATGAATTTGTAACTAGTATTCTTGCCCTGGGAGGGGCACAGAAGAAGTTACAAAGACGCAACATATGTGCATCTGTACGTGTGTACACACACACACATACACTGTAATCACAGAATCACAGAATCACAGAATTGGCTAGGTTGGAAAAGACCTCAGAGATCATCAAGTCCAACCCTTGGTCCAACTTCAGCCCATTTACTAGATCATGGCACTAAGAGCCATGTCCAATCTCAGTTTAAAAACCTCCAGGGACGGTGAGTCCACCACCTCCCTAGGCAGGCCATTCCAATGCCTGATCACTCTTTCCGTAATCAACTGCTGCAGGGCAGAAGGAGCTGCAGAAACCAGAAGGAAGGAAAAGCACCAGTGAGGGAGGAAGAGGTGCTGGTATAGGTGTGAGTTGAGGGCAACACTGACTGCTGTTGCTGTGAAAGGTGAGAGGAGAACATGATGCTGAAGGATGGGCAGACAATCCCTAAAAGCCTGTTGAAAACAACGCACCACCGTGACCTCCCCCACACTGCCTCCTGTGACCACCCCACTCAGACGACAGCCATGTGCCTCCCCCAAGGGCTCAAGAGGCTGCCCAGGGCCCTGGCTGGCATGGGGTGCTGGACTGAGATGAGCTAGAGGCTCATACCAAGGTGGCATCTTGCTGCCTGGTCCTAGGCATGTCACAGAATCACAGACTGGTTGGGGTTGGCAGGGACCTCTGGAGATCATCGAGTCCAACCCACCTGCTAAAGCAGGTTCACCCAGAGCAGATCACACAGGAATGTGTCCAGGGGGGTTTTGAATGTGTCCAGAGAAGGAGACTGCACAACTTCTCTGGGCAGCCTGTTCCAGGGATCTGTCACCCTCAGAGTAGTTTCTCCTCATATTCAGATGGAACCTCCTGTGCTTCAGTCTGTGCCTGTTGCCCCTCATCCTATTGCTGGGCACCACTGAAAGGAATCTGGTCCCATCCTCTCCTCCTGACCCATCCATCCATCTCCTCTCCTGACTCTGCCTCACCAATAGCCACTGCAAAAATGATGGAAGAGCACGGTATGGTGGGACACAGGGTTACGCACGGGGTTGAGAAATGTGGTGGAAAAAGACAACTAGCAAATCTTGCTGAGCATGCCGCAGGGTCAGTGTTTCTGAGAATGACTTGTCATTTAAACCCTGGAAGACTTTGGGGCTTGCCCTGGGGATGCAGACAGAGAATGTGACATTGGAGTGCAGAGCAGTGCAGCTGAAAATACAAACTGCACAAGCTCACATAGTAAATCTGAAACCTAGAGGAAATAATAGAGTGCACGAAACCTCAAAAAAACCCACTCAACTTTTTTTTACAAATTGAAAGTATGTTTTTTCACAAACGTGGATGCTTTTTAGTTGCTGTAGGTGATACATAAGTCTCATTTTTCACCTTTTTTCTAACTAAGAAATTTGATTATTATAGTGATTAGAACTGTGAAGACATTAAAGACTTAGTATGGCTTGTTTTTAATGAGAGGTACACAGCATCAAAGCTGAGACCCCTGTATTTAACTCACAAGGTCTGATCACACTGCTACTGCCTAGACCTCAGAAGCTTAACCTCCTTCTTCCCATGGAAGAGGACTTCCATTATGGGCACCTTGGCAAGTAAGCTCTACTGGCTGCCCGTGCATTTATAGCATCACAGGATCCCAAAGAAAGCCTTCATTTGAATAAATACTGTGATGTGCACCTCTCGGTTCACCCGGCAACTGAAGTGGCATTGAGGGTTCCCCCGTGCCCTGCGGTCAGGTCTGGCAGCACATGGGCAGCAGGTCACAAGGACCAGTGCCCAGCGTGCCCAGATCATCCAGCTCTCCAAATGTTTCCATCTCACCTCTCTGCTGGTGTAGACCCAAGGGCGCAGGCAGGCTTGCTGGGTAGCGATCGCTGTCACTGCAGAGGTCTTGATCCAGATACCCAAACTGCAAGCAGCTTGAATCAAAACTGAGCCAGACAAGGTCTTTGGCTGCTTGCTCATCCAAATCACAGCTGTCCCCTACTGTGCCATGGCTGGTTCTATGCCTGTCATGCTGCAGTTCATCTGCCCTCCTTTCTCACTTCCTGATGCAGTTTTGTCTGGCCACAAAGCATGAACTTTGCTATCCAAAGCTGATAGGCTAAAACACATATTATGAAAGCAAACATAATAATGAAAGAAGGAACACCCAAGTGCCCTTGCAACTGAGGAGAGCATGCCTTGGGTCATAGTGCCAAATACTTGCTTGTCTTTGCCCCCATGCTAACTCTGACCCCCCCGCCCCAGGGCTGACAGGGGAAAATTAAAACATCCCCCTCCCCAAAATATTGCAAAACACGAGGTTGAAGTGAAATATAGGAAGTGAAAACACAGTTGATTTAATCTCTGGCAAGTGCAAAGGCTCAGATCCTGTCACTCCCATGGGCTTGGGCACTTTGGGGCCAAGTCCCTGCCTGGGGTGGCACCAACCTGGACATCGCTGATGTGTGGCTCTGATTGAAAAAGAACCAGTCTCTGAAGAGGTGCCCACAGCAGGCAAAGGCGTGCTTGCCACAGACATCAGTCCCTGTCAATAAAGTCTTGCAGGAGGCACAGCACTAGGAAAGTGCAAGGGCTGATTTAGCAGGACATCTGTGACCTGGCACCGCCAAGTGCAGCTGGGAAGGGATCTGGCCCCCTGCAGAGCCCATCTGGCACTCTGTTCCTCCAAGTCCTATTTCTGCTTCGCCAGTCCCAGCACACCTGGAAGAAGACACATGTCATGGGGACACCCCTAATCCTACTGTTGTCCTTGCCCAGGAGCTGCTGCCCCGAGAAGGAGCCTGTGGGCTCCATCTTTCTCTGCAGCCCTTGCAGGCTCCTCTGCCTGCTGGCTGCTGCTGCTTGTGTTTGACTTTCTCACTCCCTGCCTCCCTTGTTCTGCCATAACTGTCTCCTCATTTAGGGAGTGACACACCAGGGGATAAATGTTCCTGCTGCTCATAAATCCTTGGAGGGTACAATAGCACCCGAATCACTGATCTCACCCTGCTTCTTTTTAGTGCCTCTTTTTTTAAAACCAGACCCCCTTTCTCACTTCCTAGTTGCTGGGATCTTTGTTCTCATACCTTTTTGTGTCTATTCAGTTCCCATCAAGGCTCTGGGACTGATGAAGGCTTGCACATATACCAGGGGGATCTTCTTCTCCCTTTGCAAAAGGATTCTCTGACACCCTCTGTTGTGAACTGTCTCCTCCCGGGCAACCCCCACGCCCTGCACACATGTGCACACATCTGGCTTTACGGTCTGTGTCAAAAGAAGAAGGACACAGTGGCACTTAGCCTCGCCTGTGAGCCCACGCTGCCCCACACCATCCCTCACCCAGCCAGGTTCACTCACCTCACCAGGTCTCAGTGCATCAGCTTGCAAACTCAGTCTCTCCCCACCCAGGTGGGCTCACACTTTTGCCCCTCGCTGTCTCCTGGAGGATCAGCTAGTGGGGAAGAGCAGTGCAGCCCCTGGCATTTCCTCACCACTGTCTGAGTCGACAGCAGGTAGGACCAGATTACTGGGGTGTGTGTCAGAGGCTACACCCTGATGCTGCAGATCCCAACATGCCTGTTGCCCTAGGGTGCTGACTCCAGAAAGCAGGAGCAAGGACCCAACAGAATGAGGGATGCGGGAAGCTGGGAAGGCAAGGAAGTGGAAAGCATGCTACTACAGAGGGGCTGCTCAGGTTCAAAAGGATGACTGATAATCCCCAGTGCTCTTCAGACCTCTTTGTGCAGGGAGAAGTGGAAGGGCACAGCAAAGGGGTTAACCCACATGCAGGACCATGGTGGAAAAACCATAAGCAGGGCCAGAGCAGCCATGTTTCACTTTCTGAATGATTCAGACAGGAAAAGCAGAAACCTTCAAGCTGCATGAGGAGCTTCACCTTCCAGGGGGATGGGGCCAGCCGGCACTTCCCAGGCCTGCTGGAGGAAGCAGGTTTTTCTCCCAGGATGTTTCAGCTGCTTGGTCACATATCTCACATTTTCCTGGACTCCCAGGGGCTCTTAGGAAACAGCTACCCACTGAGAAGAGGGGCAGGCACCCCATTGTGCCTTCTTAGGAGAAGGGCAAGGCTGTTCCTTTTGCCATGGGGAAGAAAATGAGGTGGGCGAAGGAAGAGCTGCCAGGGAAAGAGTTAAGAGACTCAGGGAGCAGCCGGGCTGTGTCTGTTTGCCGTAACTATGTGGGCTGCAGGGTAGAAAAGAAGAATCTCTAGCCTGGATGAGGCAGATGAGGGAGGGTCCTCAAGGACAGCGGCTGGGGATGAAGGAGGCAGTGGGTCTTCCCCTCTCTGTTCCCATGAGCTGTCACTGCAGGGAAACTCTCCAGCTTCCTAAAGGGCTTGGTGACAAACTGATGACAAGCTGGCAGATCTAGCGACAGCTGCTTGGTGCTGCCAGGTTTTTCTTGTGTGGAAGGGTCTGTCTGCTGCCGACTGGGTCTTGGGGTGCTTCCTGCTGATGAAGTGACTTGACTGTGGAGGAAGACAACCAGATCATCTGCTGACAGGACAGCAGAGATCGGGGGTCTGACACTGATGCCATGTGAGCTCCCTCTGATGGATGCGCGCTCCAGAGCCCTAGTTCAAATCTCTCCCACAATGCTGTCTGAGCTGTAGGTAGGGAACAGCACTGGTGTGGATGGCCCTGCAGGGGATAACCTGCAGTGTTTCTGCTGGCTGCTGTGTGTGCGATGCTGCCAGGCACACCAAGACAGCCCATGGTCATTGCCCAGGGCAGGGGTTACCCGTGCTTTGCGAGAGCTGCTGCGAGAGCGACTGTTGAGCACAAGCAGTGGGAGGTCACAGGAGGGCATTCAGGTGGCTGCTGCACCGTGGCTGAAGGTGGAGTTTTGCCAGGGACAGGATGAAGATGGTGTGGCTCTACTTGGTGCTGGTCCCTGTGCAGCACATTCTTGCTGTGACCTGGCTGTAAGTATGCTTTGCGCTTGTATTATTTGGATTGGAAAGTCACCTGGGGAGGGGCTGTCTCCCAGGAAAACAGATTTGAGAGAAAAGGGTGGAAGAAAGAACCTGGGCAACCCAAAGGCAGCACATTAGGAGGGCCATCTCTAGGAGCATGAAGAGAGAGGGATGATGAAGCTGAAGAAGACCAGGGTGGGGAGCAGGAATGTCCAATTTGGCATAGACAAGAGGCAGTACATCCCCTTCCCTGCCCTGGTTCTGCTCTAACATAAGGCTATAGAGGGATAGTCCTGCACAGACCTGGCCTTGGCTCTAGCCTCTCTTGCCACTGACTCTCTCCCCTGCCCCACAGGTACCTGGCCAAGGAGCCTTCTCTGTGGATGGTCCTCCAGGATCCCAGTGCCTGTGAGGGTCTGATGGGGCTGGTGGAAGAGTAGGTCCGTGTTTGCCAGCGGCAGGTGGAAGCCATGGATGCAGTGAAGCGAGGCGCAGAGCTGGCTGTTGAGGAGTGCCGGCATCAGTTTCACACTCACCGGTGGAACTGCTCCACCCTGCAGGGGCTGCAGGTCTTTGGCAAGGTTGCCATCCAAGGTCAGCGAGGAGGAGATGGTGCAGGCAGAGTTGGCATGGGGTCCCTTCAGTGTGTCCATGGGGTATGCTTGACACATTAGCTTTTCCTGGGCTAGTGTTCAAGTGCCACACTGGAACTAGCCCAAGAGTGGCCATTGCCTTCCTCTACAGGCTAACAAAGCTGTCAACACAGAGCAAACTGAATCAAATGCACATACTGTTACAAATATTAATATTCTGGATAAACTTCTTTCTCATTTGACCAGGCTTGGCTTTTTGGTCCCATCTGGATGATTCTGGGTACCAGCTCTGCAGACTGATGGATCTTCTCCTCTACCTTGCCACCAGCCCAGTCCTTTGGAGTAGCAGCTCAAATCAAATATTTTTCTCTGAAGCTGCAGTCCCTTTTTAATGCAGGCCAGGAAAAAGGATCTGCCTGTATCCCCAAAACAGCATGGAACAGATTTTGCATGTGTTTGTACAGAAGGAGCTATGAGCAGGGTCTCTCTGGCTCCCATTGACAAGGTGGCAGGATCCTCCCTGACAAAGCACTCTGCATGGGAATCTCAGCCCCTGATGTGCCACACCATGGCTCCCCTTTCACTTCTCTTGGGGACCGCTGACTTCTCTCCCTCAATGGGACACCCAGTTCAGGAATTGAGGGTGCCCAACGTGAGGGCACTGAGCCAGAAGAACCCCACAGAACTGTCCCCCTTGCTAGCTCCAGGCCTTGGGAACTGCAGCATCCTGACAGCGATTTTTCCCAAGCAGTCCTTATCTGAATACACCCTTCCTGCATGCAGTCACAGCCTCTTTCCAACCCGCCATGTCCTATTGATGCCTTCCCCCTCCACAGACTGGTGCCACTTCTTGCCCCACTGCAGGCACGCGGGAGTCTGCTTTCATCCACGCCATCTCTGCCGCCAGCATTGCCTTTGCTGTGACTCGTGCCTGCAGCCGTGGGGAGCTGGAGAAGTGTGGCTGTGACAGCAAGATTCGAGGAGTCAGCCCAGAAGGTGAAAGAGGAGGCTGGTGGCAGGAAGGGGGTGGCAGAGGAGAAAATCCATGGGGGAGACACTCACCATGGGGTGAGGGCACCTCAGCCCTTTAGGAGTTCCTCACAGGGGTTGTCCCTCTTCGCCTCATGGTTGCTTTCGCTCTGCAGGTTTCCAGTGGTCAGGCTGCTCTGATAACCTGTCTTATGGCATTGCCTTTTCTCAAGCCTTTGTAGACAACCCTGAAAGGAACCGTGGTGTGTCCTCCAGCCGAGCACTCATGAACCTGCACAACAACAAGGCTGGGAGGAAGGTAAGGGCAGGAAAAAGGGCTGGGAAACAAGCCTGACTTCAGGGGCTTCTGCCTGGCTAGATGGAGCTTGGTCCAGGCTGTTACCCCAAGAAGCAGTTTGGGGCAGCCACAGGTTCCTAGAGCAGGTCTGTGTCCTGCTGCCTCTCCTCAGCCCAGCACTGTGCTGCTCACACCAAGCTGGCTCCTCACCTGTACAGAGGAGGGTCCCAGCCTCCCCTTATCTGCCTCTGTGCAGAGTCATTTTCCCCACAGAGTCCATTTGTGATTTACCTCCCTTGGAATTTTCTGCAAAGGAGATCAGTCTCACTGTCCCTCCTGTCCCTCCTGAGCAAAGACTCTGTAAGGGCTGCTCTAAGATCTGGTCCCTTGAGCATCCTCTGGCTCTGCACAGATCTGTTCCTCTTCCCCACAGTCAGTCCCCATTCCTGAGGGTCACAGCAGGTCCCTGTCTCTTCTGCTGCCTCAGGGATTTCTCTTACAGACTCAAGTCAGCCTGTCTCCAACAGAGTGGATTACCTTCTGTGTCATATTGGCTTGGCTTAAAAAGACTTTTAATGAGCCTTCCTTTCCTTCCCTTCCCTTGGGCTCATCCTGCCCTCCAGTCCCACGGGAGGTCTGTGAAGGAGCAGTGCCTGCTGGGGTGCCCGCAGGCATGGGAGGTGTAGAGCAAGGTGTCCCAGGTCTGACTGGCAGCTGCCTTCTGCTCCCCAGGCTCTCCTGGCCTACACGAAGGTGGAGTGCAAGTGCCATGGCATGTCTGGTTCCTGCAAGGTACGCACGTGCTGGAAGGTCATGCCTCCTTTCCGCAAAGTGGGCAACATCCTCAAGGAAAAATCTGAGGGGGGGACAGAGGTTCACCCCAAGCGGGTCGGTTCCTGCAACCTCCTGGTGCCCAAGAGCTCTTGCTTCAAGCCCTACACAGCTCATGACCTGGTCTACCTGTTGGCCAGCCCAGACTTCTGTGACTGGGACCCACAGCGCGGTGTCTTCGGTACTTCTGGCCGCCAGTGCAACCGGACATCCCTGGCTATGGATGGCTGTGAGCTCCTGTGCTGTGGCAGGGGCTTCCAGACGGCCCAGGCGGAGGTGGTGGAGCGATGCAGCTGCAAGTTTCGCTGGTGCTGCTCCATCAAGTGCAAGCAGTGCCGGCACCTGGTAGAGGTGCACAGCTGCCGCTGAGGGGAGCGCACCTGGGCGGTGGGAGGCTGAGGGTGGCTGTAAGGAGAGGAAAAGCCCAGGGAAAGACATAGGGAAGCAGGGGGGCATGGGGGAGACACACAGCCTGAGAGGGAGCAGAGGAGATGTGAGGTTTTGCTGCCCTGACGGAGAGCAGTCCCTGGTGCTTGGGGAGCCATCAGCTCCCGGGTGTTCCCCACACAGCATGCTCTTGACAGCCTCTTTCGGCTTTTTTGTGGTTTGAATTATTTTTCTGGAAGGAGAGTTGGAGGACACAAGCCCAACGAACTCTTAAACTTTAGAAATAAACCAGCTGCGATGGAAAGCAAATTGTGTATGTCAACTCCTACTTCATGCGCTGCATTTCTGACCTGGAGGGTGCCTGGCTCTGCTCCCTCCTGTGGGCTGGGAGGAGATGAAGCCACACTGAAGTGCTCCTGCTCAGCAGCCCTGGGCTGCAGCGGCTGAGAAACACCAGTGAGAGGAGCAGGGGGGAGTGGGGACCCACCTCGGACATGAGAGGGGTCACTGAGAAGTGTAATAGAGCAGCAGCATCAGAGAGAAGGCAGCAAATTAGGTTTGTGGGATAAATGGGTTCTTTATATAGTAAGACTCATCCTTGGGAGATCTGTCGGGTGGTATAGGCCTGCAGGGGCAGGGAGGCAAGAGTTGGCTGGGGATTTCAGACAAGGATGCTTGGGTCACAGGCTCTAAATCCAGGTTCCCAGGGCTGATGTCTTCTCTGATGCTCAGCGCTTCTTTGGCTGGAGAAGATGTTTTCAGGAGTAGTTCTAGCAGGTGCTACAGTGAAATGCTGTGGAGTGAGGCTCCCCTCATGGTGTGCCACTGCCGCACGCACAACACAGGTACTCAAAAGGTGAGATGTGGCCATGATGAGCTGGCTGGCCAGCAAGGGTTTGGGAAGAGCTGTCCAAGTCTATCCAGGCTCTCTGCCCCACCACAGCCCCAAGGAACCTGCTCCGGAGACCTGAGCTTCCTGAGCATCTCCCCACTACTGTGCGTCACCCCTTGGTGAGGCTGAGGTATCTCTGGCGCCACAGCCGCACCTCCTCCTCTCCCTCCTTCTCACTCAGCACCCGGTACATCTTGTTTTTGTGGCAGCTGCGGCGAGACACCTGCAAGGAGAGCCTGAGTTCATACAGGATTTCCCCCAGGGAAAAAGGACCCTCATGATGGATGGCATCTGAAGTCTGGGATGATGGGGGTACCAGAGGGAGGAGGGGAGAACCAGCTAGGAAGTGGGAGGGAGAGGATGATAGCTGCACTGTGTGCTTCCTAAGATACAGCTAGTCCTCTGTCCTGCTCCGGTGTTTTTTGGCTTTTGTTACCATCTAGGAAGCACCTAGTAGGTGGGGGAGACCCTCCCCTGCAGGGATATACAGGGTTACTCTGACAGGTGGGAGGCTCCCCACAGCTCCTCTGTCTCAACATTAGTGGCTGTCTCCCCTGCCATCTCTTACAGTGTCTGTACAAATCCCACCACCTCAACTACATGCCAACTGCACTTGGGTCACTATTTGTCACCCCCCTCCCCTCAGCCACACTCAATTCTGTTCTACTGGAAGCGAAAAGCAGTGGGCCAGTGAGTTCTGCAGGGACTTGGTGCTGGCTGTGGAGGGACCAGATATGGAGGAGACGGCTGTGTAAAGGGCAGTGCTGGCTGCTTCTCACCCTCTGGTTGTAGAGACTCAGCTGGAGGCACTGGTGGCTCTTGAACACGCAGTAGCTGGGGTGCTGAATTCCGTCCGAGTCACAGATCTGGGAAGATGAGAATGAAAGCCAGGGAATAAAGAGGAGAGAAGGGATGGGAGCATCTACCGGCCACTGACCTGGCTCGGGGTATCTCCGTCTTGGAAGGCAGTGTACTCTGCCTTCAACCACAGGGTCACACGAGGGTCCTCACAGCTGTGGGTGGCTATCCGGCTGCACCAGTACTCCATCCTCAGCCCTCTGAAAACCTCCATGCCATAGTAGTCTGAGGTCTCTGGAGAGCTGGTCTGCAATGAGGTGGGATAAAGAAAGCTGTGCTTCTTCCTCCCCTTTCCCACCACCCAGTGCAGGCTTCTCCTCAGAGGTCAGCGGGACACGCAGCACGCTTGGTACCTTGTCTGCAGCCTGGTACTGGGCTGAGATCTGAGGGTTGATGTAGGGGATGAAGCCACCTGTCTTGCAGTGAACACGGTTCAGAATTTTGATGTTCTGACACTGCTCCCTCTTCAGCGAGCAGAAAGCGCAGGCAGGGCAGAGGTCCACGTGATGCCGTCCGAGGCTGTCACACACCTAAGGTGGATGCAGTGGGGAGGTCAGGAGGGAAGGAGGAGAGCGAGGAGCTCCCTTATCCCTGGCTTGGACTTCATCTACCTGGTCACCCAGGTCAGCTTCTCCCAGGAGGTGGCACCTGAAAGGACAGTGCTGGCGAGCTATGGCTGCCAGAGCATTGTGGTCAGCACTGCAGGGAGCCCTGCACACAGTGGGGGTCAAAGGTGGACCTCAGCATCTTTACCGAATCTCCGAACCCAAGGATTCTTTCTTCCACTTCCTTCCAGGCCTGGGTGACCACCGATGAGATACAGTTTCCCTCCAGCATCGCATAGCACAGGATTGTCACTGCCTCATTCTTCTTCAGGGCTAAAAGGCTGACAGAGAAAGGGATGGAGGAAGTCAAGTCTTGTCTCTTGTCACAAGCTGAAGAGATAGACCTTTAGTTAAAAACTGAAAGGGTGGGAAAAAACCCTAAAGCATAGCAAAAAACTCTTCCCAAAGAAACCTTGGACTCTTGGCCAAACTGCATGGAGGAATGGGGTATCTGCAGAGTCCGTACATGCCTGTGTAACACAGAGGCTACAGGGGGTGTTTGCATTTGGGTGCACATGGGACGGACTAGACGAGGAGCACAGCTCAAGGAACTTTCCCAGGGGCCCTCAGCAGCTGCTGTTTAGTTTTGTTCATCCAAGTGCACAGCAAGGAGATGGTTGTTAGAAGTCTGCTGAGTGTTGGCCATGGAGCAGCCCCATTTGAGTCTGCAGTATGTAACTTACTGAGCCTCCCTCCTGGTTGAGACAATGTATTTGACAAAAAGGAGAAAAATTGGTAACAATAAATACAATGTTAATCCAAACTGTTATAGGAAGCTAAAGGTAGAAAATTCAAAGACAGTGGGATAAGGACAGTAAGAATTATTTTGCAACTCTTAGGAGCAGTAGAAATCATAGACGTGGTACAGGACTGCTATGAGAGAGGAGCAGTGTAAATTATCAGCCATGATGCAAAAGAGGTAAAAATGCTCATTAAATATTTGTCTTTCACGTCTGGAAACAAACCCAGTGATAAATAAACAAACTTTGATCTGGCCAAAAGCAAGAAGATGAGGGCAGGAATTGCTCTTAAAATCTATGCATGGGCTAACCTATTTGAGAGGTTTTCCTAAGAGTAGCTGAAACTTCTTGGAGACCTTCAAATTAGCATGTAAAAAATTAAAAAGAGATGCAGAACCTGGATGAAGGTCATGAAAATGAGATTTCCTAAGGCCTGGAAAACTTTATCCCAAAGCAAGAAGCTAGGAAAGCTTTATTTAGCTGAGCAAAGACACTCATGGGTGGCCACTCAGTCAGTCAGTACTTTTACCAAGGTGGGGATCAGCTGGAAGGCTCTCTTCATCAGCAGATGGAGGACAAATGACTTTTGGTGACTGGAATTTGGGGTGAGAGCCATTCAAACCAGAAATTAGCTGCATGCTCCTGACATGAAGAGTCTTTAGCATGGGAGCAGCTGATGGGGTGGTTTCTCTGCAGCTTGGAGACTTCAGAAAGATATCCCAAATTTGTCTTAGGAGAAGGGTTTGTAGCTCAGCCACATGATACTGTTTTTCCTCCAGGGCTCACCAGGCATGGCTCCACATCCTGTGCTGAGCAGGAAGGCCAAGGCAAGTGATCAGAGCAATTGCCAGGCCTAAAGGCTAAAAGAGATCAACCTCCCCGTTGTTAAGCTCTTGTGATTACGTGGTGTGTAAAGAAATTGAGTTGTAAGGAACGACTGGTGTTCACAGGTCAATGGACATGCAAGAGGCATGCACTGTATGCACAGGAACACGCGGATGCCTGGCATTTGCACGGGGTTTTGGTGTGTGCTCATGTAAAAGAATGTGGATGAGCGTCAGGGCTACTAATAGGAAGAAGTTCTGTGGAACCTCCTTAATAGATCCCTGGGCCCTGCCACAGACCATGGATGAAGGAGCTCACAACAAGTAATCTGCACTTGCAGCATGTCAAAAACAAGTGGTCCTGTACCCAAACAGTTCACACTAACCTGTAGCAAATGAGTGTGTCAGGATATCTGAAGGCACCTCTCTCACTTAAATAGAATTATAGAATCATAGAATCATTATGGTTGGAAGAGACCCCCAAGATCATTGACTCCAACTGTTAATCTAACGCTGGCACTAAACCATGTCCCTAAGAGCCTCATCTACATGTCTCTTAAATACCTCCAGGGGTGGTGACTCCACCACTTCCCTGGGCAGCCTGTTCCAATGCCTGACAGACCTTTCTGTGAATAATTTTTTCCTCATATCCAATCTAAACCTCCCCTGGTGTAACTTGAGGTCATTTCACAGAATCACACAGAATCACAGAATGTTAGGGACTGGAAGGGGCCTCCTTTTGTCTGATCACTCATTACCTGGGAGAAGAGATCAACACCCTCCATGCTACAGCCTCCTTTCAGGTAGTTGTAGAGAGTGACAAGGTCTCCCCTCAGCCTCTTTTTCTCCAGGCTCAACAGCTGCTCCTCACCAGACTTGTGCTCCAGGCCCCGCATCAGTTTCATTGCCCTTCTCTGAATCTCTCTAGCACCTCAATGTCTTTCTTGTAGTGAGGGGCCCAAAACTGAACACAGGATTAGAATTGCAGCCTCACCAGTGTTGAGTACAGGGGGATGATCACTCCTCTAGTCCCGCTGGCCACACTACTGCTGATACAAGCCAGGATGCTGTTGATCTTTTTGACCAAGATACCACAAGAGAACCTGGAAGATCTTAATCACAGGAAATACGAGTGCTAGATTTTTTAAGAGACCTTGCAGTCGAACATTTTTTATCACAATGCAGCTGAAGTTGTTTTAGCTTGCATCGAAGCAAGTGAAGATGTTCCTTTAACACACTGTCCTCTGATGTGCTGTGGACACACTGCAAATGTCATTCTGTGGGTACAAGCATGTGAACAAATCTCTGTAGTGCCAATCCACAGCACATTAACCACATCCACTGATAAACTGAGGACAGCTGAAAACACGGAAATCTACATATTGCAACCCTGTGCATCTCTTGCTGCAATGCACCACAGTGTGACCAACCTGGTCGGAGGTTTGGGGAAGGACAGTCTGAATTCAGAGAGGATAAAAGAATGCAAACCGAGGACAGCAGTGACAGATACCAACACTTCCAGGCAAAGCTGGAAAGAATTAGAATGTGCCAGTGAAAGAGAGAAACAAAGCCCACCCAACCTACAGAGAGCACTTCCATAACTTGTAAGATCCTTTTTGTCCACTCCTCCATCCCATGGTTCCACATGATCCCTTTTTTCTGTTTTGTTTTTCTTTTTGTTTGTTTCCTCTGTAAACATTCAGACCATTTAGGATACCAAGAAGAACAGGAAATTTTAAATTCAGAGCAAAATGTGTGTTCTTATCCCACTTGAAAATCTTGTATAAGGTTGTTCATTCAACACTCTCAGCATTTTTCTGTTACTGGGACCTGGACATCACTGAGAGAAGAACCAGTGACAGGCCCCAAGGAAGAATGAGTGACACCTCCCGAGGCACACCTGGCATTTCTCTTTCCCAAAGGATTGTTCTTTCTGTGGGGATTACCTAACACTGAAAATTTCTCTCTTAAGCAGTTGTAGCCCAAGAGAACAAGTGTTCAGTCCGCTTTGCTGGTAAATCTGTGACAGCCTAAGGGAGTCCCTGCAACCACTCAGATGCTTGACTGCTTCAGCACAGTAGGATTTTTGCCTTCAAGATTTGGTAAACTGTCTGGGTCATCTTGATGTGACTCACAAATTTTAGTTAATGACCTTGATAGTATTCTCCAAATTTATCTGAAAGGATTTATCCACAATTATGTCATTATTGGCTATTGTTCCACTACTTGCTTATTATTCTGGTGGCACATTGTGATTTGATTGCTTCTTCATCACACCAGGATGATCAAGCCAGTAAAGTGAGAGGCACATTAACAGTGATTAAAAATGATATGAATAGCTCTGATGTTTTCATCACTGAGGTAGAAAAAAGAAGAAAACTGTCCAGCTTGCTGTACTTTTTTTTAAAAATAGCAAATAAATAACAACCTGAGGCTTAGAAAGCAACTGCTAATAAATGGGTTTAACAGCCTTTGCTTTCTGCAACACATATAGTGGTCCCATAAGTGCAGCCTGAACAAGATGCAAATAGAGGATTACAGGCAAAAGAGGCAGTAAAAGGGAACTTTTTCTGAAAACAGTGCTTCCATAAGTAGCTCATAAGTAGCGATAAAACATCTGCTGAGTGTTGATGACCTACTTGTTCAGAACAGACACAAAGTCAGATGTGGGAGCCTCTGCTGCATGGCAAACTGTAGATTTATAGACCATGTTTGATATCATTAGCTCAAGTAGATCAGAAAGTCCTGCATTCCTGTGTACCACCTACTGACACTTTGCTGTTGGCCATGTGTGCAAATGCACATGAAGTGTGTCTGTAACATAAGCTCACCCACCCAGGAAAATGAGACATGCGTTTAGCCTGAGGTTACCAAGAAATCCTGTTGTTCTCTCTGTCACATCCATTTCCTCCCCTATCTCTGTTCTCCATCTCTTCTGTGAGGCTTTCTGACCTCAGAGTTGCAAATGTATGAGTTGGTTTACCGCTCTGGGGTGAGTGAGATGCACCTACATCATCCACAAATGACACCTGGCTCCTGAAAACAGCTTGTAAGTGTCAGGGGAATGGGTCTCACTCCACACCACCAGACCCAGGGATGGGTCCTGGGCTTCTTGCTCACTTGCAGGTACCTGCAATCATAGAATCATTTTGGTTGGAAGAGGCCCTCGAGATCATTGAGTCCAACTGTTAACCTAACACTGGCACTAAACCATGACCCTAAGAACCTCATCTACACATCTCTTAAACACCTTCAGGGAAGGTGACTCCACCACTTCCCTGGGCAGCCTGTTCCAATGCCTGACAAACCTTTCCATGAAGAAATTTTTCCTAATATCCCATCTAAACCTCCTCTGACACAACTTGAGGCTATTTCCTTTTTCCAGTTGCTATTTGGAAGAAGAGACCAACACCCTCCATGCTGCAATCTCCTTTCAGGTAGTTGTAGAGATTGATAAGGTCTCCTCAGCCTCCTTTTCTCCAGACTAAACAGAAGACCCAGTTCGCTCAGCCGCTCCTCATCAGACTTGTGCTCCAGACCCCTCACCAGCTTTGTTGCCCTTCTCTGAACTCTCTCCAGCACCTCAATGTCTTTCCTGTAGCGAGGGGCCCAAAACTGAACACAGGGTTAGAAGTGCAGCCTCACCAGCATTGAGTACAGGGGGAATCCACAATGCCATGGCACTAGGTGCACCCAGGGTCTATCCCTGGTTCCTCTTCTGGTGATGCCCAGTGCCCCAGCATTGCTCTTTGGTGCATCCAGCCGCTTTCCCACTGCTGCACTGGGGCTCTGTGTCCCATCACAGAGGCGTTACAGGCTAATGGTGCAGACCTGGTGGAGTATAACATCTCTGCTGCTGGTTCTCTACACTCGCTGACATGCTGCTGAGGTGTTTGTGGATGTACAGAAGTTTCACCATGCATCAGGGAAAGTGACAGGTCTGTCTAAAGCGATTTCCTAATGCAAATCGCTCCCCAGCTTAGTACCTCTGCACATTACTGTCCTAACCGCTGCCCTGGAAAGGGCCCAACAGGCACTGGGAGGCAATGTTTCAAAGAGAATGTGTAAAAAATATAATTAAAAAGAATCTATGTGCCAAGATCAGTAATTGCTCAAAGGCAAAAGGAGAAGACTTCAGATAGAAGCCCATCTTGCTTTGGAATCTCAAGATATGGAGTGACATGCATAGAGCCTGCTTCAGCGGTATCTCTGAAGCATGCCGGTTAATGACATCACCTCTCCCTCAACATAATGACAAGGATTTGTGCCATTAACTTTCAGCTGCTGAACCTCCCCAGTAGTGCCTTGTCATGACTTCCTTTTCACAGCTAGCCATGCACAGTAGCAATATGGAGGCACTAAAATTTGCTGAGGCCTCTCTAAATGTCCAAAAGATACTTTAGCATCATCCAGAAGTGACAGCTGGTTCATGAAAGCAGCTGAGAAATGTCAGGGTCCCATCCCTCATCACCAGACCCAGGGTAAAAAAAAGTAATTGCGAGGGGGTGATGGTAGTTCAAAAAGAGAGGTTTTTTTCTGGGGATGGTATTTTTTAGTGAAGGGTCTGGTCTTAAAATTAAAGCCTCTGGGGATGAAGCACATGAGCATCACAGGGCTGCTTGGAGGAGTAAAGCAAGAGGAGGAAGGTGCAGCTGCCAGGAAGCATTGGCTTGGCCTTGCTGGGGAAGTTGGGCTCATGTGAACCAGGAGTGTCCACACACAAATACCAACAGGATGAGGTCTGTATCCGGGACAGCCGTGATGCTGACAGGGCCGGAGGGGTCATAGCAGGCAGACAACACAACAGCGGGAAGCCCTGGGAAAAAAGGGAAATGCAATTCTTGTATGCAAACAGAAGAGCGGCTAAGGGAAGGGAGGTTGAACTTCTACATACCTAGCTGCAGAAACCCTGCACTGAAGGGTACATGCAGAGCTGGAGCATGTGAATGGTTTAAAGGGAGACTGAAAATTGCCACAGAAAATGAGGGCTGCATAGGTGTTACAATCTAAGAGCTACAGAGCTCTTTTTAGCTTATTGCAAGACTGAATCATGGTATATAGGTAACTTCAAGGAGAAGAAATACAGAGAAATAAGTAGCTCTTTAATCTTGGGGCAGAAAGCACAATAAAGACTGAAAACTGAAAATAAGTGCAATAAGAGACATTCTTTCTCCCCTCCTCCCAAAAGATTCACTGCTAGCAGAAGGACCACAAAAGCCTGCTGCAAATTCTTCACCTTGTTATACTGCTATCTTTGCCCTGTCTCCCTCTAAAGGTCACAGTTAGCTTCATCGGGTAGTATGAAAGCTCAAAGAGCTACCAGAGCAGCTGCCAGAAACAGGGGTGAGTGAGAAGGGATGGATGGACTTAAGACCCTAGGGAAAACAGGCAACCCTGGGTTCAGTGCCCCTCACAACCTTCTCACCCTGTGTTCAACCAGGAGTTGAATGGCAGCCGTGTGCACCAACCAACCCCACCCAGCATCGTTCCTCTTGCTGGCATGCCTCCAAGCATTTTGCCCCTTTTTTAGGTCACACTTTGAAGTCCCTTTGAGAGGAGTCAGGATGTGGCGAGCAGCAAAGCTGACAGGCGCACTCTATCTTGCCTTTTTATCCTCACTTGTGTTTAAGCTTTGCTTAGCATGATTGACGGGGCTCCACTGCCAGGTTACAGACACACAGTCAGCATTAGTGTCTTTGAGAATCTCTGCAGCAGAATAGCGGGTGTCATCTGCAATCACAGCAGTCTCTCAATAATCCAAATATAACTAAATCAGAGCAAGGCTCAATTTCAGAGGCAAGGAAAACGAACATATCCTCAGTGAAACATCATTTTGTCTTAGAGTACATACACCAGGGAAAAATTGCCAGGCAGTAAAAACCTCCAACAAGTATTAGGAAGGAGGATGACATAAGTTACAGACTTGCAAGAGAACAGCTATAGTTTCAACAACATGATGCAATCCATTTTTCCATGCAGAAGTGGGATCTCTGGCTCAACTGTAGTAGTATGCAATGCTTTTAATAGAAACCACAGATGTGCAATCATGCACGAAACCTGTGTACTTACAGAAACATCACTAGCCAGCAACAGAGTGAAACCAAAATGACTTCTCTGTGAAAACCACATCTAGACAACATTTTTTCTTTCCTCTTGACAAGCAAAATAACCTTTGCATCTCAGTCAAAGCAAGTGGTCTTCAGCCACAAAGTACTAAAAGATCCAAAAGTAAATTTGAGTGAAAGCACATTATCCTTTTGCAGGTCTTTTCTGTTTGGTCTCACCAGCCCAAGCTGCCTGAGGACAAGGTGAATGGATCCTGACAGATCAGCTGAGAAGAGCTCAAGATGCTCGACAAGCTCCTGAAGCATCACTAGGCCAGAGGAACTAAGAAGGGTGCATTGAAGGATTGCAACAAGCTGTTGCAGAACCCTGTGCTGAACTGGAATGCATCTGCTTCCAAAGCTAGAACAAGGAAACAGAAACCCCGTGGGGAAAGCGATGCACAGATCCAGGGCACAGAGAGGTGCATGTGCTCTAGGAGCTACAGTGGTCCTGCACAGCCAGGAGCCAAGATCTGTGCTCCTGGCTCTGTTTCCCAGCCCAGGGCTGCTTTTGCTCTACCTGGATGAGGACAGAGCACTTCTCAGGGTGCTCCTCATGTCAGACTGTTTTGAGAAACATCTGCTTCACATCGTGTGCAGAGAGGTGAGGTGCACCGTGAGACACATGTTTACTTCAGCCTCTGAAGGACCTGTGTTCACAAGGAAACTATTTCTGCAGGACATCCAAACCCCTGGGAGGTGTGAGCTGGAAGGAGGATGAGTGCGAATGTGATTGCACACTGCAGATCGCCACAGTGTGGGGATACATGTGCATGGGATAAAGCCCTGCCTGTGGATAAGGCCCAGCCTAAATGCACTTTGCTCAGGACCCACGGACAGTAACAGGGTCTGTTATGATAGGACAAAGGGTAATGGTTTTAAACTAAAGGAGAGGAGACTCAGGTTAGACACAACGAAGATTTTTTTTACAATAAGGGTGGTAATACACTGGCCCAGGTTGCTCAGGGAGGTGGTAGACGCCCCATCCCTGGAGACATTCCAGACCAGGCTGGATGGGGCTCTGAACAACCTGATCTAGTTGAAGATGTCCCTGCTCATTGCATGGGGGTTGGACTGGATAGCTTTGAAGGTCCCTTCCAACCCAAACTGTTCTATGATTGTGCGATTCTAAGACAGTTGTGAGTCATCACTGCCCTTGGGCTGCCACCGGGAACCACAGACAAAACAGAGGTACTTGGTGTGTGCACCTACAGCAGTGGTTCTATGATTTGGTGATTGTCAAGTGCTAAGCAGTGCTGGGTCACCCTCTCCCTGCTCACTCTGTGCTGGAGCAGTGAGTGTGTGAGGGTCTGCCCAGGTACATATCTGCTCTGTTTGGGACAGCTTGCTCCAGAAAGCCTGTGTGTGCTTGCTAGCTGCTCAGAGCAGGGACACGAATGCTGTGGGACTACCAGCCATCTTGCTTGTGGGACCCCACCAGGTGGGAAGATGGGTCTTCCCCTCACCTGCCATGGGGGGCCGTTTCCCGCATCCCTTCTTTGGTGTAGCCTGATGTGTTCCCTGGATCTGACTTGATGGCAGAGTCTGAAGAAGAGCCTTCAGTGCCCAGGGACGTCTCCAAGGAGAGGGCCAGGTGGATCAGCTGCCAGGTGCTGTGTTGCAGGTGTTGCTCCCAGATTTGCTGTGTCAGGGGAGGGGATCCCAGCCTGGGAGGCACAGGGGCAGGGGCAGGCAGGACTGGCAGGGCTGGTGGGGGCATAGGCAGCCTCCTGTCCCGCGGGGGTCTTGGCATTCCTGGCATGGCCATGCGGGGCTTCCTCGACAATGGGTTCTGTCTTGACAGTGCATAGGAGTACTTGAGGAGAGCATCCACGTTGGCGTTCAGCAGGGCATCAGCGGACAAGAGAGAAGCCTGCCCCAGAGCTGGGGAGAGAGTAGGATGAGGGGCTGAGAGCACCTTTCTGTGGTCAGCCAGAAAGCTGCTGGGGGGGAAGAGTAGCTACAGGAGATCAGCAGGAGGCCAGGGGCACCCAGTGCAGCTTGGTGCAGCTGTACCTTCTTCTGCAGGGGAGCTTTCACCCATTGACCAGGACCCCACCGTGTGGGGTTGCTCCGTCGAGAGGAAAGGGTCTTTTGGAAGAGCCAAACTCGGACATGGGATGCGCTGAGTGGAAAAAAGAGGGAGAAATACAAGTCCTGCTGTGTTATCTTACCTTCCTCCTCACCCCTTCCATCTCCCAAGAGGTATTCCCCCACGCCCCATCCCAAATCCCACTTCCCACCTTAATATAGAACTGGTGTTTAAAGCAGCGGTACTGGGTGAAGTGGCAGAAGGTCTGAAACCACGGTGCCTCTGGGAAGTCAGTGCAGACTGGCCCTGGAGAGGGGTGAATGAGAGATGCAGGATGAGGGCAGGCTGCAGGTTTTGGCATCTACACCCTTGGCCTGAGAGCAACAAGAGATGGGGACCTCTTGGATGCCTATTTTCAGAGTGGCTCATGGTTGAAGGGAAAGTTAAAACTGCTTGCCCCTGAGTGGAGATCACAGCCTTGTGCTGTTATAGCTCCTGATCCCAGGTGCCATGTGCACTTTCCCTCCAGACCACCTAGGGTTTCAGTTTGTTCTACCATTCTTCACATGGTTATCTTCCCTTTTACAGAGACCCAAACCTCCTGTTTCTGGGATCTGATAAGGACTCTATTATTAGTCCTTGAAGGGTTAGGAAAAAAAAAAAAGGCAAGTAGTGATGTGATGAGTTAAAAAGATGGTCAGATCAGGCCTGGGAACACCAGAGGAGACAGCCTCTTCAGGGCCAAATAGTTTGAGAGTGAGGCCAGCCCCTCCTTCCATGATCTGTAAACTCTCCTCTTCCACTTGTGTTTGCCCAACAGTTCCCTGTTGAACCAGGCAGGTCTCTTGGCTCCGTTCCTTGACTTCCTACGTGTCAGGATGCACTGATCTTGAGCTGGGAGCTGCAGCGTTTTGCTCCACCGCACAGCCACTACTTGCAAAGGAGCATTGCTGCTGTTGAGCAGGGGAGGAAGTGCAACCATTTGCTAACGGCAGCATTCGCCTGACTCTTGAGGGCTAGGATTGCATCCCCAGCAGCACATACCAAGCCAGATTTGAAGTATTACAGCTTGAAGGGTCCTGTCACAAACCATTCCTGTAATGACACAGAAACTTTCCATTTTGGGGTCGAGAGAGTAGAAAAAGTACAATTTAATTCCAGCATCTGGGAAGTGAAGACCCAGATAAAGTTTCCCATTGTCTGTCTTTGCTGGTCTCTTGCTTTTCACTCTGGCTCAGCTCCCCCACAGCCTGTTGAACACTGATGGCATTGGCCTAACAAGCAGCTTCCCTCCTTTGGCACTGAACCCCATCTTCTCTTTTCTCTCAGCTTATCTTCCCTATGGAAATATTCAGCTTGGGGCTGTGACACCTCCCTGGGGAGCCTGTTCCAGTGCTCCACCACCCTCTGGGTGAAGAACCTTTTCCTAATCCTCCAAATTTTCTCCAAATCCTCCTGCCATTCCCTTGGGTTCTGTCACTGGTCACCCGAGAGAAGAGATCAGCTCCTGCTCCTCCTCCTCCCCTTGTGAGGGAAGCTGTAGCCCCATGAGATCTCCCCTCAGTCTCCTCTTCTCCAGGCTGAACAAAACCAGTGACTTTAGCTGCTCCTCATGCGGCTTCCTCTCCAAACACCTCACCAACTTTGTAGCCCTCTTCTGGACACTCTCCAGTAGCTTTATATCCTTTTTATCCTGTGGCACCCAGAACTGCACACACTGCTCCAGGTGAGGCTGCACCAGTGCAGAGCAGAGCAGGACAATCACCTCCCTGGCCTGGCTGGCAATGCTGTGCTTGATGCACACAGGATATGGTTGGCCCTCTTGTCTGCCAGGAGACACAGCTGGCTCATATTCAACTTGCCATTGATCAGAACCTGCAGATCCTTCTCCATGGAACTGCTTTCCAGCATCTTGTTCCCCAGTCTGTATGTACAGCCAGGGCTGCCATGTCCCAGGTGCAAAATCCAGCACCTGCCCTGGTTGAATTTCATACAGTCGGTGATTGCCCATTTCTCCAATTTGCTCAGATCACTCTGCAGGGCCTCTCTGCATCTGAGAGTGTCAACAGCTCCTCTCAGTTTAGTGTCATTGGCTAACTTACTTAGTATTCCCTCAAGTCCTGTGTCCAAGTCATTTATGAAGACATTGAAGAGTGCCAGCCTTAAGATGGATCCCTGAGGAACCCCACTAGTGACTGGTCACCACCCCGACATAACCCCGCTTACTAGAACCCTCTGAGCCCGGCCCATCAGCCAATTACTCACCCACTGCATTATGTGTTTACACAGCTGTATGCTGGACATCTTGTCTAGGAGGATACCGTGATAGACAGTATCAAAGGCTTTACTGAAATCCAAAAAGATTGCATTGACAGGCTTCCCTTGGTCAGCTAGGTGGGTAACCTTGTCGTAGAACAAAATTAAGTTGGTCAGGCAAGACTTTCCCCTCATGAACCCGTGATGACTGGCACCAATGACTGCATTGTCATTCAGGTGTTTTTCAATAACTCCCAGAATAATCTTCTCCACAATTTTGTGAGTCTGTAGTTTCTGGGGAGGGAGAAGCCCAGGATCTGTTCCTGGGTCTGGTGATGTGGGGTGGGACCCGTCCCCCGACACAGCTGCAGAAACAAGAAAGAAATAGTTGCCCTCAAGCTGCAGTCCAAATAAGCACAGTTGGCTGATCATTCAGTTCATTGACGTTCATAGCTAAATATAAAGACATATTTTTTATGAGAAAATTGTTCCTATTTTTTTTCTCTGAAGAAAAATACAACAGAAGTAGTCCCAAGTTTTTCAGCTGCACAGATATAATTATGCCACTTAAATTCTCTGATGCAGGGGTGCAGGGAAAGTATGACTGCAAAGATTTAAGGGGTGCTGTTGCTATGGTGCTTTCTGAACTGGGATGTTTCTTGGCTCCTGAAATGTTAAACACTTAAGAAAGCAGCTTATCAGCTCAAGCTTTCTTAAAGGCCCATGAGAGCCCATGAGCCAAGCTTCTCTGTTAAACCTCAGATCAAGCTGGAAGAAGCTGGTCAGGTTGTAAGATGAACTGCTGGGAAGAGATAATGAACTTCAGTGAGCTCCAGAAAACTATGGCCAGTTTTTTTTCCCTGACACTCCACCGACAGACATGTGGAGAGACTGAAATGCTCAGCAAAGGGCCACCAAAGTGTCTGTGCCTTTCAGAACCTGACCTGCGAAGAGAAGCTGGGGCAGCTGTGCTTGTTCAGCTGGGCGAAAAGGAGATGGGGAGGTGAGTTAGTGGCAGCCCTCAAGGACCTGAAGAAAAGATACAGGGTGACAAAGTCAAACTCTTCTTGGTGGTGCCAGACAACACAAAAAGGAAAAAACTACAAACTCCTGCTTGGGAGGTCAGGACTCGCCATTAGAAAAAAGCTCTTTCCAGGAAAGCAGTGCAGTGCTGGAATGGATGCCCAGAGAGGCCACAAAACCAAACTCCCTTGAACAAAGCCAGGGTGCTCTAATGCTGGGAGTGTCCTGCTCCCAGCTGGACTTTGGGCTGGAGACCTCAAAATGACCCATCCCAACACCTCTCCAACAATTTTGTGGCACTTCAGGGGAGAGAAATATCTGGTGCTGCTCCAGCTGGGGCGATGCCCATGGGGGTGAGGTGAGGCACCTACCTTTGGGGACAAGGCCATGGTTCTCCCGCTGGTCCAGCCGCAGGATGGCAGGGCTGCGGCAGCCACGTGCCTGGCGCAGCCGGCAGAACGAGATCGCCTTCCAGGGAGGCCACAGGATGGCAAAGAAGCGCTGGTACTCGCTGTCTGACATGGGGCTGCCTGGCGCGGGAGGCCGCATCGGAGCCACAGAGGACATCAGCAAGGTCAGCAGCCCTGGGGAAGGAGGCAGGATGGGCTTAGCTCTTCCTAATGGGGACAAGCAGTGGGGGGAAACAAGAGTGGCTGGAGGGTGGGCCTGATCCTGTCCGCTGGTGCTGAATGGGGTTGCTGGGATGGGCTGGCCTGAGGTCTGCCTCCATCACCCCTGCTTGCAGGGCCCTAGGGGAACAAGTAGTCTGGGGAAAAAGGGGAAAAAAGAATAAAAAAGGAAAAAAAAAAAAAAAAAGAAGTAAAGAGAAAAAAAAGAAAAAAGAAAAAGGAAAAAAGAAAGGAGAAAAAAGAGTAGGAAATAAAAAAGAAGAAATAAATATAAAAGAGAAAATAAATGAAAAAAGAATAAAAAATGAAGAAAAAAGAGAAAAAATAAAATAAGAAGACTAATTTTAAAAATATTGGATTATTTTGTGAGTTTGGTTTGGTTTGGGTTGGAGGAGGTGTTCTGATTTGTTTGTTTGTTTTTATTTTTTTTCCCCACATAAGCCCCAGGCTCACTTGTCTGGGCCTCTGGAGGCCCCCCCATGGCACAGCCTCCAGTGCCCAACCCTGTGAGCTGCCTCCTACCCTATGTGGGGCTTGTGCCCCTCCCAGGAGACATCCCTCCATCATCTCTCTCTTCCCTCCAGCTGGGGCCCCATCTCGCCTGCCCCAGCATCTTGACAGACCTGGCTTTGCTCCCATGTCCCCTCCCTCCTGGGCAAGCAGAGCCAAGGGCTGTCATGGTCAGTGGGGCCAGCAGGGTGGTCTTGGCAGAGATGTGGGGCGGGAGCAGTGGGTGGCAGCAGCTGCAGGGGCTTCAGGCCTCCCTCTAGCCTCATCCCCCAGCTCTGAGGTGGCCCCAGGAGGGTGGCTGGGGGCCGAGTTGGGAGTCACTCACCCACCAGGCAGGGCAACCTCAACATGTCTGCCCAAGGATTCAGCACCCCTGTCCCACTTGGTGGTCCTGGCAACGGTGGAATGAGAAGGGGATGGCATAACAGCTGGGGAGACAAGGCCCAGGCTCCTGTCTGTGGGGTGTGAGATGGACACCCCAATAAGAAGGAAGAAACCGGGGACAAGACAAGCAGGAGTCAACCTGAGAGCTTCTGCCCCCACTCAGGGACACTGGTGGTGACTGGCAACAACCTGCAGCAGCACTGGAGACCTGGCCAGGCTACCCCTGGACTGAGGGCACCCCAAAAGCAGTACCTTCAGGGTACCTTGCACCCCAAAGCATTTCATGCTCTTCTGCAGGAGAGAGGGGACAAAATCTATTCCTGTTCCACGTGCAGGGATCAAGACGCATCCTGTGCCTCCCCAGGGAGCATCCCAGCACTGTCGTGTTTCAGGACACAGTGAGAAATGGGCTTGGTCTCTCCTGGGCAGTCATCTCGCTTTCTGAACACTCAGCGAGTCCTGGGAGTGCCAGTCTGTTTTCTTCTGCCTCGGGAGTGGGTGCCCCGATCCCCACTGTCTGCACATTGAAGTTTTCCCAGGCAAAACGGGGAACAGCACATGTAAAAGAGGCTTTGGGACCACCAGCATTGAGGTGCCCAGGGGCTGATTTTGAGGGGCACTCACACCCCAATACCCATGCCTTTACTGCAGAGAGCGAAGCGCAGGTCACAGATGCAGCAACCCATGTGTGCAGCCCATGAATCTCAACCAACACAGCAGTCCCTGTGACTGGGCACTTTTCTGACATGAGAGGGAAAGACACGACCGTAACCATCACGGGCACGCAGCTGTCAGGGTGGCTGGAAAGAAAATGCTTGGCACAGCAGCTCCAAGAACTGCATCCGTAAGCAAAATGCAGGGTGGCAGAGCAGCTTTGTGTACCCACCGCATCACCACCCAGCCTCAGCTTGGCTGCAAAACAACACCCTTTCAGAACTGAAAAGGAGCTGCTGGAAAAGTGGGCAAAGTTTTTGATGGTGTAGCAGGATGCTGCTGCAGAAGTAGCTTCTGTCACAAATCCCAGGAGATTTGAGCAGCTCTGCTGTATGCAAGGGCTGCACAGAGTGCTGCTGTGGATGTGCGGGCTGTGGTTGCAAGGCTGACGCATCACCTGCCAGTGCCCTAAGCAACCATCTAGGCTGTCAAGGTGAAAGCTCAAATCACTCCAGTCATGAAGTCCATTAGAAAGGTGTCTGGCAACAGCACGTAGCTCTGCAGGTCCTTGCAGGAGACAAGCTGTAGTTTGCTTTAAGATGTCTTGTTGGAAAGCAATGCCTCTGACAAGCTTGAAGCCCAAACATTTAACAACAGCACTGAATTTTAGGATGTATTTGCAGCTTCTTAGAAACACAGTGAGCAGGTGACATTTTCCAGCTAGCTCCCATGAAACAGGCAACACTGCTCTGACTTGGAAATTTTAGCCAATTCTTGTTCTTCCAGTCCTTAGCCTGAGACATACTGCTTATTGGCTGATTTTAGGTAACTCCAGGGCCTTCAGCTCCCTGACTCTGTTAATTGCCTCTGTTCCCCAGTGACAATAGTGTTGTCCTGATTTGAGCAGCTTCCCAAGGGAACTCAATGCTGACCTGAGTGGCTGATGGAAATGCATGACCTAGGACAGCACACCAATGTGGCGTGTCATGCGGTATTATTAATGTCTGGCAGGTGCTGGCTACACAGCCTGCGTCTGCATGTGTCAGCAAGAGATTTATGGTGTATGAAAATAGGAAACAAGAATGAAGGGACCAGAGTCCTCAGACATACACTGAGAGCTCAAACATAAGGCAGAAGATGAAGGAGCTGTCAAAGAAGTCATCCTTGGTTGATGGTTTAGTAGCAATGCCTGTGCGGGCCTACAGTATATTTCAAAAGAAGGCAGTTAGTGATGTGAGTGTGGGTTGGCTACTTAGCACTTCTCATGCACTGTGACATACCCTGGATTTGGTTCAGGTTGTCAGAATCCTTCAGGGGACTCTTAAGGTCTACAAGTGCATTGAGAAGCCAGCTAGCCTGCGACGTGCACCCAGACGGATCAGGAGACCACCAGTGCAGGAGACACTGCTGTGCTGATTAGCTAAGTTTGAATCAGCTGGTCATGGGGCACTTGTATTTTAAGTTTCTGCAAAAAAAAGTCCGTCATCTTTGGGGGAGGGATGAAAACAGGAGGAATAATAGTTTGGACAGGACACAAAAGCACGGCAAGCTGGAGGGGAGTCTGTTCCCCAGTGCGGCATCAAGCAATGAAAGTCATCAGTAATGCACAGCACAAGGGTGATATTAGTTCCAGTATTTTCTGATATCTGAGGGTTAACTTGGCACCTATATGGCTATACCACCAATGAGGCATTACAAGCTGTGTAATTCATACACTGAAGCAGATTTGCAGACTTGTTTTCAGAGCCACCACAAAATGGAGTTTCCTGCAGATGGTGTTCATGCGCCAGCCTGAGCTGGAAGAGCTGATGTGCGCAGCTGTCACCCCCAGGCCCATAGCCTGCCTGATGCCAGCAGTGGGGATGTGCGACAGCAGGATAACAACTCGCTGCTGTTACAAGGAAAGGAGCTGCATTTTCTATGTCTCTATCCAGTTGCTGTGTCAACTCTGAGCTTCGG
This sequence comes from Patagioenas fasciata, assembly GCF_037038585.1. Taxonomy (NCBI): domain Eukaryota; kingdom Metazoa; phylum Chordata; class Aves; order Columbiformes; family Columbidae; genus Patagioenas; species Patagioenas fasciata. Next base: position 128,446,694 of record NC_092520.1, read on the forward strand.
AAGAGCCTGTCTGGTTTGTGAGGGATTACCCTTCAGCAGACAAGTTCCTCTTACAAGCCAGTCTTGTTGTTGTCTTCAATACCTGAATTATTTCTCAGTATTTTCTGTCCTGCATGTTCCTCTACAAACACCACCACCAAGCAGCAATCTCTGAAAATCTGTTGAAAACCCCAGAACTGTGGCTCACAGACCCTTCTTCTTGCTGCAAGGGTTATATTGCCTCTTCCTTCATCAGGCTGATAGAAAACATGACAGGATCAAGGTGAGTGCCCGAAAGTAGCATTGTCTTGGACAGGACATGCTAATGCAATGCCCCAACCCTTTGTTTCCCCTCTACCTTGTGCAGGTGCATGGTGCACAGCCCCTCAGACCAGGACAACCGGAGGCCATGAATAGAGATAGTAAATACAGCTAGAAGTGGCTGATCTCACCTCAGCAGCACAATGCCAAGCCAGGAATAGAATCACAGAACCATTTTGGTTGGAAGACACTTCTAAAATCATCGAGTCCAGCCATTAACCTAACACTGTCACTAAACCATGTCCCTAAAAACCTCATGTAGATGGCTTTTAAACACCTCCAGGGATGGTGATTCAACCACTTCCCTGGGCAGCCTGTTGCAATGCCTGATAACTTGTTCAGCGAATAAATTTTTCCTAGTATCCAATGCCTCCGATTGCCTCCCTTGATGCAACTTGAGGCCCTTTGCCCTTGTCTTATCCTATCCTATCAAACAATGGACCAACGGGGAGAGGGTGACTGCAGAGCCAGGTCATGGAGGTGTGTAGCATGGTTTTTTCAACATGCACACTAGCCTAACTCACCAAGAAAAAAAGCACACTGAGGCACACAGAGCACTTAGCTGAAGATGTCTAATGTTTGTTAGACTGTGTCAGATACGTGAATTAGATTGCAGGCAGCAGGGGGGGAAAGATGTCTGATCAGTTCAAGAAACACATGAAGACAGACGCTACAAAGATTAGGTGTGAATTCCAGACTCGGTAACTTGTCAAGCAACATCCCTAGAAAGCATGTGTCTTAAATAATCTGAGTTGTAAGCAGAGATAATAAGAAAATGCTTCCAAATCCACCTGTTGTGGAAAAAATGTGATTTTAGGAAATTCTGGTCAAAATACCTGAATCTGTTTTCTCATGTTAGCTGGAGTGAAAAAACATCAGAGTACTGGTACATTCATAATGGTACTGTTAACTGCAACATGTTTGTGTATCAATATGTTGTTAAAAAGAAATGCTAGGCTCTTTGCTTATGGAGGAAGCTGTGAGCAATTCTGCTTGTGTAGCTGTTAGGATGAACTACGGAAGGGGCCAGCAGAGCCCCTGAGAGACACCAGCTCGTGTTCCTTCCACAGCATTAAAGAAAAGGGAAAACTGTGATACCTGCATTTATTAAAACACACACCCAAGAGAACAGTGGCACTGTGAATGGGTAGAGAAGGGTATGCAAAGCCAGTCACAGTTCCCCAGCAGCATCCTACCTCTTCTCCTCCATGGATGACAAAATTCAACAGCAATGGGTCCAGGTCTCCTTGGGTTCCTCTCCTTTCTCCAGCCAGGCTCACTTTCTTGCTGGATCCCAGTTCCCAGGGCATTTTGTTTTTCTCTGGTCTCAGCAACCAGCATTCATTTGGCAGCTCCCAGGAACCCAGGCTTGCCCAGGTGCCCTCGCACTGTGGTGGCTACAGCTCTATTGGTGATGCCGCTGGGTCTTACTTGAGTGTGCGGCAGCTTCGAGCAAGAGCAGGCTTGCTCTGGTCACCTCAGGAGCGGGACAGCACAGAGCAGCCTCCCCACTGAAGCCACACTGGCACTGTGTGGCAGTTGCACATCCGCAGGTGAGATACAGAACCTCCAACAGGGCAGTTTGATGGCTCTGTAGCACCTTTTGTGCCCCACTGTGCCTGTCCCTACACACACGCCAAGACTGCTGACAGTCACATCTTCTCCTCTCTGGGACATCGTGTCTCCTCACGTTCACCTCCCACCACCTCAGGGCCAGGAGGGGTGAGACTCTCGGTCAGTAGACAGGGTCCTCAACAAAGGAGGTGCCCAAAGAAGCTGGGAAGTTTCTGGATCATGCTTGTAATGACCAGAGCCAGATCCAACCAGGCTATAAAAAAGGGCCCCCATGGAAGGCCCGCTTTAAGTGGTCTTCTGGGAGCAGCAGGTCTGTGAACTGGAGCCTTGCCCTTAGACTGGGGCACCATTTAAAGAGAATTCCTGGGATTGAGAGTCCTCACCTTCTTGGCTATATCCTTGAGTGAGCCCTTGCCCACCTGGGTAAGCAATTATTTTCTGCTGGGTACCCTTGAGTGAAAGAGGCCTCTAGTTCTGGGTTTTTTTTGTGAGTGCATGTGTGCACGCTGTAGATCATTATTATTCTTATGTGGTCATACAATAATAGTAATTATAATAATGATGATAATAATAACGATAATGATATCTTCAAATGCTATCTGAACCTGTATTTTATAATGTTGTCGGAGTGCTAAAGAATTTGGATAAACCCCGTTTCTAGTTGGTTTCTTAGCTAAACTGTTCTGGCTAGAATTAAGTCTGGAGCTTGTTGCCTGCCTAAATTGACTTTTGGGATGCCTCTGTGACAGGCACCTACAACCCTCTGCTCATTGCACATCTGATCTCCCCTCCCTACAGCCCTGTGCTGGCCCTGTTTGTGTGCACAGCACAGGCCCTACCAGTGACCATAAAGTCACAAACAGAGTTCTGCTTGTGACTTTATGTTCAGAGCCAGAGTTCAGCCGCCTGCCCACAAATCAAACATCCTGGTGGGGGAATCTCAAGGAGAGGGAGAAGATGGGACCAGTGTTAGTTTGAAAGCTGCTACTCCAGTGCCTATGGGACATGGATTTAGATGTCCCTCAGTGCTGCATCTGGGGGATGCAGAGCTGCATCTCAGCAGCATGGCTGAGCTGCCTGGCACTGTGGGAGGAGTGGACAGCCCAGCCAAGAAGCCATCAGAGCCATTGTACAGCAGTCAAGTAAAAGTTCTCTTCCAGGTCAGCTCTAGATCTTCCATGAAGCGAAAGCTACTTCCAGAGCTCAACATTGAACACCTTCATCCTGGTAGCTATGGCTCTCTGGGAAAAGCCCTGTGGGTACCAGCCCACCCACAGGAGGGATGAAATCTCCATTTCCACAGAAAAAAGCATTAGAGAGTGTGCTGATTTAAACCAAAATGATATGAATTGCTGACTTTAATCGTAGGTTAAATAATCTTCATTCTGCTGTTGTGCTTTATTTTGGTAGGTTTACTGTCACTGGCTGAGAGCTATGCGAATATGCTGATAAATATAGACTTTACATTGAAATTGGCACTCATTTAAACTTGGTGGATATGATAATCTATTCACATTTATATAAGCACTGTGCAGTTATAAGATGCATTAGTTCACATACTTAATTTACATTTTGTTAGGAAATAGTCAATGAAGCACTTTTTTACTTGTCATTTAGAAAATGGAATACTTAATTGATTGCAAAAACAGCATTTAAAAATGGATCATTGAATTAATAATACAACCTAAAATGGAGTGAATTCATAAAAGCATGTTTGAATGAACTGCTCTTGTCATTTTAGCAGGCTGGTTTAGCACAAGAACAACCTGAACTGACCACAAAGGTAGCCCTAATGCAAGCAGGAGCTTGAACTACAGAGCTCCAGAGAGGTCTCTTCCCACCTGCATCTTTCTGTGGTAACTAAATGAGTTCTTCCAACGATCAGATCATTCAGGCTTTTGAAACAAGGAAATCTCATGATCTGACACTTTTTTCTTGCTTGTTGTTGATGTGTAAAAAAATAATGCTGGTCTTTTCTCCTCCAAGCCTGGTTTTCAGTTTTGAACGAATTATTCCTTCAATGGCAGTGACCCAAACCACTGAAATTAAATTGTACACATGCAAAACCAGACTGAAGTGGGCAACTTGCTGAGTATTTTTTCACACCGGGCTTTAGGAGCTTAGGTTTGCCTGTTCTTAAGACTTCAGCAAAAATGTCTTTTCTAAACGAAGACTTAAATTTCTTTTCTGTATTCAGAAGAATAAACATAAATTAGCATAAATGAATCAGGATGTCTGACTATTTTTATAAATGAAAAGCATTTTATTTGATAAAACCAGTTATGTTTCTTCTGACACTGTAACTACTCAGCAAGGGAGTTGGAGAAGCTTCCTTCAGTTGTCTTTGTGAAGAAAGACAGAACATGTTGTTCCCTTCTGTTGGTCTTTAACTCTTTAAATGCTGCAGCCTTCCTTTGCTTACTGCCGCTGCTTTAGAGCAGCAACGGATTGCACGCTCCCCAGACGTTGCCACTCAGCTTGTCAGTGTCTCCACAGTTTGTTCTCCTGGTTCAGTTAGTGGGGAAAAAGTAGAGCCATGGTTGATTATACAAAGGACAATGGCTCAGAAACTGTCAAACCAGACAGGTCTACTTTGTGCAGGGCCCTTGGTCTAAGCTCGCTCAGAAATTTGAATAATCACGGTATGTGAAATGATCTACTGATGACCACTGGTACACGACTGCTGTGCCTTGCCCTGCACCAAGAGAAATGAAACCTCAGCACTCCTGGCATCAGTTCACACAAGACTGTTCACTGTAGCTGCATTGTGGTTTGGGCTCAGTCGCCTCAATGTCCTGCTGTGCCTTGGCTGAAACAATTGTATGAGGTTTAACAAGGCCAAGTGCCAGGTCCTGCACTTGGGTGACAACAACTGCAGGCAGCGCTACAGGCTTGGGGAAGAGTGGCTGGAAAGCTGGTTGGCAGCAAAGGATCTGGGGGTGTTGATCAACAGCCAGCTGAACATGAGCCAGCCGTGTGCCCAGGTGGCCAAAAACACCAACAGCATCCTGGCTTGTACCAGGAATAGTGTGGCCAGCAGGACTAGGGAGGTGATTGTCCCACTGTACTTGGTGCTGGTGAGGTTGCACCTTGAATCCTGTGTTCAGTTTTGGGCCCCTCACTGCAGGAAAGACACTGAGGTGCTGGGGAGAGTGCAGAGGAGGGTGAGGAAGCTGGTGAGGTGCCTGGAGCACAAGTCTGATGAGGAGCGGCTGAGGGAACTGGGGTTGTTTAGCCTGGAGAAAAGGAGGCTGAGGGGAGACCTTATCAATCTCTACAACTACCTGAAAGGAGGCTGTAGCATGGAGGGTGTTGGTCTCTTCACCCAAGTAACAAGCAATAGGATGAGAGGTAGTGGCCTCAAGTTGCACCAGGAGAGGTTTAGATTGGATATTAGGAAGAATTTCTCCATTGAGAGGGTTGTCAGGCATTGGAACAGGCTGCCCAGGGAAGCGGTTGAGTCACAATCCCCAGAGGTGTAGATGAGGTTCTTGGTGACATGGTTTAGTGCCAGTGTTAGATTAATGATTGGACTTGATGATCTTGAGGGTTTTTCCAACCAACATGATTCTATGATTCTATTCCATGATTCTATGATTCTATTCCATGATTCACTTAGCCATGTGAATTACAAGGCACCCTTTGTCTCCCTTCTTTCTGGCACTTGGAGGAAGTGCCATTTCTCTGTAGATGTCAGAGGGGAGCAATCCTGCTGTCATCTGTAACTACCACTTCCCAGACATATCTATCTGCATATCCACAATGAGAAACAACCTAGGAAGACCTGGTCATCTTTTTTTTTTTTTTTTTTTTTTCAGCCAGTATAAGCAAATTACCTCTTGGGAATGTTTTTCTTCTCCCCTGCCAACTTGATATTTCTGGAGTGATTTGGCCAGCATTTGATTCAAGCCTTAAGATGGTCAGCAACATCACCTGTCACCTGTTGCCACACAATTGCTACTTCTTATTCTAGCTTGCTCCGCTACAGAGCGTCTTGCTAGTCAGCACATACTAGGTAGGTTTAGGATTCAGGACCAACAGCATCCCTGCTTTGAAGGGGAAACTGGACTACATGAGTCCCAGCGGTACCTTCCAATCAATGTTTCCAGTTCTAAGAGATATACATATGTACATGCAGTAACTGTCTCATAAGAATCATCCCTGACAATCTAAGTGAATACCACCAAAACACACTCCACGATCAAGCCTCAAATAGCCTCCTTAAGCACAGAAGTCTTACATAAATCCTTCAGCAGACAGGAACGTACTACCCAGCACACAGCTCTGAGTGTATAGTTAGGAAAATAATACCTTAGGAGGACTTAATTAAAGGCTGAACGTTGCTGAGCTGCGGGGCTCGTCTAATCGCTTGCAGATCCCGAGGGATGGGAGCTTCCTGAGTGCATCTGCTCACTGGGAAGTGGAACACTTTGCTGACCAGCCTCAGCAACCACACTTGCCCAGCTACCTAGGAGTGATGTCCACAGCTGGGACAATCACACCTGGACAAGGTGCAATTTCGCCAGCTCCATTTTAGTAAGTGTTTATGTTGCACTGACAGCAGTTAGAGGAATTCTGCAAGCTGGTCAGTTCTTTAAAGGTGTTCATGATTGCTTTAGCTTAGTGTATCTGCTCTAAAAGCACTTCACTTTTAGGTGAAACAAACTTTTCAGATGCCATTACCACTACGGCAATATAGGTAACTATTAACAGTGATCTTAAAAATGGCTTGATTTTTTTTTTTTTTTTTTTTTTTTTTGACTGACCTTTTTTGCCACTTCCAGTCAAACTGTGTTTACTTTTTGACCTGGATTTATTGCTTGTTTTAAAGAGAAGCAATTTACCTATCTGCTATTTCAGTATTTCACATCTGGACCACTATGGCAGCCTTCTTGACATCATTAGACCTGGCTCTTTTTCAGCCTTTTAGGCTTTCTCTAGCAGTCCAGTGACTGACAGAGAGTAAATCACAGATGACTTCAGGTGGCTTTCACAGGATGACAAACACCATTTACTGAAGACTGCTGATCAAAAAAGCATTCACCCCAATAGATGCTATTTAAAATCCTCCTTACTGTTTGCCTAGGAAATACATCATCCACATATGACACCAGCACCAACACAGAATAAATATTTACAGAACACTTCCCCCTCCTCTCATTACAAACAATTCTGCTGTCTGCAGTTGGTAATGGACACGTGCCACGTTCAATTATATCAAAAACAAAAGGCATTCTAAAAAAAGCTGCTTATGTTTCTAGCCTTGGCACTTACAGGCTTTGTTCCCACTGGCTTCATTTTTGTACTTTGTAATTTCTAGCTTGTACTGATTCTTTTATTTCCCCCATTTGGTGATTAAATATCACACAGTTACTGCCCTTATTCCCTCTCTTCCAAGGTCAGTTTTTAGTTTCCTTTCAGTGCATTTATACTTGTAAGTCATTTAAAAATTCCCAATTTGATCCATATTTTGGTCTAAATTCCACCTTCCTGTAAGTCAGAGGATTCCCCCAGCTACAGCAAATGTCCCCTGAACGCTCCACACCATTGGCTGAAGCAGCCCTTTGCTGGATCGACGCAGGATGCCATGGCAGGGTAGTAGGCAAGTGGAGCTTCCCGCCTAGCACTCCATGACATTTTCCCGCACCGAATCAGAACCCGGCCTAGGCTTTTCTCATGTGTTTTGCATTAAATGTCATCAGAATGCTCCAATTGTTGGTGTCCCAAAATGCACAGTGGTAACCCTGCACCCAAGCTATAGTCCAAAACCAGGAGTGTTCTGGTCTACCTTAACCCTCTCATCGTCCTGCGCTGACTTCAGAAGACTGGAGATGTGTGTTTCCCAAGCTTTGTTACAGAGCCACCACTGCAAACACCTCTCCAGCCAACAGTTCGTAGACAGTTTGCTGCCGTTACAATCCAGTGTCTCATCCCATCAAAACCAAATCACCTACAGGAGTGTTTGTGTCCTTTGTCACCCTTGCACTTTGCCCAAAGTCCATTTTCAAGTTCAGACCACACCCTCCCTTTGTTCTGTTAGTTGAACACCAAACTGATAGCTAGACAAACCCCAGCTGAAGAAACTTTTTTTTCTTCTGCCACAGCTTTCCTACGCACTGAACTTGGACAAGCTCAAGAGGTGGGCCCAAGCAAACCCCATGAGGTTCAACAAGGCCAAGTGCAAGGTCCTGCACCTGGGTTGGGGCAACCCCTGGTATCAATACAGGCTGCGGGATGAAGGGATTGAGAGCAGCCCTGCAGAGAAGGACGTGAGGGTACTGGTGGATGAAAGATTTGACACGAACCAGCAATGTGCACCTGCAGCCCAGAAGGCCAATTGTATCCTGGGCTGCATCAAAAGCAGCATGGCCAGCAGGTCGAGGGAGGTGATTCTGCCCCTCTGCTCTGGTGAGACCCCACCTGGCGTCCTGCATCCAGCTCTGGAGCCCCAGGTACAGAAAAGACATGGACCTGTTGGAGAGGGGCAGGAGGAGACCACAAAAATCAGAGTGATGGAGCACCTCTGCTATGAGGACAGGCTGAGAGAGCTGGGGTTGTTCAGCCTGGAGAAAAGAAGGCCGCAGAGAGAACTTACTGTGGCCTTTCAGTACTTAAAAGGGGCTGATAAGAAAGATGTGGACAGACTTTAGCAGGGCCTGTTGTAATAGGACAAGGGGTAATGGTTTTAAACTAATAGAGGGGAGATACAGGCTAGACATGAGAAGAAATTTTTTACAATGAGGGTGGCGAACCACTGGCACAAGTTGCCCAGAGAGGTGGTAGATGCCCCATCCCTGGAGACATCCAAGACCACATTGAACGGGGCTCTGAGCAACCTGATCTAGTTGAAGATGTCCCTGCTCATTGCAGGGGGCTGGACTAGATGACCTCTGAAGGTCCCTACCAACCCAAACTCTATGACTCTACGCCACAGCATCTCCTGTTACGAAGACTGTACCACACACAAAACTGACATCTTCCAGGATTTACTTCCTTATGTTTAACAAAGGAAGCCCCAGGAAAATGGTTTAAGACAATCTGGGGACTGAGATCCAAACTGTGGCAGTGGTACCACAAACCATATGAACCACAGTCTGGGTAAGAACTTGCCTCTATTTTTTTTTTTTTCTGTGCAAAATGGGAACTTGAGCATCCCTTCTGGAAGCAAAAGCGAAGACTGAATCAATGCTAACTCCCTTGAACAGAAGCCTAAACACCAGTTTCTGAGCTGATGGCTTTGACAGGGTCCCTGTACAATTAAAAGGTGGGAGTAGCACCGCTTGCCACCTACACAGTCCTCTGAATCATTTTAATAATGAACCCTGTAAAAAGCTTCGGCTTCATGAGTACAAGAACAAAAACACTCCACTGATCCTCACAGAAGTTACGTACGCAAGGAAAACATTCACACGCTTCAGGTGAAAAGCTTAAACCCTCCAAAATAGCAGAGACAAGCAGGAAGAAGAGTCTCAAGCTCATCAATCTCTAGGCTATGCCAATGGAACAGATAAAGGGGAGCTTCAGTACAGATCATCTCCTCAGTTACCTGCAGACACTACAAAGACAGACAACAATTGTTTTGGAGCCTAACACATTATCTTAGTAACAGCAGCTGGCGTTTCTGTAAACTAGGTGATCAGAGGTGAAAGTGAGCCACTGCGGAGCAATTTCTCACGATACCTGGAACACCTATCCACAGTCTTGGTTTGTCCTGACAGCTTATTTTCTCAGCTGTGCTGCCAAACAGCCACGGTGAGGGCTGGCCTTCTATAACCTCCACCTCTGCTCATTTGAGAGAAGACAACTGATGAAGGAAATGATCCAACAAAAAGATAAATGAATGTCCACCCTCTTGTGGTGTACAACTGAAGGGGCAGGTATTTTTCACAGCCACTAGAAAGCTTAGTAACTGTTTGCAAGTATATTAGGTATATTTTCAGGCCTGACTTGGGCAAAATGTCACTTATTAATGCTGTTCAGGACTGTTGCATGAAAAGCTGTATCACATTAATCATTTAGAATAAAAGCAGAGCAGAGAAAGACTGACTAAAGAGACCAATTGCCACAGTTTACTTTGGAGGTGACAGAGAGGTGAATGAAATATTTGTTTCAATGAACTTTATTTCATTTTGTATTATACAAGTGGGATCTGAATCCCCAAACTTCCCATCATAGACATAATGGAGAAGCTCCACCGCACAAAAGGAAGGGAGAATTTTTGGAGCCAGAAGACAGGCTAGATCTAGCCATTTCTCCCGTGTGGTCAGAAATTCTTCCTCCTTCACACAATGTGCTTCCCAGACCAGCAGGATTATCCCAGGAATAAGAGAGACAAAGCTAGCTCTAAACACTCCTCTCTCCTTCTCTTCCTCCTCTCCCCAACAAAAGAGGCTGCTCAATACCAGTAGTGGAATGGTTAAAGATAGGGAGTATATTAGGTTTTCAGTCTCTCAACCAACCCACTAGATTAAGAAGTGGCCTGGTTACTCCCTCTCTCCTGAAAAAGATCCAGAAAAATCAAAGACCTAAAATGCCAACGACTTACCTCCTTTCCTTCCCCCATCCCATAGCCTTATCCTCTCAGCAGAGAGTAGGCAATGAACTCTGAGGAGGCTGAAGGAAAGCCAAGGAAAATCAGGCGCTACCTGAATCCCTGGGAATCTGGTGGCTACCCTGGTGCCCTCATTCACTCCCTTTGAGGTTCAGAGACCTGTTTGGAATAGTACACAGAGAGGACCTCCCTTAGGGATTCGGAAGCAACCAGGGATACAGAACACACAGGAACCGCTGTGAGGGTACACACCATTCCAGGGATGGCCCAAACCACAAACAGGGCAAGACTCCCCCCAGCCAAGGCCCCAAGGGCTGGGGGAGCTGGGACGAGGCCCTGGCAGGGGGAAGAGAGCTCCTGCAGCAGTACTGAGGGCTCACGGGATTTTACTTCTTCTTCCTCTCCTGGGAACAGCGAGGGCAGAACCTGGTAGAAAGGGAAGCAAAAAGCCAGCATTTACAGCATGATATGAACCTTGAACATACAGTCCCAAAAGATGTATTCCAGGGTCCTGGACAAAGCTTTAATTCAAGTTTTCCTTATAAAGAGGTATTCTAACTGTGTCCCTCTGCCACCCAGAACCTCCCCTTTCTAAAGACCAATGGCCCATCCAGGTTGCTTGTTCACTCACCATTTTCCTCTTGGTTTTGTTGTCAGACCCACACAGGCAAAATGAAACCATTCAATGGAACACTGTTGGGATGGAGAGCAGCTGGTTAAAAGGGCAGTTTTCTTTGAAACCACTGCTTCCCAACATTTGATCACAAACTCCTAAATCCATAGCAGTGATCAAGGAATGAAGATTCACACCCAGCCTATACATTGTTCACAAGGAGAACGCCCCTCCTCCCTTGCTAAGTGTGGGGGCAAGAAAACAACATGTTGTTTTAAGGAAAACCCTGAAGAAAGATGCACTTTATCAGGCCCTAGGCAAGCCACCCTTCTTCGCTTCCAAACTATGGGAAGTAAGCCCTCTTCTCATCCCTGCTTGCTGTACCAGGCCCCACCCAGCAGGACAAGACCCTCCACGCAAGACTCTCCCCATTCCCTTCTCTCTCACTTCAATCAAGTGCAGGTTCTTACATCTGGGTTGTCACAGCCAATCATCTCCCCATAGGAGACCTGGTGGCAGAGGCAGTAAGTAGGCTCATTGGGATCCACAGGCATGTCCAATACATCTGAAGGGTGCACATTTCCAAAGGTGACTGAAGGCATCCCATACTCGGTGCTACTGCAGGACAGGAATAAAGTGGGTCAGCAAATAACTGGCTTTGAGTCCCTTCATGTCTCCCGAGACAGCGCCTTTGTTTGCTAGAGGCAGCCACTTCCCTTTTTTTAAGCACATACACCCAAGTCCACTGAAGTGACCCGCTTTCCCCTTCCCACCCCTGAAAGAATTAAAAGGTCTCCTTCCCCTTGCTTCCCAAGAAGGGCCACGGGACACACTGTCCGGTCTGGGTGGGGATCAGATCCTTCCCAGGGAAGTCTGGCTAGGCATTCCTTGGTCTGACTTCCCACAAATCTCATAAACACTTACGTGCGGACAAGCTTCAGTTTCTTTTGGGCAGTTTTTGGTGCCTCCTCATCAGAGTTCTTCCCTTTAGACCGAGCACGGGCAGCTTTCTTCTCTTTTTGGGCTCGGCCCTCTGGTAAGAAGAGAAAAAGGTGTTGCATCTGCCACCCCATCTAAATAGACACCTGACAGTAACAACCCCTCCAGCACTAAAATACTCTGGAGTGTATATTGGCTTTGGGCCATACACCCCATCTAAACTTTATCTAGCAGCCTTGAACATGCTCACACAAGAGGGGCCCAGGTCACCACCATCTTTTTACCTGTCCTTCAGATTCCAGCGTAACAGTCTGTACCACTCCAGTGCCTGCCTTCATCCCCACCACTTCCATAGTCACTTGGCTGCTTCCTGTATCAATCTGCAGCCCAGTGGTGGTACTCACTCTTCTTGCCCTTGCTGGAAGAACTGTCATAGTCACTCGACTCTATCTGCTTCTCCTTCAGGTCTGCTTCGAAGCGAGCAAGGTCTGTGTCCAGCCGCCGGATGTGCTTATCAACCTGCAAAGACGATAGCAATCAGGAGTTACCACAAAACAGAGCCCAAAAGGCCAAAGAGGAGAGGACACGGGGCTTGTACTAAGAGCTGAGAATCAAGTCTGGGTAGGGTCTAAAAAGGGACATCAGGGCCTTCCAGGCTTGGTGGCTTTAGTACAGTTTTTCATATGATAAGCACCAGAAATTTCCCTTCATACCATCTCGTAGGTCTGCATAGCCAGCTGAACCTTGTCGTCCCCAAACTCCTTGCATTTCCCATAGGCCTCCTGAATTTGCTTGAGAAGCCCCAGTTTTTCCTCCGAAGACAAAGTCCGTGCATTGCTGATATACTCCGTGGCCAACTTATCAATCTCTGACTTGAGGTCTGAAACAAGTTCAGCATTAAATACATAAATACACATACATAGTCACACACTACAGGGCCCTCCATCAAGAGGCTGAAGGATCAGAGCAGCTGTACACTCCCTCCCCTGCCCTGAGATCTCCACGATAAAGGCAAAGGAAAGGCTGGTCAAGCTGCGTATGAGACAAGCTGTCTTGTCAATGAAAGCATCTCTAATCAGAGCCATTTTGTTTGGAAGAGACCTTTAAAATCATAAAGTCCAACGATAACCTAACACTGTCATTAAACCATGTCCCTGAGAACCTCATCTACGTGTCTTCTAAACACCTCCAGGGATGGTGACTCAACCACTTCCCTGGGCAGCCTGTTCCAATGCCTGACAACCCTTCCAGTGAAGAAATTTTTCCTAATATCCAATCTAAACCTCCCCAGGCACAATGTGAGGCCATTTCCTCTTGTCCTATCCTAACCTTACCTTCTGTCCTCTGATCCAGATCTCGCATGAGCTGGAAGTTTCTCTGTAATTCAAATGGCAGGTTCTCAATACCTGCAGGGAAAGGAAGATACATGGAGAAGTCAGGTTCCTGTGATGCCAACAAAGGAACAAAGCTAACTCGACTGATAACAACACACACACCAGTCTAAACCACTTTCCTGGTGCACATTGGTGTGCTTCTATTTGTTGTCAACTCCAAAGGAGACAGACTATAAAAATGTTATGTACTTAATCCAGAAGCACAGTTCTATAATGCGTACTAGTTCACAGAAAACTGCTGCCATGCAGAAAGGCCTACATTAAGAAAGCAAAAAATGAAAATTTTAGTGAAGTCAGTCATTATAATACAACGCATCCATCCAAGAACTCCATTCAGTAATGAAAAAAACTAGTACAACAGCTGGTAAATAATGCCATTTAGTTATTTCTATGCAAGGATGTCAAAATTAAAGTTGACAAAATGCTAATTTGCTGAAAAACTAGTCCATTTTAATGCATCCATTTTATATATAGGGGACAGGGAACGGCAGTCCTAACCCTTCTCAGATGTTCCTTGTTGTGCCTTTTGAACTGTAATCTCAGTGTGGTCTGTCCAACATCTGGAAGGATGCTACACATTGTGAATAATAAATGTTTGTAGGGCTCTGATGAGCAATGTGAAGTTGATAGTCAATTAATTTTCAATGCACTGTGCTACTCACCCCTCAGGCATCACCAGATGCTCTACTGACAAAGCTGACAAAAAGAATTCTCATTTTTCCATGCTTGTCTAATCAAATTGAGATCTAGTGTTATGACATTTACCTGAAGTCCAAGCTTGATCGTTGTCACCTTTATATCTTATATATATTTTTTTTTTTTTCCAATTTTTTTTTAAAAAGGTATGGGAAAAAAGCTCTTCAGAGACACAACACAAGCATGTCTGCTTCCTGAAACCACTCTCCAACCCGTGGAGAGTATAAATGAAGGTGCGTCCACCCATTACCAAAACTGTCTAATACATCAGTGCCAACAGCTGTCTCACATGTTTCTAGAGTAGAGACATTTCCCTGAAAAGCGATCAGCCGTCAGGGAAGGTCTGTATGTAAGAGGCAGGTTTTAACAAGTATTACACATGTGCCATAAAATTAATTCCTATAAGAGGTGAAAAAAACTGTGGGCCTCATTGTGCTCAGACGCTGTTCCTTTAACTTATTTTTTCACACAAACAGAATATAGTAAGTTACTTACAGAATCCCTGTAAGTAACCAAGCTATTGCTTCGATTTCTCTTGCCACTTGTAATTTAAATATCTGAGAAATGCTCAGATGGTAGGTGTCCTTAAGTATCCAGATACATAATCACACAGCACATTCACATTGCCCCCCTGCATGCAAGAACAGCTAAGAGCGTAAAAATCAAATTCTCAAAACATTACTAAGCAGCAAAATTAAGGCCGTCTGCACAGTCCTAAACTCAATACTTCCATGTTTGTCCAGCATGAGAGACTTCATACAAGGTTCAAACAGCCCACTACCAAATTACACCCCTATGGCTCAAAAAAGCATCTCATAAGACAACGGGGACACAATGTTGAAAATTATCACTGCCTACAATGGGAGTTTATGGCAGGAATGAAATCCAGCTTAGGAATCTCAAATTCATATATTTTTCCTTCCTGCCATCCCCAGCCTTTTCAATTCCAAACCTTTCAATTTGTACAGCAAATGAAACATGGCCATACTGCAGCACACTACTTTTCATTCCTCTTCGAAGCACCCCCTGCAGAAGACAAGACAGGCATCCTCTAGAGGAAAAGAGTATTTGTTCTTGCACTGCACACAATATGTTGAATTTATACTGAGTTTATCAATCCTGGAAGATCGCAACTTCTAAATTCTTGACTTTGTAGTTTTAAAAAAAGATAAATACAATTTCTTTTTATCTTCTAAAATGGAAAGTCAGTAAAAGCACAAATTCCACCAGGTACAGCCAGTTTTCCCTCAGCAGGTCTAGAAATGTTTTAGATAGTACAAGCACCTGAGCTAGCACAAAAACCAGCAGGATGCAATTCTCTGGGCAGAAGGACCCCACACAAGGTTATGACTGCTTTTCACAGTGGTGTTCTAGCAGCAGGAGAAACTTGGTTTGCTTCTGCCATAGAACCTGGAAGTGACTGTGCTCTAGTTTTTACAGCCATTACTGTAAAAATCTGTCATCCCCCCATCACTAACACCAGCACATACCCTCCTCTGGAATGCCTCTGCCTCTGTGTGTCTGGTCTCATCTTTTCAGCCTGGGACATCTGTCCCCCTAGAACTCTCTCTTCTCATGGCCCCTTCTTGTTGCCAGCCCCCACAGCCAGGCTGGGGGCTCCCCTGTGTCCCTGCCACCTCCGCAGGGCTGCCTGCCCAGGCAGAGCGAGAGAGACTTTGTCGAGCCCTGGCTCTGGCTGGGCAGACACCCAGCACAGACAGAATCAGCAGGGCATTTTACCAGCCAAGCAGGAGCAATGGTCTTCCAGGGGCTCATTAGCTGGGCAGGTTTCCACGGGGACTGATGAGACAAACCCCTGTCACTTGAACTCCTTCCCTGCTAAAACCAGGAAAACGATTCCCTAAGACCCCAGCAAAATGTTTCACTCTGCTGATCTATTGTTGGACCAATATTCTGTAATTGGTTCATCAATAAACTGAGAGAAAACTAAACAAGTGACAGTATACAGTGACTTTATAATCAGAACTGTTTTTAAGATGCTCTATTTATTTGACTAAAAGTGGAAAGAAGCTGAGTACACCATTACAAATTATTATCACAGTATCACAGTATGTTTGGGATTGGAAGGGACCTCAAAAGATCATCTAGTCCAATCCCCCTGCTGGAGCAGGAACGCCTAGGTGAGGTCGCACAGGAAGGTGTCCAGGCGGGCTTTGAATGTCTCCAGGGAAGGAGACTCCACAACCTCCCTGGGCAGCCTGTTCCAGTGCTCTGTTACCCTCACTGAGAAGAAGTTCTTTCTCAAATTTAAGTGGAACCTCTTGTGTTCCAGCTTGATCCCATTGCCCCTTGTCCTATCATTGTTTGCCACTGAGAAGAGCCTGACTCCATCCTCATGGCACTCACCCTTTATATATTTATAAACATTAATAAGGTCACCCCTCAGTCTCCTCTTCTCCAAACTAAAGAGCCCCAGCTCCCTCAGCCTTTCTTCATAAGGGAGATGCTCCACTCCCTTAATCATCTTTGTTGCCCTACGCTGGACCCTCTCCAGCAGTTCCCTGTCCTTCTTGAACTGAGGGGCCCAGAACTGGACACAATATTCCAGATGGGGTCTCACCAGGGCGGAGTAGAGGGGAAGGAGGACCTCTCTCGATCTACTG
Source organism: Patagioenas fasciata (assembly GCF_037038585.1). NCBI lineage: Eukaryota > Metazoa > Chordata > Aves > Columbiformes > Columbidae > Patagioenas > Patagioenas fasciata. The sequence continues at coordinate 128,463,386 of NC_092520.1, forward strand.
ACCACCCCACTTGTAATACACCCAAGGATGCCATTAGCCTTCCTGGCCACAAGGGCACAGTGCTGGCTCATGGTCATCCTTCTGTCCACCAGGAGCCCCAGGTCCCTTTCCCCTACACTGCTCTCTAATAGGTCATGCCCCAACCTATACTGGAACTTGGGATTGTTCCTGCCCAGATGCAGGACTCTACACTTTCCCTTGTTAAATTCCATCAGGATATCCCCCGCCCAACTCTCCAGCCTGTCCAGGTCCCGCTGGATGGCAGCACAGCCTTCTGGCGTGTCAGCCACTCCTCCCAGCTTAGTGTCATCAGCAAACTTGCCGATAGTACACTCAATTCCCTCGTCTAAATCATTAATGAATATATTGAATAATATTGGCCCCAGTACTGACCCCTGAGGCACTCCACTAGATACTGGCCTCCAACTGGACTCCGCACCATTGACCACCACTCTCTGTCTTCTCTCTTTAAGCCAGTTTGCAACCCACCTCACTACTCTATTGTCTAGACCACACCTCCTCAATTTAGCTGTGAGGATGCTGTGAGGGACTGTGTCAAAGGCTTTACTGAAGTCAAGGTAGACCACATCCACCGCTCTGCCATCATCCATCCACCTTGTTACATTCTCATAAAAGGCTATGAGGTTGGTCAAGCATGACTTACCCTTGGTAAAACCATGCTGACTGCCCCTAATGACCCTCTTATCCCTGATGTGCCTTGAGATGACACCAAGGATAAGCTGTTCCATTACTTTCCCAGGGACAGAGGTGAGGCTGACCGGTCTATAATTACCCGGGTCCTCCTTCTTGCCCTTTTTAAAGACTGGAGTGATATTTGCTTTCCTCCAATCCTCGGGCACCTCTCCCGTTTCCCAAGACTTGGCAAAAATGATGGATAGCTTGGCAAAAGCAAAGAGCATAACAAGGTAAAGCTGCAGTCAGGAAAGTTTTAACTGAGCAACAAACTATTTGCATGGTATATAGTTTAATCTAACTATGTGGAAGTTTTCTACTATCTGTAGTTTAACTCAAAAACTCTCATCTACTCTTAAAAAAAAGTAAGATTTAAGTTTCCATTTCCTCATTCCTACTAACACACCACAACTTTCCCTCAGCCTTTCTAAAAACGTTCATGTTATTTATGTAATTTCATTTCCTCCTGAATTCTGTAATTTCATTTCCTCCTGAATTTCTCCTTTTTCTTTTACTATTCCTTCTTCACATGGTGAGATGCACCTAAACTTTTCATGACTACATATTAATACTACATATTGTAAAACGCCCAAATAATTCTTAGATTTTGAAATGGATCATAATAAAGAAAAAACGCCCCACAGACATCCTTGATCACTAGAGGACAGTGAAGGGCAGGCACTCTGTCCCAGACAGGCAACAATCTGACAGTAAAATAGAAAAGTGAGGGTCTCTTTCAGCATAAATGGCAGAGCAATGAAAGGAAGAGGAGGATGGTGAAGACGTACAGTGAAGAAAGTGCTAGCAAGGCCAGTAACTTGGCCCAAAGCCTGGGCTGGCACTAATGCAACCAAGTTCACGTGCACAGACCCACACCGAGCCAGGTGCAGCCCCACCGCACCCCACTTACTACTGTCACTGTGTGATCACCCCGTACAGCACTGGCACAGGTCTCTCATCGAGTTTTTCCCACCCCTTCCTCTTCTTACCTTGTTTTCATTTCTTATCAGAAGTTAAAAGTCTCTCCACCTACCTTAGTCTTTCCTCAATTCTTATCCCTTCACTACCCCATGGTTCTTTCATCTCTTTTATTCTCCTCTTTCCTTGTCACTCCTACCCCCATTCATTCTGCAGCCTGCCATAACCACGCCGTCTTGTCCCTGAAGAACCACTCACTCTCACTCTCCAAAAGTCAGAATCCATCACCACCCTCCTTCCCCTCCAGTTATTATTATTATTTTATTTATTTTTAGAAACACATGTGGGGTGTCAAGTGTAGGCAACTGATATTTAAACTTCAGCTACTCAACTCAGATCTTAACTGTGACATAAACACACAGAAAGCAAACCTACACAACCTGATAACTGTCACTATGCTTCATTATCCCACAGCATGTCTTTTAACTGTGCCGAACAATGGGTTTGTACTGTGACAATGTCCAAATTCCTAAAAAGAAATCCATCGCACCAAGCACTACACAAATACATGGTGCCTTTCCCGAGACATCCATTCACCCACTACATTCAGATGCATGTTTAAATTTATTAAAAAATGTGAAAATACATTTTGAAACATAACCACAGTTGCTTTATTGAAAAGTACAGATTTCAGCAAACACTTTCAACACCACATTGCTGAAGGTAATTTAAAAAGTCCTGCTTGTGCCAGGGACTCCCACAATGAGAGAGTAAGTTCTTTGCCCCCCAAGACAGGAAATTGGCTGGGATCTTGCAAAGGAAACACGTAGGACTTTTCAGTACTCCGCAATTCTCAAGATTCTGTACCATTAAGTATACTGCAAAAAAAAATAGCTTACAGCAATCTTCAGGAGCTTCCTTGTTTCTCCAATAGGGGGAAGAATGCCTTTTATATCCCTCCATCCCTCCTTATAGAGGGTATAACTCTTTTAAACTGCTGCTTCTACTCTGTCCTGTGTTCTCAGTTAATTATTTACCTTCCTATGCAGTTTACTGAAATCGGTGCATGAGCATAATATATACCTTTCTCTCTATTCATAGATGGCTCAGCCTTACTGCAATATATGCATCCTAACCTGTAACATTATCCTCACAATGGCTCTGTAAGGGATAATTCTACTTATATTTTTACAAACGGGGTACTCAGGTGTATGGTAGATTGACTTAGCCACAGGCACCCAGGAATTCTATGATCAAGACATATACCCCAAACTCCAGGCCAGTGCACTGCACACGAGTCCACCAAGGTGCATCTACATCAAGTACTATCCAAAGAAACAGGTATCAGTCAGCAACAGCAATCAATGCAACAGCAACAGAAACCTCATAGTCACCCAAAGAGTGGACCCTTTCTCCAGGAGGGAGGGGCTCTTTTTGCCATTTTTTTATTACATTGGTTCAATGCTACAGCACTCATAGCCAAGACAGTAAGCAATGTTTTTAAGTCTCAGAGAAGGGATCTTCATTGCTGTGTTAAAGATCAACCTTGACTTCAGAAGCTTGGAGGACTTGGAAGGTTGACATGTCAAATGAGACTCGCAACAGCCCAGGCATTTCAGCCTATTCCAGATCTCCAAAGGCAGGGACTACCACCAAAGTATCTACAGGGCTGTTTGTCAAAATAGTCACATCAGATTTACTGTTAGGTAAGTGCAGAAATGCATAGGAAATGCAGTATGCTTTATCTTGTAAAGCCATCTTGTATCAGCTCTTAAATAACAGTCAACAACAAATTCTAAATAAACTGGTCATTAACAATAATAAAAGTATTAGCTTAATGTAGGCTGTGCCAGTAGCTTTCACACAGAAACAAATGATGCCTATGAATCACCAAATCCTCTCCCCTGCATGAGATCTTTTGTAATTTTCCACAGATCACATGTGCTGCATCACAGATGCAACTAATCCAATGTCTCAGTAAGGTGAAAGGCATCTTTCACTACACCAAAACTGTGTTGAATATAGAAATAATTTATTGAGGGATTTGCATATCTGAAGTATGATATGAGAAACTTTAGAGGTAAGAAGAGGAAGGTATGCCTACATGCTACATTCGGGAGGGGATAAGAGTAATGATGGTAGGTAAAGCGAGATATAAAAGAACTGCTGGGGAATTTGGAAAGCAGACAGGGAGTAACAGGACTGGAAAGGAATCAAAGGCTAGCCTACAGCAAATGCTGACATCACACCCATGCCATCTAAGAGTATTCAGATAACAGTACTCATACCTTCATTTGATGAAGCTATTCAGAGGAATTCAGACAGATGTAGCTATTCTCATAGAATAAACCTATTTTACTGGGTCAGCTAATGTTATCAAGGAATGAAAGGACATTCCCATGCCAGCTGTAGGAGAAAGACGACGACTTCCAAAAGGGTGTGTGCTGCTTCTGTTGCTCTGTGCTTATGCTGGCATAATTTTTCTAGCATTGACAAGCCCTGAACTGGTCCAACACTATGTGCCTATTGGCACATGCGAACAGAAGGAGCAAAAGAAACTCAATGCCTCCCTTACCAGTATAAAAAAGGGGAAAAAACAAAAAAATAAGACTACACAGTACCATGTTAACTTAGCAGCCGAGCCCTACTCATCTAAGACTGCTGTTTCCATCATCCTCTTCACTGAGGCAGACGTGTCCTAGTGTCTGCTCCTGGTGGCCTCCAAAACAACTGAATGAATATCGAGTAGCCATGTGAGTAGCAGTGATTCAAAGTTTTGGTTTATTATCTTTGCTCAATACAGAGTCACACATACATGACCCAAATCTCAATCTGAAAATTGCCTCAGTAATCAGCTTTTCAAGGCATTCATTATTGTGACAATAGAATGCTTTTTCACAACATTGCTGCAGAGTAGCCCACTTCCCTTAACAATAAAATGGAAGTCAAGAGATTTACTGAGGCAAAGAGATTAAAGCCAAGAAGGCCAGCTAATTACAAACACACCTCTTAAAACGTCTAAAAATACTACATAGCCACACTTCTCAGAATTATCTGTTCAAAGCAGACTTCATTTGCAGCTATGAGCATTCTGCACATCTGCTCCTCTGACTACAAATTTTCACTCACAATTTGAGGGAGGCACAATCTATGCAAGGAGAACCTGTAAAAAGCATGGCCCCCAAAATAAACACAAACCTCAAACTTGCTTTGTCAGAGTGGTATTTAACTGCCTCAAACATGAGGCTGCCTTTTCTCTTCCTACAATCTTCACTGAATTCATTATATACCTTCCTTTCTTCAAAGATTTAAAGAGGTCCTACAAACGACTACCCTCTTTCATCACACACTCCTCATTCATTCCCTGAGCAGAACCAGCCAGTAAACCATGGGAAAGAGAAACTCTTTGGGAGGAAAAAAAATCACCTGAAACCCATGTCTACATTAGCACTATAATACTAAAAAAACTCAGTTTCAAAAAATAAATGTAAATATTAGACATTTTAAAAAGAGCTGAGCAAAGATTATGTCTTGTATCGATTTTCAGAAAGTTCTGGAGCAGTAGTGAACTAATTTAAAATTGAACTGTTTTTAAAATACTGAAATAATGTAAAGAAGAAAATGGGCAAGGAATGAGGGGAAAGCTGAATGCTGTCAGGTAGGTATGAAAAGAAATGGAACAGCTGATCTGAAATAATCTCAAAGAATTAAACAAGGATGAAAATATAGATTAAGTGTTAAACCAGACTTGCCTGACTGGGCCTTTTTTGGTAAGAATACACATTTCATTAGTGAAAATAATTTTCGAAGTTATTAAAATATAACTTGCATTAAATACTCGACGTAGCATCAGAAATCATCTTGCATAACAAGCTAGAATATGAAAAAACAACAACAACCCGAGATATGCAAAAAGTACTTTAAATGGCTACGTAAGAATTTAGAATGCATTACAAACAACTATCAGCAGTAGCTGCACCACTCATGCAAATCACATAGGAAGCAGCTTTTGATCCGACAAAAGGAAAGTTAGTCACTGGAAAGCCAGATACAGACAGGAGGAACAGGAATGGAAGGAGCTGGGATAGCAAGAGACAGCCCAACTGCAAACAGATACTTTCCATTAAGTCTTATGCAGAGTAACACATTTAGGAATGAAAAATGTAAGTGACAGATAAAGGATACTGGACCACATTTCTAAGAAACAGAAACACTGTGTCATACCAATAACATGGTAGGTAGTTACCTGAACGTGAGCTCCAAGCTGAAACACAATGGCATACCCAACAGAACGATAACCTGCCTTTAGTTAGTACCATGAAGAAGAGTGGGTACTAAAGGACTCCGTGCATTTTCAAAGAATCAGAAGTTCAAGAAGGGTCTTAAAAGACTAGAATAGGCTTAGAGAAGAACAATACAGCTAATTAGAAAACTGAAAAATATGTTATCGCAGGCAATTTTTTTTGTTGTTGTTAAGTTACCAGAAAGAAGGTTAAGGTTTAATCAATTACAATCTACACTAGCAAGAAACTTTTAATAAGAGGACACTTCAACATGACAGGCAAATGGCACTAGAGGTGCAATGACTAAATACAGGAACTGTGAAAATTAACTACTGACAAATATCACAAAACTATGATAGGAAAACCTACCAGCAAGCTAACTAACTGAAGACTGAGATGGATGCTCTCTGACTGGAAGCATTAAAATTCACATGATGTGCATTTCTGAAAGAAACTCTAGATTAAGCACAACAACTCTCTTACAGTTAGTTAGCAAAGGGGAGCAATGTTGCATATCCTACACAGGACACCAGACAAAATTGAAAAAGGCCTTACAAGCACTAAGAATATGCAAAAAAGACTGAACTATTGCACTCAAGATTGCTTTGCTCTCCCTAACATCTTGGTAGACAGATTTTTTTAAAGTACTTTTCAGTTGTGCACATTACTATTTTTTTAAAAACAAAACATCTCAAAAATGACAGTCTACACCCCCATATTAATATTAGCTTTCAACAAGACAAGATTCTCTACTCCAGTTGCAGGACCACGCATCTCAGCTGACAGAGAAAATAAGAATTTATAATTTTCTCTGCAATCTTGTACTAGAGAGGAACAGAGGAATCTCCAGGGAGTTCCTTGATTTTAGCTGAAAGTTATAATGAAATCTACAAGCATTTAGATTTGTTGGGAGCACTTTCAAACCACCGTGCCTTTCCACCACTTCCTTTCTCTCCAACATGGTATCTGCCATACCTCTCCATGCTCAGTGCTGCATCTTTCTCATCTCTGCCTGCCACCTACAAATGCCAGTCTTTCACTCCTTTATCTTCATACTGCAGCTCTTACTTAAATACGCTCGTGCTTTCCCAGTAGGAGAACCCTGCATCCTTCCCACATACTTATTCCTTGTCTGTCTGCTTCTTTCTCTTCTTCTCTGGCCCATGTCCTCCCAACTCCTGGCCACCTTTGCTGCAGAGCCTCAGTCAACTGCAACCCTCCACACTTGAGTGAGAAGAGCAAAAGAACATCTTTGCTCAGCAATCCTTGCTCCTCATTAACAATCTGCCTCCTCATCCAACTCTTCCTCCTGGCTTTTGCATCCTCCTTCCTCACAGCTCCTAGATCAATATACTTGTCTGTTCACTTCCAGCTTCTCTTCAACCTTTCACAGCAAAGCATCACTATCGTTCTTGGACTTTCTTAATTTAATTAAAAAGGCATTTCCTAATGACAAAAGGAGCACTGCGGACACAAGGAATGAGACCTTTTGTCTCTATATTGACAATTAACTCTGTGCTAAAGGAAACTTAGAGTAGCAAACTTCTGAAGAACCAAGCTCCAGTGTTTCCAAGCATATGCAAACAGATGTCAGGAGATTCACCTTGGCCAGGTACAGCAAAGTAAAAGATACACTTTCAGTTTTACCATGCTTTACACACACCACCTCATCAACACAGTCCCCCTTTCTAGTACTGACACCAGATCAGAAGGAAAACGTGACAACAGCGTTCATCAAAGAGCAGGTTACCAAATCTTAACCATTAGTACATTCCTTCAAAAACAACTCCTTTGATTAGTCTACTGACTATTTTAGGAACATGGGGGAGAAAAAAACCCAAACATAAAGTCTTATCCCCAAATGTCTGAGTTTGACAAAGTTATAAGCACCTTAAAGCAGCATGATATCACAGGACAGCTCACGTTACCAGCTCCATTAGTATTTACAGAGCTCCTCTTTGACAGGCAAAGCAAAACTACACTTTTAAAGTGACAGCAAAGGAAGCTTTCGAAACCACATCCCTACAGGTACAAAAGTTATCTTTGGCTTGGTGTTTCCCCCAGAAAAGCCACTGACAGCCAAGCCGCCGCTCCCGAAAGGTGCCTGAAGCGGCACCGGGCTCCTTGCTGCGGGCTCGGCGCGGCAGGCTTAGACGGTCGCGGCGGGGCCGAGACCCCGCGGTCAGCTCAGCCGGGCCCTGCCTCACAGCGGAGGGGCAGCCCGTACCGTTCCTAAGCGGTCTCAAGATGCCTCTACGTGTCCGAAGCGCTCCCCGCCCCGCCCCAGGGCCCTCACTGCCGGGCCGGGGACAGCCGGGCGATGCTGCCGCCCAGGAGGCTGGGGGCAGGCCGCGGGCGCCCCGGGGACCGGTCAGCCCTTGGGCAGAGCTCGGCCCCCGTGGGGCCCGGCCCCGCCCCGCGGTCCCTCCGTGCCAGGACGGCCCCAGCCGCGGCCCTCGGCCCCGCCCCCGGCAGCGCTTACTATCTAGGTAATGCTCCAGGTACATCCCCGCCGCCATCTTGGGCCCCGCACTCACGGGCGCTTCCGCCGGGAGCCGGCGCCCACCCGCTACACCGGAAACAACGCTGCCCGGCGGCGGAAGCCGCTTCCGCCCGCCTTCCGCTGTCGTCGCCATTTTGGGCTCTGCAGGGCTGCCCCGTTCCCGTAGGCGCTAAAAGGCGGCAGACGAGGCTCCGCCGGGCGTGCCGGAGGGACGGGGCTTCGCTGCTGGTTGTGGAGAGAAGGAGGCTCAGGGAGCGGCGGCGCTGGAGCCCGAGGCTGCCTTGATCCGTCTCCTCTAGGGTAAATAGCTGCTGCCCTATCTCTGCGCCAAAAGAAATGGGCTGGTGCCTTTGGGGGCTACATAGGTATCTCCTGGCTTCAGATAAGATTGAAGAGCCTGGCTGGGCACTCCTGCTGGATAACCGGAGTGAGGAAGTGTTGTGAGGTTGTCACAGTGCTGTGGCTTTCCAGTCAGTGTGTAACTCGCCTGTGATGAATGGCTGCTGCCCTATTACAGACAGAGACTGTCTCTTCTGCAAAATCATTGTAGTACAGACTTAACATACCTAACACACCAAGAAACCAATGACATTAAGTTAAAATTGGGACCACGCTTTTCTTTCTCCATCTCACCAGACCCACTTTCATGACCACGCACCACAAGTCGTTTCTAGGCGAGAGATCTGGCTGCGGAGCTCAGGAACCTTGTTCTGGCCTGTCCTTCGCTCGCCATTGCACATGAGGTGCTGTGGTACTGTGCTAGGTCAAGAGGGCAAGGTCACATATGCGATTACAAAGGAACTTAGATAATCTTATTTCTTGTGGTCCCTAAGAGTCTCCAATGCTCAGGATTGTTGTTTCAAGAGGTGAGCGTTAATTTAGCATCCTCCACTGTTTAGGAGGCACTGGGTTTGTTTGGCAGATGTTCTGTTTCATCTGCCTTTCTCCTGCCCACTTTTTTCCTGACTCAGTCATTGCTCAGGACTGCCTGTTGCTAGCTTCTGGCTATGAAAAATGACCAAACTTGTTGCTTTTCTTTCCTCCCAAAGATCTTCCAAAGCACCATGCCTTTATTTATATGGATATAATGGGATTAAGTCTTCCAGAAGCCTACAAAGCAAGACTGAGAGGCTGTTATAAAATGAATTGCAGCTGTTTGAACTATCAACCATCTTACTGTTACACTATTGTTAGAGATCCACTGTGTTCTGAAGATGCAGTGTTTTCTAGTCCTATAGTCACTTAAGTTATTCATGACATTTTTAATTATTCAAAACATTTCCTATTCTTTTCAGTTCCCATGTGAAGCAGCTGGCTTCAGTTAGCTGAATGTTATTGCTAAGCCTCACTTTGGTTTTAAAGTACTTCAAAATTCTTGTATAAATTGCCCCACACTCCTCATTAAGAAGGAAGTGGCTATTAAAAAAAAAATCTCCCTATACCCTATCACAGTGCTAAACCAGAATCCCCCAAATGCATCCTGCTTGGAGATACCAGGCTGAATGGAGCTAATGTTAAGAAGCAGGTGTTCTTAGACATCACCAGTTTGGTTAAGAGACCACCTGGGAATCCCATCTTGTCATCCAAGCCAAGGCTGGAGAGATGTGAAAATACTAGACCACTAAAATGGAAATATTAATACAAGCTCCCTCTGGCCTTTTTGCCACTGTTGATACAAAAGACAAGGAAATAGACACTTGCCTAAAATCTAAATGGTAAACCTCAGTAAAGTGTACAAATGTATCTTTAACTTCATTAACTGCCACCATGAAGCTGGAAAACAAAAGAGAGGGGCAGTTTTGCCTGCCTGTGTGGTCTCATGGCAGTAGAAACTCTTCCAATCCAGCAGAAGCTAGTTTCCAAGCTCTGAATCTAGAAAAGTTTGCTGTCTAATTTTGCTTTCTTTAGAAAGCTGAGGCACTGAGGTTCATGGAGAAGTGCATTGTTTAGGATTCCAGAAGCACCCTCACCTGCAGATGGAGTGTTATCACAATAGTTATTTGGTGAGAGGCATGATATTTTTTAGAGTAAACACTTCTGCAAGTGAAAGTTCTAGCATGGACACTGATGACTGTACAGGAAGATGCTTCCCCAACTAGAACATGATTATTTACGTCTACCCCCCACGCAGCCTCCTAAATTGACAAGCAGGTAACTATTGTATGCCAAACCCAGTGGTTATCACACACCACCCCCCACCCCAGAGCTTCCTACTTCAATGACATCCTGGTAAACCAGTAAATACCTCCTGGTTAGATGAAGGACCCAAGTGATGAACAAGTGTACTGCCCAGGCCTACACAAAGCGAAGCTAAACAGCCTGCTGGAGTAGTCTAGAGCAGTGGTTCTCAACTTTATTCATCTACAGATGTCTGTGTATTTCCCCTTGGAAATGTGAACACCTGCATGCCAAATTTAAGCCTCCAGCTTTTCAGTTACCTTACAGACCTCTCAGATGTTGTCCAAGGACCACAGGGTGAAGGCCAGTGCATGAGAGGAATCCTTATGCATATCCCAGCAGGCAGCCTGCAGCTTCAGGGTCTTGTCTGATTCCCTTTTTGCTGTAGAGGTACCACATTCAACATCCCCGGTTCAGAGGTCCCTGCTCTATATTTCCTTCTCTTCAGGAGAAGACTAGATGTACTCACACTTCATGTTCACAAACATCAAACCACTGATCTGCAGCACATGCCCCCAAGGTGGTTAATCAGCTTCAAAAATGAAAGAGGATGCCGAAGGGCCCAGATTATGACTGTGTCCACATTACAAAAACATATCCTAATTCAACAGCAAAACTAGGCATAGACTCTAGTTCTTTGGTGTCATGATTTCTTTTCTTGCAGTTTTTTTTTTTCCATTCATTACATAGACACTACATGAAATCGAAATGTTTGTTGGACCAAGTTACTACATCTCTCTAGTACTTTGGTGTTCTACTATACAGAAACAAGAAACCATGCACACAAATTTAATCTGTTGTACCTGAAATGACGATTGAACAGGTACCTATCTTGTAGTTAGGGAAATGTACAGAGCAATTTCATTCTATGTTCTGAAACTGCACTAGTGAACTTGGGCAGCTTTCGGGTACGTTACCTGCTAAATATTAGAAAAAAATCCTAAACATGATATATATCCTTTAGTTGATATAAAGATGATAAAATAATCAGTAAAAATATAGAAGACAGGCAGAATCTCATAATTATATTCTACATTAGGAAGAAGGTTGGATGATGTAGACAAATCTGTGAAGTAATGAAATATTAGCTATTGCCAATGGGATTTAAGAAGATGTTTAATACTAACCATTAAATAAAACATCCTAGAAGTTGCATAGCTAGAAACTCACAATCGATAATCTTAAAAGAATTATCTGGCAAGCAGATGGAAGTAATGGGCTTTCTTTTCCAAACAACTTTGGAGTTCTGAATGTGTTCCAGAAGACAAGCAAATACATCGAAAGTCTCTGAAAAATAATTGGGATCATCCAGGTTGCTGTAAGCCAGTTAACCTAACACTGATTTGGCAAAATTATAGTGTAATTGATATGGGTTGCACTCAGCTAAGAGAAGAAACAATGCTATTTGTTTTAACTTGAAGAACTACATATCCTTTTATGGCAATGTAAGTTGGTTGGCTCAAGATAACCATCTACGCCTGAAGTAGCAAGACTTAAAACTGAACGCAATACAGCCTGGTCATTCATAAAGGAAGAAGAAAGGCAATAAGTGCGTACTACATGATGGAGCCAAGCCTTAGTGTGAGATACCTAAACCAGCTCTATTTAATTTAGCTGTTTGGAAAGATAAGTCCAGTGATTCGATCATGGCCTGTAATTCATTACAAAGAAAAATGACTTCTTATAGCAGAAGACTTTAATGTAATGAACAAAGGCATAACAAGACCCTACAGATTAAAAAAAAAAAAAAAGGTATTAAAATAGAATGGCAGTTTTAATGGCAGTGATAACAAATAAGAAACTCTAATAGAGACATGGTTGGTCAACCATAAGGCTTTAAATTATGAAAGTCTTCAATCTTTCTTGAAGATTTCAGCAATACTATCATTAGTCATGGCCAAGATTCAGTTACTGTTTGTGGGTGACTTCTAAATGGTTTCCAGCCTACATGACGTTTCCTTTTAAAGCAACAATTTGCAAAATCCAGTTAGGAACACAACCGATTCAGTAAAGGACAAAAAGTGCGACCACCTTCCAGCAAAGATACAAGATGCAACCTAATACAGAACTCCAGAGTCATTGTCAAGTCTTCTTGGGTACAGATGTACAGAAACAAATGGATTGGCATCACAAAAAAAATGCAGGGTCAAAGAATTCAGGAGTGGAAGAGGAAGGACCATGGGATCTTGTTAGAGAATCTTCCACTCTTGTGAATGGGAGTTAGATAATTGAACCGTTGTTGGCTTGAGTGCACAAGGCTGAAAAAGCTGCAGACTGAGGAACCTGAGGCTTCATCTCAACAGGGAAGAATTTTCTATAGATGTTACATTTTGCATCTCACAGGTATCAACTATAGTTTTTAAAACACATGAAGCACCCTGAGTATGTTAAACAGCCTCAGGACTACAAAGAGGAAGACCTAATCCAAACTCAAATAAGTGACAAATATAATGAAAGTAAGGTATCTTCAATTATTTCTTCACCAGCAACAGGTCTCTGGGTAAACAGAGAAATAATAAATTCTCATTGGTGAGGAAACAAAAGAGACCTGGGATAAAGTGGCATTTCTGAAGCTCAATGGGGAAGTTCCTTAGTTAAAATCATAAGCTTCTTCCTCAGTGACAGTAAAAGCTACAGGAGCAGCAGCAAACTGCACAAATACAAGCAAGAATACCTTTGAAATAACTGGTAACACAGGAATTGTACAGCCTTAAATCTACATGGATCCCCATGCTAGGTAACAGATTTCAAGAAAGGGAACAGTAGCAGACATTAGGAAACAACACATCAAACCAGTGACCAGGAAAGGCCATTTCAAGCACCTTGAACATATAAAATGAAAAACCACTGCAAGAAATTGCAACTTGGGAGACATTTCCCAGGGAATTCAACGAGCTGGCAGAACATCTTTCCAACTCCTAAAACTGTAGCTTTCTTAATACAAGAGGCTGCACCCAAAAGAAGTCAATTTTTCAGACTTCAAGGTGTTGCATACAAGACAATAACTTGACTGAAACTGGCAATTTTGCCCTCTTCACATGGAATATGGACATGCGAAGGAGAACCACAAACAATAATAAACCTGTGCTGAGTCTCTGCTAATTTCCAAGGTGAGCAAAACAATAAACCCAGCTCTCCATGGGAAAAAATAAATACGGTAGAAAAATGTGAATGAAACTCTGCTGTAAGAAAAAAATACTATGTGGCCAATAAAAGCCCTCATTCCACAACCAAGAAAAGAGGAAAACTTTTGGTAAAAGCTCATCCTGGGGTCAGTGAGAAAGTCTGTGGGCAAGAAGAAACAATTGAAAAAACCCTGAAATATAACACACAGAAAAGGGGAAAGCCAGACAGTATAAATTAGACATTATGTAACAAACTGGTAAGGAAAGCTTTGTGGCTAGCAAAACTACAGGAAAGGGATCTTTCATTCCTTTAAATAAAAAATAAAAAAAGTAAACTTACTAATAGTACTGATCCATGCTAGATAAAAATGGTGAAAATGGTAGTGACACAGAACAGGGGAAGTCAGTGAAACACTTCCAATTTCATATTCAGAAAGAAACAGGATGTGCTAGTCGTACGAAAATAGCAACTTCTACCAGTACCTTAGTGTCAAAGTAGGAGATTAGACAACATCTAGTAGGGATGTGTATTTTTAAGTCAGCAAAGAAAGAGGAGTCCTAAAAGAGTTCACTAACAAGCTCTCTAGCCCATTCATTCAGATTTTAATTAAACTTGGGATATTAGAGAAATGCCTTAAGACATTCATGACAGTATTCCCAAAAGGCAAGTGAAATGACTCAGTATCAAAATTATTGAAAAGCTGCTGAGATGAAGAATCAATGAATGAAAAATAAAACAAATAATCCCAAGATTTTCTGAAATATAGATTTTGTAGAAAAAAGAAAAGAAAAAACAAACCTTAATTTCATTTTTAGATGACATAATTATAGATTTGGTTTAACAAAGGGGACTGCATAGGTGCAACATACTTGAATTTTTGTAAGGCATTGACCTAGCACCATAAGTCAAAAAGGTTTACTGTACATAATCACATACTAAGAGGATTAAGACATGCCTAGCCTGCAAGTCTCAAAGCTAATAAAAAGCTGCACTGAATGATGCTTTTCAAGTTAGTGTAGGTCAGATGCAATATAGCATTTGCAACCTGGATCCAAAAGTAAAAAATAACAACTGATACAGTTTGTGAGTGACAAAACTGAGAAAGTGGCGAGTAACCTGGTCCACTAGTAAGCCAGGTCCATTCACACCAACTGGATTTCAATACAGCCTCACGTTACGTATCAAGGAAATAAGGACTCGGACCACACCTGCAGAAAGGGGGGAACACTATCACGGAAAGCTGAGACTTCGGATGGTCTCGGGGTCACACCAGATAAGCAGCTCATGTGAGCTCCCGTGTAACGCTGAGAGAAAAGGGCAAATGCAATCCTCTGCAGGCTTAAGGCAAAGGGCAGGGGACATTGTCCATGGCACTGGGGCTTGAACACTCAATTCCAAAATGAACGCTTTTACAAGATACCGAAAAATTTCACGAGATGTAGAAAGAAGAGACAAGAATAATTCACGGGCTGGAAGAAATCCCTTACAGTGGAAGATTTAAGGAGTCCCATCTATTAACTTGTCAAAAAAGTGGATTGAGAAGTGGTATTAGAGTGTTTAAATACCAGTCCAGGGGAAAAAGTCCCATGGTGCTCTAAGGCTCTCTGAATTAGCAGGATGGACATATCCAGAACTAGTAACTGGAAGCCAAAGCCAAACAGATCCAAAGAAGAAATCAGGCTTAAATATTTAAACAGTGAGAACACAAAGCCCTGGCAGCAGGCTACCAATGGAAGGAATTCTCTGTCCCAGTGCCTCAAAATCGAGCCAATGCATTTTGTCAACACATACTTCAAATACACATTACTTCTTGGGGCTCAACACAGAATAAATGGGTTGAAATGTCACCTGTGAAATGCAGGAGTCAAATCAGACAGCTCTTCCAGCCTAACCTATGGATGTACAAACCACTCCAACTGTTTGCAGCCAACCCTGGTGACTAAACACAGAGGAAGAGGATTCTGCCAGTGGCTCTACAGGTGCAGAGGGCAGCAGGCAGAGTTCCTCACTCTCCTTGTGCCCACCACAAGGCTGCCCGAAGGCAGGAACGTGCCACCCTCACGTCCACCCGCACAGCCGCCTGGGACTCAGGGCAGCAAGATGCTCGTGCAGTGGTCTGGTGCAGGGGGAAGGAACACACGGCATGGGCAGGGTGCTCGCAGCAGCACCTTCAGGGAGCCTTTTACACCAATTTATTTCTATACAAGGTGGTTTTTAAAAAAAAAAAAAAAAAAAAGAAGCCCCTATTGTTTGTTCATACAGAAGTCTGGGATTGCTATAGGCTTTGGGTGGGTGAATGATTTTAAATCCCAACAACACATGCTTTTTCCCTTGCCTTCTCATTCTCTTCCGAGTCAGCCTCCATTAGCCAAAGAAACTAACAAGTGACACACAAGACTAGTAGTCATGTGGACCATTTTAAAAAAAATAGGGAAGGAGAATTGAAGACGAAGAGAAAGGGAAGAACAAACAAAGATTGAAAATAAAAATTCGCCAGGATAATGCGTTTTATAAACACAGAGATAGAAACAGTTACAGCAAGGACAGAGCGGGCCAGGGGTGGGGAATAGATATTTATATATATATATATATATATATAAATTCAAGGGGCCTTCAGTTTATTCTTGTTGGCTCCCCCTTCTCATTAGATTGGTCTCTCTGTGGGGACTGGCATCCCCTTCTCTTCGCTGTCCACCTTTTAGGGATTCTCTCCCATGACCAGGGTCCAGAAGAGGCCACCACTGCCATGTGAGTCCAGCCTGCCTTGGCAAGAGGGAGCCAGGAGAGCGCTCCGGGGGGGAGGCAAGCAGGAGAAGCTAGCCTTTTCCTGCCTCCTGCTGGCTCCTTGAAAAAACCGGTCTATTCCTCCTCCTCCTCCTTCCCTTTGGGAAAACGGGGGCAGGACAGGCGTGCGATAGTCAAAACTGCTGTTGTTCCGCCTTTCAGGAAAGGGAGTAGAGAGAAGGGCGATGATTATTTTGGCAGTCTCTTACCCTCCCTCCAGTTGCTTTTTGGTTTGTTGTTGATGCCTGCAGGCTTTTCTGAGGAGGTGGGGGGAAGCAGGAGGGAGAGGAGGAGGAGTACAAGCTGCTAGGACATCATCCGTAACGGGCAGGAAGAGCAATGAGCAGGAACCCACATTCCTACAGGGCCTTGGCCATTGTGCTGCTCAGACAGCTGGGAGAGGCAGCAGCCAGTTCAGACAGACTCCTCTCTATTGCTCTCCACCAGGGGAGGAGAAAGAGTGCAATACTCCACCACCCTCGGGCAGTGCAGGCACCTGTCCGGCCCAGGGAATATGCCTCACCTCTCCCTCCCCAGCACCAGTCTCACCTTCCACTGGGGAGAAGGAGGTTTCTCCCATCCAGTCCTTGGGGCAGGACGAGCGACCCCTCCTCCCTCTCATGAGCAGGAGGGACAGGAATGGGTACTTCTCTCTTAGACACTCAAGGAAATCCTCAAAGAACCCCATCCAGCTGTGAACCCTGCCACATCCTTCTGTGGCCTGCTGAAAACATGTGTCCGAGCCCCTGTACATACAAGGACCGTCTCTCCATCCCATCCACCATGCATGTCTCAACACGCACCCCCCTTTCATACGCATTCTACAGTGAGAGAGGAGGCAAAATGGGGGCTTTTCTTTGGGTTTGAAAGGAGGGGCTCTTGCATGAGGAAGTGATCCCAGCACAGGAAAGGGGCTCTTGCACAAGGAAGCATCCTCCTACCAGGCAGGCTGTTGCACAGAAGGAACATCCCCTTGAGACAGGCTGTTGTTCAAAGGGCTGCCATGAACAGGGTTACATGGCCAGAAGAGACTGTTGCAGGAGGAGAGGCCGGAGACTGTTGCACAAGGAGGGGCCGCTGCACAAGCGGTGCCCCCGGGCGCAGGCTATGCACAAGAGGCTTTCTGCTCCCTGGGTTGAGGTCTCTCTAGGAGCTGGAGAGGTGCTCCACTTGGATGGCGCTGGTGCTGACAGTGAGGCAGATGTCCTTGTGATGCTCTGAAGTCTTGTAAGGAGTCAGGTCAAAGGAGCACTGCGGGGGAGGGTTGGGTTGGTTAGTGTCTCCAGAAGGGCCTCCTGCTGCCCCCCCACCCTGCGGCTGGAAGTGCTGCTGCTGCTGGGAGGCCTGGGCTTGCGCCTGAACCACTTGCTGCTGTGGGTCAGGGATGTTGTGTTTCCGCATGTGCTTCATCAGGTACGTCTCCTGCAACAGGAAGAATGGCATGAGAGGAGGGGACAATGTTTGCAAATGCCAAAGCCAATGGGGAGGAACATGACAGCTCAGGGGGCTGCTCCCATGGGACCTGAAGGAGCTACTCTCTAAGAACTGTGTCCACTTCTGCTCCCCCCCAAGAACAGCAAACACTCACCGAGGTGTAGGCCCGGCTGCAGATGGAGCAGGTGTAGACCTTGGCGTGTTTCACTGTGTGCGTAGCCAGGTGTACCTCCAATGAGGCAGCATCTGTGTATGCACGGTGGCAGTTGTGGCACTTGAAAGGTTTGTCTTTGTTGTGCTGCCGTCTGTGGGACTGGGAGGTGGCAGCGGGGTGGAGGGAAGGGAAAGCAAGCACAGGGAAGGAAGCAAGTATTAATACTGGAGAAGACTTTCCCTCTGACACCCCTTTCAGCCAGGCCCCAAGCTCCCCAGGCCCCCATCTGCTGAAGGAGGTATGCTTGGTTCCTAGCACAGGGGCAGAGCTTCTCCCTCCAGCCCATCCCATCTTCCCCACAGAAGCCCTTTTTTCTTAGGCTTCTGAAGAGCAGAGTCTCCTAACTCTCCACAACCCCCATCTTCTTAGTCTCTCAGATTACTGTCTTAGCTTTTTCTTCTTCTCTCCTCTTCTGCCTCACTATACATTTCCTCCCTGCATCTGTCACCCCTTCAGGGCAGGATCTGCTTCAAGTGTTTGCAGGCATTTACAGCTCTTTCCCCTTCGGGGCCCGACAATTCCCCCCCTCCAGGATACTCCAACAGGTCACATCACCTCTGCTTTCCTAAATCACTGCTCTTATACCCTCCACTTCATTGTAAAAGAAACAAAATCAGATACCCAGATTTTATTCTGCATGACATTTAGCAAATGTCTTGCCCCAGCGAAGTTAGAAAAGTCTGCAGAACAGATGGAAGGAACTTTAGCAAAATCTTACTCCCTTCAAATCAAGTTTACAATTTTATAGGATGCAATTATTTACGTGACTTCTTTGGGTCACTAGTGCCACAAAAAGCCAGGAATCACCTCCTGCCCAGGGCTTCAACAGCCTTCCTATGTTCCTTCACAAGTAGTCTCTCCTCCCACTTGATAGCCATGTTTGCCAATGCCACTGGAGAGCAGGACAAGCCCAGCCCCTTACCTGCAGGTTGGAAAGCTGGGTGAAAGCCTTTTCACACCCAGGGTGAGCGCATTTGTAGGGTCGGTCCCCAGTGTGGATACTGTTAAGGAGGAAGAGCACAAACGGGAGGCAGTGAGCAGGCAGGCAGAGCAGACTGCCAGGGCCTGATGCTGCAATCAAATCTTACAGCCACTTTGGAGAGCAGGGAAGGGGATGTTGCCTCCAAATGCTGTTCTACGTGGACAAAGAGAGCTCTGCCCAGCTCCTGTGTCCAGCTAGAAGTTAGAGAATACAGGTGATCAGGCAGCTTTCAGAGAGTGACTAGGACTGAGGAGCAAGAGCCTATGAATGCCTGGCCAGCTCAGCATGTGGGCCACCTGAAAATGGGTTGGGAAGGGGTCTGGAGGTCCAGGCTCCCTTCTCCAAGCTCAGGAGTCCCATATGACCACGAGAAATCTGTTCTCCTGCTTCCACAGCACCAAGAAAACAGCTCTGTTCCTTCTCAGGATAGGCACTCAAACACTTTTCCTTTTACCTTGTCAGGCTGAGATCACCTACAGCACGCATCTGTCCCTGTCCCCCTGCAATGCCAGCAGAAGCTTCCACACACTCAGTCCAACCCCCGTGGTGCCAGGCTGGGATCCCCTATGGCCAATGCCTCTCTCTCTATCGCTCTCTCTCTCTGTGCCCCCCACGGTGCAAGACCAAAGGATCCCGGGGGACAGCACGTGCCCACCTCAGCCCTGACGCGGTCAGTGTCTCCTGCGCAGCCTCCACTCCGTCCACTCTGGTGGGCCACCTCCTTCTGTGGGTGCAGCCGGCCGCATCCCCCGCCCGCCCCCCGCATGCTTGGCGCGCGTGCTCCACAGGGTGCATGCCGGCAGCGCGGGGGGGCCAGGGCCAGGCCCCCAGCCTCCTCTGGCCCTTACCGTGTGTGCTGCTGCAGGTGGGAGAGCTGGCGGAAGGCCTTCTGGCAGTAGCGGCAGGTGTAGGGCTTGGCCCCCGAGTGGATGCGGAGGTGCTGGGCCAGGTAGGATGTGTTGGCGAAGCTCTTGGAGCAGTGAGGACACTTGTGCGGCTTGACAATCGCCGTGTGGAGCTTGGAGTGGATCCTGCCGAAGAGGAGGAGGAGCAGCAGCAGTTGGACACGACCGCCATCTGGCTAGTGCTGATGGAATGAGGGCACAAAGGGGGTGGGACAGCACCACGCTATCTGCTACACGGAGGTAACTCCAAACAGGGCATGAGCTTGCTCAAGTCTCAAACCGTGCTCCCCTTGGATTCAAGAGACCATGGTCTGTCCGCACCGGGGGAGGATCCAGAGAGAGGAACTATAGAGTTTGGACTGAGGGGCATTGGCAGAGCTGTGTGTGGGAAGCCCATGGCTGAAATAGCAGGGGGGGCTGCAAGCCTGGACTGAGACGTTTGGCAGAACTACGCTGGGGTGACAGGGAACAGTCTTCCTACGCCCACTCTACTCTCACTCTGACACAACCAGCCCTACCTTCTGTCAGAAAGCATCACTCCATCGCAGACACCCTTACGGTGAGCGACACTAACCCCTGTGCACACCCAGCCCCTTCACAGCAAAGCGAGAAGTCTCAACGT
Organism: Patagioenas fasciata; assembly: GCF_037038585.1. Classification (NCBI taxonomy): domain Eukaryota; kingdom Metazoa; phylum Chordata; class Aves; order Columbiformes; family Columbidae; genus Patagioenas; species Patagioenas fasciata. Next base: position 128,484,028 of record NC_092520.1, read on the forward strand.
GTTGGATACCACCACTGCCAGCTTGTCATCTACGAGACCTGACCAGCCTGCGGAAAACAGCAAGGTCTCCCCAGGCAGTCGCTCACCAAGGGTGCTGACAGCATGCTGGGATGACAGCAACATGCAGCGCGGAGGGCCCCCAGCCTCCGCTGGCCCTTACCGTGTGTGCTGCTGCAGGTGGGAGAGCTGGCGGAAGGCCTTCTGGCAGTAGCTGCACGTGTAGGGCTTGGCCCCTGAGTGGATGCGAATGTGCTGGGCCAGGTAGGAGCTGTTGGCGAAGCTCTTGGAGCAGTGAGGACACTTGTGTGGCTTTGTCTCCGTGTGGGACTTGGAGTGGATCTGCATCTCCGACTTGGAGTAGAAGGTCAGCGAACACATCCGGCACCTGGGACCGGGGTGAGGGGAAGAGACAGTGTCACACGGGGGGGACAAGCCCCAAGAGGTATCATCTCTATCTGGACAGGGTCTTCCACAGTGAGTGAAGAAGGGATGTTTTCTCACTATGTGGTTCTAGGGAGGTTTTATCTGGGACATTGTGCTTGGCTGCGAGTACTCCAGTCCCAGGGGGACAAACTTAAGCTAGGCACTGGCAGAAGAGACCAAAGGAGACCTTGCAGCCAGACAAGTAAAGGTCTTAGAAGAATGAAAGATGTTAATTCATTAGGCTTACAGGGGAGACAGGGCAGCACTTTGGAAATTTTCCAACAGCAATCTGAAGGAGACAGGAATAATTCTAATAATTCCCAGACAAAAACCACTTTGTTCATCTATGATTTATTTCAGTCAAAAAAAAGGCTGGAAAACCTGGAAGTCCCAGGTTAAGGTTCATCTTCATAATAAAAGTTAAATCCATGTGCTGCAAAGTCTGCAAAAGCAGTTATGACCAAACCTATTTAACTCTACTCCCATTTTTGCAGAAAGCACTTGAGCACTTCGAATACAAAATGCTGAAAATAACAGCAGTGCTGCTTTCCTAGTGGGCCTCACCAAGATATTCTGGATATCAAATGTGGTATTTCACTGGTCTAATGGGCTTCCATCTTTTCCACCTTACATATATGATGCAAAATGTTTTATCTATGAGTTTGGCCCTATCTGTTCCCATACTGTTCAGAAACATACTTGGTAACAGACAGACTCTTCAAACAGGAAGAAGCAGTTGGCATCTATCTGCTACAGTTGCTGTTGTTAAAAACTGTTCCTTCATCGTGACACCAGGCTGTTAAAAGAAGCTTGCACTGTTATACAATTCAAGATGGTAAAAGCTTTTGTGGTTGAAAATTTGACAGAGAGGGGCTGCATCCAAGTTACTTGACTTTTTTTTTTTTTTTAAATGTGTGCCAACCAAGAGGCAGAGTTAAGGTTTCTCTGACTTAGTTTTTTCCATTTGCAGACTTTTCAATTAAATAAAACAGATTTTGCACTGAGAGAAAAAATGCCACCCAGAAGAAGTCTGGCCAACATGAATTCAAATTTCATACTAGGTAGACTTACGTTTTTGTCTGGGAATTTCCTTAAGTTTTAGAAGTGTTTACAGAACTGCCCAGTGACATAAGTCTCTGCAGTGCCACAGAGAGCTGATCCTGCTCTTCCCCATATCCATGTCCTCCCAGGAGGATACTTCATTACATCCACTACTGTGACTCTTGACAATGGAGCCAGAAGCTTTATGAAGTGTGCAGGCTGATTAGCGTACGTAATTTCGGCAATATTTATCCAGCACCTACCTTAACTTCCACAAGCTCTTCCAAGCCACAGCTTGATTTTAAGCCATTTAACTGGCAGCAATGCCTCCCCAGAAAGCACTCCACCACACACCTGCCATAACATTTTTTTCTTCTCTATCACTGTTCTTTTACATTCATTATTATCTCTAACAGTTGTTCCCTCGTTTCCTACCTTCATCTTTCTCTTAATCTACTTTAATTGCAAGCCCGAACAGAACACGTAAGCTAAACACATCCTTACATAAATCCCCCCTCACACACACAAGTCTCTTCTGGTACCAACTAACAGAAGCTATGGTCCTTTATCCCTAGGTCTATTAGAGATGAGGAGTAAATGGGAACATCAGAGTTATATTTTTTTAAAAGTAGCTCTTGGTTTATAAACCAAATTATCTCCAAACACTTGTGCAATTTGTTCCAGATTTTCTGACATGTTTAAAGCTAGACTTGAATACACAATATGCATTTTGCAGTTATCAAGTCACACTTACAGGACGAGGATTATGTCCATTAAAGCAGCAACACTAGAAAGAACTTTGAGGTGAATACTGAACTGAAAAATATCTCTGAGTTGCTAAGTCCAGTGCCCTGCTAATACAAGCGATTATGGCACAATGCCATGCATGACACTTATCAAGCTTCTTCTCAGCAAATGCTTACGTTCATTACTCTCAGTTAAACTGTTCCACAGTATGAGTCCTCTCATAAGGAACCATTCAATTGAGAACAAGCTCCTGGTGTGATGCTGTGCTAATATGGCTAACAAAAAAAAAAGGGAATAGCAGGTATCATTTTTTTGTAAACAGGAATGGTGTGACTATTCTTGCAACAGCGTGTCTAATTCTGAAGTCCACGTAATCAACAATCATTGAAAAACGCAGTCAAGTTCAGCGAGCTTAAAGAATGACAGCATATGGAAAACTGGCTTCACAGTAAAGATTTGCTGAGTCCACTCTATTTAGGTTTGGAGAAGACCTTAAAAGACAGCTTGGTCAATACCCATATAAATCTATGTAGGGAGAAAAATATCAATTACTAGGGGCTTGTTTTACGAGCAAAGAGAGGTGTAATGAAAAATAATAATTGACAGTAGAAATGTAAAAAAAATATAAGAGGAAATATTCTCATAATTGGAAAGATCTTAATGCATCTTACAAACAATGCTTGGAGGCCATAATATGGTCTCAATCACTTGGCCCTTACAATCAGTATTTTGAAAATCCAGCTACCTTTCTGAAAGTAATACCTTTCTAAAAGCTTTGCTCTTCTTTAAATACAATGGTGGGCACCAATTTCTTCTGTGCCATACACATGACTATATTTTAAGCAGTTTATTCTGTTTTGAAAAATTCATGAACTTTACTATGTCATCAAGTCTAAGTGGTCCCATGCATTAAATACGTACCGCCAAAAAGCCATGTACTTTATTTTCCATAACTTCCCCCCCCCCAATAACTTTCCTTTGCTTGTTTGCTTTGTCAGGTATCTGCCTTCAGGTCAGAAATTCCCTAGAATAAACTTTAATGAAGAGAAACAGACTGAACGTCCTTTTCCCTTCCAAAATAAAATTATAAAGAAGGTATTTCAAAACCTCTCCAGCACTTGCATAAGAATGGAAGATATATCTGACTGTTAGCATCCCCCCACCCCAAAATCAAACCCTTCTTGTCTTAGTTTAGCAGCTACAAACATTCCAGTATTGTTTTTCAAACAACGTTTCAAAAGTCCTTGCAAGGAGTGATTTTCTGATCATCTAATTATCATCAGCTCTGAGAGGGCAAGAATGTTATGTAGCGTTAACACACTCATGAGCTCTGCAAGTTAAAAAAAGCCTTAGAAAACAGAAGAAAGCTGCATTTCAGAGAGTTTTGTATTGTGTGGTATCAGGCATTTTCAAGGGAACAAATGATCCATTTAATTAATGGCTTTGCTTTCTGCCTCAGACAACACCCAATATAAAAGGTGACGATGCAAACAGCCCTCTAGTGGGCAAATAGGGAGTAAAAAAGATGTTACACCTATATGGATAACGAGAACATTGTATCTGACACTAGCAGTGTTGCAGCATTCTACTTCAGTGAAATTCTCCTTGCTGGGGAGAAGAAAAGCTGTGAGCGCTCCTTGCTAAGCATGAATGAAGTGCTGTATGAAAGAACTGATTTTTTTTTCTCCTCTGTTTAATATCAATGTTTAATCTTTTTTTCGCCACTGTGCTTCTAAACTACCACCGTATTCTTTCCGAGAGCAAGTAACAGAAATGACTGCAGCATTCTCACTGACAGTGTGGCACAACATCGCTACAGCTGCTTGTTAGGGCTCTGCAAATTCAGACGGTCTAGGAGAACATATTCTTAACAACACAGAGGTGAATCTCTCCATATAAATAGTTAACTTAGTACCCAGACATATGCCAGAGATCCAAAGTAACCTCTTTCATTGTTTATAATACTTTCTTTTTATAGGGAATCTGTAAGGCAATAAAGTGAGACATTCAGAGATTGTTCGTGTTAGACAGAAACACCCTCAAAAATCACGAAATGCCAGTAAAAGGTGGATGTATAATTCTGCTGCCATATGAAAGTCATCATGATGAGTCATAAACAAAATGATGCTTATAGCAACTAGACTACAACTCGTGTGGCACACAGTGCCATATTTTTTTCCACTTTTCATGGAATGTTCTGCCTCATTCATCAGATGCTGTTATGAGATAAAAATACCATCTGAAATACCAGCTCATTGTAAAATTTGCCTAACATGGTTTAACAGCATTTTTCAATCAAGTGCCTAATTAATCAGTATCACATTTGTGAAAAGCTTTTACATGGTTTTACATGAGAGTTCAAATTCCTAGTATCTACTGAGATTAGTCTTAGAAGTTAATTGAGCCCTTGCTCCTTCTGTTAAGCTACAACTACAAGTTAGACCACAAGTTAAAAAAAAAAAAAATCAAATCCAGAAGGTCTGAAGTTAAACCAGATGATAAAAGTAAGTTTAGGCTGTCAGTCAGCAGTTAATTTAGCAAAAAAAAGAAATGTATTGCCTTTGCAATGCAGAGTTAATTAAATAACTAATGCAAGCATAGCACAATCGTGGATGCAGTTCATGATAAATGCTAATTTCATCCTAGCATTCCCTGATTTTTTTTAAAGGTGAAGTTAAACACTTTCTTGCTAATATATTGTAAGAGGCACGGGAAAGGAGACAGAACTAACACCCATGATACAGTTACAAAACTTGGATAAGACCTATATAAAGCCAGCAAGCATGTAGATGCCAAATGAAAGCACAATTATATCCCTGCTGCCACACTCCTACACCCAGCATCAACTCCTGTTGAAAAGTCAACACTACACTTCCATTTACCAATTTACACTACTGGCAGGTATACTATCAAATCTATCAGCTACGCTCAAGAGATCTCAGTCAACTTATTTCCACCGTCCTTCAGTCACTTGGTGGCTTGATAAGGCTGCAGAAAATCATACTCTCAGGGCAAAGCACCAAGTGTTTTTAAATGCTGGCACTTCTCCAGTTCTCAGATTTCACAGAATCACAGATTTGAGGGCATTCCTGAGTATTGTCCATTTTTCCAAATAATATTTTAAAATTACCAGACCCAGAATTTTGTGGTATTTCAGCACGCTTCACAAGTTGCCTGTCCTCTTGTAACAACTCCAGCATTTTTGCTCTCAACAATTGCATTCACCCTCTTCTGTCACAGCCTCACACTGGGAGCTCACACGATGTCACTTAAGTCTTTTTCAGAGTCACTGCTTTTCAGGATACTGTTTCCCCATAACCCTTATCTTTAGATCAAAGACATTCAATAGTATCCAATGGGGCACTTTTGTCTGATGCTGATTCCCACTGTGCCCAAACACCTAGGCCTCAATCCCTGACTAATAGAGAAGTCACTAAGTATTACTCAAAAGGCTCAGTCTTCCATTGGGCTGTATTAAAATACATTTCACTTGAATTGTTCTCATTTAAAAATCACATAAAGCTTCTCTATTTTTTTAGCTATCCACCAGCATTGCTTCTATCTGTAAATTATCAGGCACAACCTCTAAATCATTGAACACCATCAGGCCTAAAACCTCATCTACCAATTTTTGAAATCAGCCACCATTAGCAAAAAAACCCAACAAAACAATAAAACGTAACAAGGGGTTTCCTATTATAGTGATAACTTGCAAAAGCTAAAATTAAAATACAAAAAGGCCCATGAGAAAGGACTAGCAGATTTAGAAATGCCAAAACTAAGGTCATCTATGTCATCGTAATTTGGCTCCACAATGCAGGTGTGTTCTGATATACAGCCTTATTGACTGTTTCCACAAAACTGCATCCGTATTACATTACACAGACAAATACTTCACAAGCAAGTGTTCAGTTTTTTCATCACCACTGTGTGTACAGCCTCAAGCCTCATCAACCACATGCAATTCCAACCTCATGAAGCAGCATCACTCATCTGCTGTATCCACGACAGAATTATCAGTGCTCCATAAGCACTCATAACGTTCTTGTTTTATTTTTTCTAAGGGAAGGGAGTGAAACACAGTAAGACATCCATACCTGTGACCCCTTTTTTTCCTTTGAAGGAAAACTGACACTATGTACATTCAAATCACTGCTTCTATAGATTTCTAGGCTACAGCCATGAGATGCAATGCTTCTGCAAAGCAAAACAGGGCCTGACATGTAACAGGACCATTCAGTGATACTGGAGAAGAGATTACGGTTTTGTCAACACTAAATGTTAATTATTTCAGGATAACTGTCTGCAGTCACTTTAAGCCCGTGGCAAATGCAAATCCACTGAAGACTAGACCTAAATCATATTTGCATTTGCTTCAAGGCAAGATCATTTGAAGGCCTGAACCACATGGCTATAGGATACTATAGCAAATCTGTGTCAGAGGCAAGTGTAATCTACAGTTCTTCAAACAAATCAAATTACTCCCCCAAATCATCCTTCTCTATTCTGCAAGCCCATGTCAATATATATGTTTTTTGTCAAACACTCCTTTCAGGTTCTCTAAGAACATATGCAGGACTCTGACAGAACATCATGTACACAATTACTATAATCACATAATAAAGGATAGTACCAAAGTGCATTGACTCAATAGGGCCAAATTAAGGTGAGATCAGATAAGATGTGTGACAGAATAGTTTGGAAGTTCTCTCTCCCCAGTTGAAACTGTAACTGCACCCCTCATTCCCTTGCACACACTCATTCCATTGACATACAAGTAGTGTGCTAGAATTAAAATTCATGACTGCAGAACTTTTACTGTTAATTCCTTCTGTTTGGCACTGTGATGAACTGCGAGCACACACACACACACACACACACACACACACACACACACACACACACACACACAACTTACCATAACACAAGTTTTTACCTTATTATATCCTGAGGCATGTGGTCAATCTTAATTCTGACATTTTCTAACCTCCAGGCACAGCATTCATAAACAAAGCAAAGCTTATGTGTACAAACGGTGTGTGTTTATATGGATGTGCATGTGCACCTGTCCTCCTTAGAGTTTTGAGATCATGAGCCAATTTTGGCCAAATCTGGAAAAGGGGTAAGGATCCTAAAGTCACCACAATTCTCGTAAAAATATGCAGCTGGGGAAAGAAGTGAGACCCTCCTGGAGCCCCTGGCTGAGGGAAAGGCTAGTAAGCTCACCCTTGATTAGACATCAGAGAATCCACACAGGAGAGAGCCGCTGGAAACCAGGCTTCATTAGTTCCGCTGTTCACGGAACTACTTGTTAAAAAAAGCAAACAGAAATTCCAACATGTGGCATCATACTGACACCCACACTGGTCATCAGCAATCTTAAGATCCACTGCACAGACCTCTGCCACTGCAGCTAGGATGATAAATGATAGCAATGGGAGTCTGTCACCTTTTTCTAGCCTTAAGAGGGGGATGAGGTTCTTTGCCAGAGGAGGTCACATTCTTGTGCTGACATGAGATACACAGCAAGATTTAGAAATATTGGGTTGAATATTTCTAGGCTTTGGAGGGAATGTGGTCAAACCTTCTGCCTGATGCTTCAAACTTAACTCCCCTTTTGCCCTTAGCCTTCTAGCCTGTTGCAATCCCCTCTCTCCTGCACCAAGACCCAGGCCCCAGCAATGGCTCTTTCTTTTTCCATGTTCCCAGTCACTTAACATCTGTCTCCTCTCCCTCATGCTTCTATTTGTGTGTCCACATCCTAAGCTCTTGCCCACATTTGTTCTGCTAATTCTAGGTATCAACTCATTTTCCAGCCCGCAGCAGATCTGCCTCCTTCTTCCTCCCTTCAGTCTTGGTCCCTTATAGCTTGTCTCTGTGCCACCTCTCCCATACAAATAGACTCTGCATCACATCCTCTGCTGCATTGCCTGGTTTGTGGGCCTTTTCTCTCTCCTCCTTTAATTCCCATCTCTGCTCTACCAACTTTCCAGTCTTCCCAGACAAAATCAGCTCCAGGCCCTGCTCATTCTTGTCCCAGCTACATTTGAACCAAGCAGTGTCTTCTCACACCTTGCCTTTGTGCCCAGAGTGGGTAGGCTGCTGTCGACACTGGGCACAAACTACTCCCTTCTGAAGCAGAAGGAGCAACTGTGACTTGAAGGAAAAGCACACCTGGCCCTTCAGTACTAGACTAGAAGATGCTTATTGCTGCAGAGAGAATACACATGTAGTCCAGCCTCATATAGAAAATGAGTGAAGTTAAGAGCGTATTTACCTCTTCTGTGGAGACACCCTGGTCAATACCTGGAGTCATGCAAGCCTCAAAAAACCTCAAGGAGGATATAATCTTTGCATATTTCAATTACTAAACTGTAAAGCATCTCACAGTGTGCTTGAGAGATTTTTTCCAACTTTACAACTTGGCCAAATTTGACCTTATTTTCAGAGATATATTTTCCTTACAAAAGCCATAGTCACCAGATTTCAAATCTACTCAAAACCACGGGAAGTTCACCAAACAGCAATGCTAAATCCAGTGCAGGGCAGAAAAAAAATAACCCACCTTAAAATGAGGCACATCTGAGAACATACCTACCTGCTGTATTCAAACCACTGGCTCCCCTTGTGTCACTAATTTCCTCACTAAAGGGGACCCCCATCCAGCTTCTTCACATTCTACAGTTCAACTCTGCTTCTTGCTAAGCCTCCTATGGCTTCTGTGCGCTTTTCTACTCTGGACTCTCAGAAACTTCCTGCATCTCTCAGCTGCTTATCGTCTCCCAGACCCCCTGCTGTTCCCACAACCTAGTGAAAACAGGGAAACTCAGAACTACTGGTGGGGAAGAGACAGCTTGTTGGTCAGAGCATGATGGCAAGGCCCCTCTCAAGCCCACAACTCTTCTGTTTGTGTGCTTGGTTCCAAAGCACAGCTTGGAAAACCATTCCATACTATAAACTGGTATTTGTCCTAGCATTTACAAGCTTAATACTGGAAACAAGCAATGCCTATAAAGAGCTCTCTTCCTTTTACAAAGAAGAAACTACTTAGAGAACTGTTCGTCAGAGAGAACTGATGACCTAGCCCAGACAGGTTGAACTAATTCATCAGTCATGTTCACTGATCACATCACAAACTTCTAAAAGTGCACAGGTACAGGCACCAAAACAGCACTAAGAAACGATACTACATGGTCACTCTCTCTTCCTCAGCACCTCATAAAGTACTGAGAAGTTGTCATGTGCTTCGCACTACCAGTATCTTACTAGAAAGACTCCTGTTGCTGATCTCATTTTCCACAGAAAAAGTAAATTCTACAAAAATGTCAGGGAAGATTAACAAAGAGCTGACAATGAATCCAGACAATACTGAAGTGACATTACTCATGAAGGAAAATGCTTCACAGGGCTGTGTTAGATGCTGTCTGTCCCCTGCAGGTGCAAGCATTCGCTCTTCTAATAGCACAAAGCAAAGCACCCAGGACTCTGCCAGACTAATCCTCAGGCTAGATGTCCAAGATCTGCAAGGAACACAATCATTAGCAAAACCCTCACACCTTTTCTTGCAAAGAAAAGCCTAGTCACAAAAATTCTTGCACCACTTTCACAGAAGACTGCTAAGTAATTTCTGGACATGATACAGCAGCAAAACAGCTGCCGTTTCCTGGAGCAGGAATCTCTACATTCAGTAGAGAGTGGGATGAGCTGCAATATGAGCATCACCTTTGCCCTCCAATTCCTTCCAAGTCTGCCTTGCTGTGCTGCCCATTCAAGGCCTTACTCTGTCTTCACCGATACACTAGGACCCAGGAAACCGGGAAATCAGCCACCTGCCCAGGCACTCAGACAAGAGAGCTCAGAGAGCTCAAAAAAGAAACTTAAACCAAAAAATAATTACATTTAACAAAATAATCACAGGCTTTAGGAATTAGGCATTAAAAAAAAAAAAGAAGTCGTATTGATCAATACAGTACAACTTCTTTCAGGCTAGCTTGTTTTCAGTGTATCATCATAAGATTCAGTGAAATCATACACAGATGTATGACTACCACAAGTGACTCCTCCTTCAGCCCCAGAAGGGAGCAGGAGTTGAATGAACCTCACCCACAGCCTTAATTTAGCTAGGATATGACTGCATACTGTAGTAACGGGAGCCACCCAAATCATCCTCTAGAATGCAGAAGGAACCCAGAAGTCCTCAAATTTTTAGCTTGCAAGTCTATTCATATGTACTGTATTTCACAAAGGTGTTCTCTCCCACAGCTCCAAGAGAAGACAGCGTTTTTCTTTATTTTTTCAACAATTATTTTTAGTTCCAAACTTGCATATTGAAAGCATCAGCCAAAGAGAAGATCCCAAAAAGGGCAGAAGTACTTCTTGGTGGTTTTCAATAAATCTCAATTTAGCTATCTTGCACCTTAGCTCTGCTCAGAGGAAGGCCTGATTGGGATGGAGGCTGGAGGAAAAGGCAGAGATATCATACTCAGATTAAACATGAAGACAGGAGATCTTCCTGATTACATGTCCCTACATATTTTGGTTTTTCACGAGCTGTTAGATGAACTATGTGTGTTCATAAAGTTTCTGCTGAGTCACTCCACCTGGTCTTGGGCATTTTTTTCCAAACTTACAAGTAAACAAGGAGCTATAATTAAAGCCTTGATTCAGCTTTAATTCTAGCGTTCACTGCCAATTGTGTCCCCTGTAAATACATATTTAACAGCCTAATTAGCAACCCAGACTGTAAGCAGCTTGAGTAGTGTGGAATTGTGGCTATGGCCCAAAATAAATGGTGGGATTACAAATGGCAAGCTACCTAACACTCCCACCCCTCTTCACCATACGCTGATTATATTTTCAAATTGGAAGAACTGAGACATTGGGTAAGATAACAAAAAGGCTGATCCAAGCTCTGGTTTTGTGCCCCTTTAACTGTATTGCTTTAAAAATGTAAACATTTTTTAATTGCTAGAGTTAAAAATTATATAGTGCCTGGGGTGGATGCGCTGACTCTGTGTAGATGCCTTCATCCTGTTATGACTTAATTCCAGAAACATAACTAAATCTGGACAAAAAAAAAAAAAAAAGAGGGTCTAGGATCGTTAAAGGGAAATTGAGCCAGGATCATGGGCACATAGTAGGCTAGTGAGCAGAGTAAGGGACCTTCTCTTACAGCTGTTTCCATCTGGTTACTACTTTGCCTCTTACTGATCTTAATCATCCCTCAGAAGCACCTATCACTAAACCACCCGTACGTCCTCCTGCTTCCTAATTAAGACAGACTATCCCATTCCCTTCCTTAGCACTTGCCTGCTCTGTCCAGTTCTCACCTTTTCTAACACACCCACATTCCTTATCCTCCGGTTTAAGTATTCCCTCGTAGTTAATCCCTCCCTTTCCCACCACTTACTTGTAAACTCAAGCCACATCCCTCCAAGCTCAGAAACCCAACCTCAGGGCTCAGAACTCTCTCCCCTCTCACCTGATACCCTTCAGGCTCAGAAACACCCTTGCACCTAGTTCAGAAATACTTTTTTTTTCCTGTTTTGTTGGGAATGCTGAAGTAGGAGATCACAAGGGGCAATGCACACAGGAAGAGACACTATCACCACAGTTCACTTCCTGCTCTGTGTGCCTCCAGTTTGTAGCCTTTACATTGGACAGACTGGAGTCCTAATTCGGGGCACCTGGGTATACCAGGGCTCTCAACTACACCAGAAGTGTTCCAGCTGCACCAGACAGTACTGCGTTCTGCAGTACACCAGCCACGCTACCTGGCTGCGGCATCAAGGATATGGTTCAGCTTCCATAACCTCCTGGTCATTAACTAGCCTAGTAACGTTAACATTGGCATATTCAGGAAATCAAGGTTGTCCACTAAGTAGATTCTTAGTTTTGGGTCAACCAACCAGCTTGCAAACATTCCTGATTAGAGACAAAACCCAACTCTTTCTGCACCTGAAAGATTCTCTACTCAGGGACTCAAGAGGGAAAAGGCAGAGATATCCTCTTCCCCACGTAACCCTCTAAAGGGTTAAATACACCCCCATCACCATGCAATGTTACAGTCAAGGTTTAACCTCACTCCCCACCTGTATGTCTTGCCATCCTTGTGCTGGTCCTCATCATCCTCGTTTGACAGCACAAAGGGGTCGCTCATCTCTGGCAGCCCCGACTCTTGCAATCGTTTCTTCTTCCGGCCCCGGGGTGGTTTGGGGGCAACTCCCCCACCCCCGCCACCACCACCCCCACCACCTTCGGAAAGGGTGGTTGTCCCTTTCTTGGACAGGTCAGGAACCACCTGGAGGGCTGCCTGGGAGCCAGGTGGTAGCGCAGAGACAATCATAGGAGCTGAGATGGGAAAGGTTTGGGCAGAGGAGGCTGTGGTCACCAGGGAACCTGATGGGGAAGTTATCACCAGACCAGGACCTGCAAAGAAAGAAAGAGGGAGGAAGTCAGTTATTACATTTCCAATTACATCCAACCTCCTCATGCCACAGAAGCGAGCTTTATACACCTAGCTCACACACTACAGCTCAAACAGAAGAGTAGCCTACACATTCCCAGTCGCCACTGCTGCAAGCCAAACTTCCATAAAGAGGGTGGATGTATGGAGTGTCTAGAGATTCACAATGAAACTACACCAAGATAATCCACACCATCGGTAAGGCTAGAATAATCTACAGCCTGAAAAGGATTCTCCAAGACCCTCCACTCCCTCATTCCCAAGTCTCCTTCATATGTTGCCAAAGCCTACCTGCTGTCATGAGGCCAGCAGACTGCACTGGTACCACGGTGATGTTCTGAGTCACAGGGGCTTGGCTGTGTGGTGTCAGCTGCTCTGGCTTGGTGTCTGAGTCCATAGAGATACCAGTGGGCAGGGCCACAGAGGTGGGTACTGTCAGCAAGGCAGGGTAGTGGGGGGGAGCTAGGCTGCAGCCCTTCTCTGTGGGCAATAGCTGCTCCTTCATCTTGTTGATAAACATGGTGTTCTCAATCTAAACAGGTGGGAAGGACAGCTTTTAGAATACCCTGGCACAGCTTCTCCCAGCAGTTGACTGAGCAAGAAATGCAACAGAAACACTTGTTGTGCATGAACTTCTAACAGGAAGCAAGACCAGCATAATAGGTTGGAAGACAAGGATCTTACCTGTCCCGAGACGGTGGGCACTGCTGGCCAGAAGTACGGGGAGGAGTTGAAATGAGATTCTTCCATCCTAGCTGGGCACAGCAGGGAAGAGGAAGGGGAAAGGGAAGAGAAATGGAGGAGAAGGAAAACAGACAGACACACATACAAATAACACATTAAACCTGAAGAGATTCCAACATGGAACTGACTCAGTCTAATGCTGTGACAGTTCCTTAATCTCCTCTTTCTTACTCGAGCAACTTCTCCCCACTTCTGAGCTATCTGCCCAAATCCAAAAATTATTTTCAGGGGAAAAAGTTGTCTGCTATTCCCACAGATCTGGGTCCATCTCAAATGCCTCTTGCCCAACAGTCCTCCATGCAAAAAAAGGATTGACTACAAACCCACAAAACACCTCAAAATTTCCCGATTATCATCCACCCAAGTATGTGGCATAAATGTTGAAGTCTGTGCATCTGCAGCCAGGCAAATACAGTTGTGACACATTTTTACTGTCACAGACAGTCTGACCCCACAATCAGTGAAAATTTTGGACATTGCCTGTCCCTCCACCCCAGCTCAACACTAAGGACCCAGATGGAGCAAGGGGACGTTAGCATTGTGTTACACAGGAAGAAAGAAAGGCAGGGAGAGGGAAACAGACTTGCCCAAGATAACAGACAGCCACAGCAGACCAAGAAGTCAAACTTAGGGCTCCTAACTTCCTACTGCTCTGAGCAGCCCAGCCCACTCTCAGAAAAAACCCAGAAATATCAGACAATATTCCTGACAGACAAGATCTTCTGCTCTCATCCAATAAGACCTGGCAGTAGGAAAATAACCTGACTGCTCTGCCCCTGAGATACCCTATTTCCAGTGAGATCATGTCACAGATCTCTATTACCTATTTCATTCTGATCTTTGGGGCAAGATTCTGCAGGATTCTGTCCCCAGTCAAGTGCCTGTTGCTCCATCTTAATTTTCCAGCAGCCAGGAGAGACCAGACAGATACCAAAAGATAGCTCTCTGAAGACAGAGCGGTAATCTCTTTAGGAACACCTGGATGAAGAAGCCTTTTCCACTCTAATCCTTACATTCCTCTGTGTAATACCATTAGCAGACAAAGTTTGTTACAGTCATTAAAATGCTATCCAAAACCTAAATAAATTAACAAAAGATTATTTCCTGAAGCAGAAGATGCACCTATTCCTAAACAAATATGGCAAAATTGTTAGGTAAAATACATGTGATAAAAACTACGCTCAGAGAACAACTTGCAGAGCAAGCTCTTGAGAGAAAACAACCACTGTAAGTTTCTCATGCAGCTACCTGCAAATTGTCCCACTCCTATTTCTGTTATGATGTGGCAGTAGTCAAATTAATGAGTAAATATTGTTTCTGAAGGGCCTATCTCAATCATCAGATAAGCTGAGGAGCATGCCCCGAGTAGCATGAAACACTTTCCAGAAGTATATTAGGGCAGAATAAATACAGGCGGAATTGCTGCGTGTGAGCCAAAACGCAAAGATAATTTTCCTCTATGTAGAGAAGCAGTATTTAAATGAAGCAAATTACCTGATAATTTTGTTTTTATGAATTGCTCATGCAACAGCAAAGCCAAGTATTCCTGCCTCACTCACTCACTACAAATCAACCAATAAACACATTTAAGGATGAATTATTTACCTTGCGTTGGTGGCACGCAGTCAGACTGCCAGCTGCCTGACTGAATTACTCTGGATTTACATTGCTGTGATTCAATCAGAATCTGATGCAGCAAGACTCTTCCGTTCCTCTGCTTTTTTTCTGAGCCAAATTAATTATTAAGTACACTGCCCACAGCAAGACCCTATGTGTGTAATGCTTAATTACATAACATTTTCTTTCATAGGGCGAGCACTCATGAATGCATTCTTGGCAATTAAACACCACTTGAATCAAGAGGAGGGGTTTGTCTGGAATGTCAAATTTAGGTTTTGGGGGTTTTGTTTGTTTTTGTTTTTAAAATAAACCTTTATTAGCTTGGCCTCCACATCAAAATGTGTAAAAATGTAAAAGTCTCACATAATTATCAGATGCATTCTCCAAATAAACTTTGTAAGTGTCCAAGACTCTCTTGGATTCAAATGCAAACTTCAGGAGTTAAACAGAAAGATGCCAATTTAAACAAAAATCTCACAACAGCTTTCTTATTTAAAGAGTAGAAGTTATGAAAGGCAACTCCACTTCCAGATTCTAAAATCCAGGCTAGCACTCAGAGGGGCTGGTTGTCTCCACCTCATCCCCTGTCATAACTTCACAGAGCACCTAACTTATGTTTGCTCAGTTTACAAAGTGTGCAAGTCAAAGTAAAGCTCTGATTGATTCTCAAAAGATAATGTTAATCTCTCTTAGAATCTACCTCATCATCCTGAAATCTTCATGCTTGAGAGGATATCAGACCTTGACATTTTTTACTTGAAAGGCTGAAGTGTGATGAAGTTATAAGAATGTGGGAGAAAAGGAGAAATGGTGTAAGAGTTGAAGCTTTCATGCAATTTCACTAGCAAGCCAGTCTTCCAAAGGGAGAAAACAAAGATAAGATTCCTCCACCAAACTACTGCCCTAATACCCAAGGCTGTCCCTCCCCTGCCCCACTTTTAGGCTAAACGATATTTTGAAAACATGCACCCCTATTCACAGCCCCCACTTTAATGCTGCTCACACTTACTTTACCAGAACTCTGCACGTAACCCTTCCAATTGCTCTATAACTACCAGACATGGGCTGGAGCTTCAACCCTGTACCACAGCACGTTCCCACTGCAGTGCCTTCATCATCCCAGCTTCCACAAACAGGCCAGAGATGGGACCTTCTTCCTATTCACCAGTCTAGTATCAGACAGATGTCAACGTACCCTCCTGATATAAACCAAAAACACCTTCTATGTACAGACCACAAATGTACATGCACCAAATAAACAACCAAGTGAACCAGAGAACTCACAAGGGACAAGGAATCTGGAGTTTAGATCTGACAGTACTTCACAGAATCATGTACTTAACGTGCTGGACTTATACTTCTTTGCAGGTCATCACTTTAATAATAAACAAACAGATAAAAGCACATGCAAGTATACGGTGAGGTAGAGGCTGTGTTTCTGGAAGGGATAATCAAGGTTGGATATGCAGGTATTTAGAGGTTGACTTTTAATTTTTGTAGGGTGTTTTTTGTTTGTGGGGTTTTTTTGTGGTTTGTTGTTTGGTTTTTTTTTTTTTTTCCTCCAGATACCTAGCTTTTATTTTCTACTGAGTGTAAAGTTTTCAGTTGACAAAAGGCCCCAAATGCAACACTCAGGAATGATTTACAATGTTTTATGCCTGTCCAAGATCTTTGTCCAATAACAATGAATTTTTATGCTCAATTGCTGCAAAATACTCGGGATGCTGAAGGCCAAGCAGGCTGTTCGATCAAATGCAAAAGCATCTCCACAAAGCTCATAAGCACCAAAAAGTTCAAGCGCTGTTACACCTTTAGAACATATGAATGTGCATCAGGAATATCCAAAACATGCTGGACAAAGTCCTGAATCCCAAACCCACACACCAGAGCTGGAACAACTTTGGTATCGTTCCCTGACACATGCGTAGCCTCCACCCCAACCGAGTGAGACTCTGTCAGAACAGGTGCCTGGCAAGGGATATACCCTGTGCCTCAGCTCCTTCCAGGTAGTCACTCCCCCCTCCTGCACCCTGGAGCACAGGTGACTCCAAGCCCCCAACTTGCGGCCCATCCAAACCCATCTCCCCCAGTGCGGCCGTCGGGAGCCCCCAGGGCGAGGGGCGGGGGTCACTCACGCAGCTCCGGGAGCTCCTTACCCCTCTCACTCTCCCTCTTCTTGCATTTCTCCTCCTTCCAGGGCCGCCTCTGCAAACAAACCGCCAGGGTTACGGGGGCGCCCGGGGCCCTGCATGACAGCGGGCGACACAACGCGGGGCCCCCGGAGCCGCTCGGGAGCGGCCATGAGCGGGGGGGGAGGGCGCTCCCCACGGGAACCGGCCGGGATGGGGCGGGGGGGCCGGACCCACCTCCCCCCGCGGGGCCCCGGGCGCACACGGCGGCAGCGGCCAAGGGTGGGCTGCGCCGCACGGTCGCTCCCCGCAGCGCGGGGTGGGCGAGGCGAGGCCGGCGCGGACCGCGGCTCCCCCGTGGCGGAGCCCCCGGGCGTGCTCTGCAGCCGACACCGGGACAGAGGGACGAGCGGGCGGGCGGGCGAGCGGACAGACAGACAGACAGCCCTCCTCCGTTTCCGCTTCCGGATCGCTTCGGCCCCGGAAGTCCCACTCTCCCGGCCCTCCCCACCCCCACACCCGCCACCCGGCAGATTACCGGGCACCACCCCCCAGCGGCGACCCCGACCCCGACTCCAGCGGCGGCAGCGGCCTCCTCACCGGAAAGAGGAGCTGTGAATCGCTTCCGGATTAGGGGGCGGAGCGCGTCTCAGCTCTTCCGGGTCGCGGACCGGAGCGGAACGGCGTCATTGGCGGCTTCGCTTGAAAAAGAGGCGGAGCGGCGGCGGCCACCGGCCAGGGCTCAGTTTCCCCTCAGCGGCGTCGTCGCGAGCGGTCGGACTGGAAGCGGGGACCGGGCGGCAAAGGGGAGAGACAGGCGCGGGCGCTTACCGGAAGTACGGGGTGCCGGCGCGCGGGGAGGCCAGGCTGGAGGAAGGGCGGAAGTGGCTGTGCCGGCGGGGTCGGGCGGGTGAGCGGCGTCCCTGAGCCCGGCCGCGAGACCCACTTCCGGCCCAGGCGGCGTTCCCGGCGTGACGTGCGCGGTGCGGGACAGCCGCCTCATGAATATTCATGCGCGGTCATTAATAACGCGGCCCCGCCGCCCCACAGAGCTGCTCTCCCGCACCCGTGGGCAGCTGCCAGCGGCCCTGCTACCGGCTCCTGGCCGAGGAGAGTCGCTGGGTCAGCCCGGCGGGGTGAGACAGCTTGGTTGTTACAGATAAGGTAACCCAAAGGCTCTCGGGCAGCACCTGGGGTAGTCCCTGCTTGCCCCGCCGTGTGCGCCCCTCCAGCGCTTCCCGGGCTGAGCGCTGGGCGCCTTCGTCGTGTTGAGCCGACAGAAAAGGCTTTTGGCAAATTGGTTTTCTGCCAGGTGAGCTAGCTCAGTCCAAGAAGGACAGGGAACTGCTGGAGAGAGTCCAGTGCAGGGCAACAAAGATGATATAAGGGAGTGGAGCATCTCCCGTAATAGGGAAGGCTGAGGGAGTTGGGTCTCTCTAGCTTGGAGGAGACTGAGGGGTGATGTCATTAATGTTTATAAATATGTAAAGGGTGAGTGTCACGAGGATGGAGCCAGGCTCTTCTCGGTGACAACCAGTAGTAAGATGAGGGGTAATGGGTTCAAACTGGAACAGAAGAGCATTTAAATTTGAGAAGAAACTTCTCAGTGAGGGTGACAGACACTGGAACAGGCTGCCTGGGGGGGTTGTGGAGTCTCCTTCTCTGGAGACATTCAAAACCCACCTGGATACCTTCCTGTGTAGCCTCATCTAGGTGTTCCTGCTCCAGCAGGGGGATTGGACTAGGTGATCTTTGGAGGTCCCTTCCAGTCCCAAACATTCTGTGATCTCAGTTCCATTAGGGCTATAGGGAACAAGGGAGCAAGCCCAGGCATGGAGGGGTGTGGGTTAACTCTCTTTCCATAGTTGCAAGACAACTCATGTAACCATACCCAATTTATTATTTTTTTTTTTTAAATTATTTGTAACCATTCACAAGTTGACCCCAGAAAAGGCTGCAACTCACCATCATTCTCACTTGCTGAGAATTCAGTTTCGCAGGTTTAACACGCTTAAGTTTTGGTTGGCTGTTTCCCCTCTGTCTCCCATGTGCTGGCCCTACCAGGTGTTGCTGTGCAGCGTGAGTTACTGTGCTTGAAGCAGCAGTCAATCCATTGAGCCTCGGTGATGGTCCAGGAGAAGGTGTGAGGCTGGTCCTGGAGAAGATGACACAGAGTCGCTCCACAAGATCACTAAGCCAGGCTCACTGATCATCCTTGCACCAAATTTGAGACACCCCACAAGATCACCAAACCAACGTGGCTGTTGCAGCTTTGCTCTGTCTTAAAATTTTGGTGGAAAGAGACTCTTTTGATATCATCTACTTTATTCCACTGCTTATAGCAGGGCTAGCTTTGGCACTGGACTCACCTCCCAGGTCAGGCCAGGATACCTTCCTCACCTGTGGTATTGCTCACCGGGCACTTGGCCGAGCTGTTTCAGTACTCTGACTTAGGATTATTTTTTTTTTTAATTGTTATGTGAGTTTTCTGCCAGCTTGGCATGCTGGAACAGCTTTTTCAGAGCCAGCATGAGTAAGAGGGTGGGACCAGGGAGAGCATGACTGTAGCAGCCAGCGGTTAGATTGGCTTGGGCGATCATGAAACCACAACATCCGGAGCAGTGGGCAAAGGGGAATCTCCTGGCGGCTGAGAGGCTGGCGGCTGGAGCCACAGCACTCGCCAGTCCCCAGAAGGTGCTGGGGCATTGGTCATCCCCAGTAGTGCAAAACTTCCTCCTGGGAGGAGCAAGGATTAGCTCTGTGTTCTTCAGCAGGAGTCACATGAAGGCAATTGTTGATTTATTTAAATAAAAGGAGTTGGCAGCCTAATCAGTTTGGAAATTAATTTCCTTATTAGTTTGGGGGTTTTCACTTGCTCATGAATATTCACAAATGCTCATCTCTTTTTTTTTTTCTCTATGTAATTTATTTTTGTGATTGTCAGATCACCTTTGAAGGTGACATTTCTCTCCTCATTCTACAACGCAGCAAATGCATTCTATCTTATGCCTTGGAAGTGGAACACTGGCCTGATGCTGATTCCTCTTTCACCTCTTCTTTGCTCCAGAGTCCCCTGTAGCCTCTCAGCTTTCCTCCATTCTCTGCATGCTGCCTAGAAAAAAATAAGACTGACAGTCTCCTCTGAGAAGAGGGCTGGCCTAGGCTTGATAACTGGGAGAGTTTGTCAAGATGCCCTATACCGGACAAGGAAAAGCCCTAATTGCAAGCTGAGAAGTGGGACAAAGTGGTTAATTTTTTCTTACCCTGCTGAGAGCTTTCTGCTCCCCCTCCCACCCCGTGCTGCCGAGCACCCTTCAGTAGCACGTGAGGCAGCGTGACTAACATCTGTCACAGACACTTGATTTCTCTTATCTCCTTTCCTTAGGAGGAGGCAAAAATCAGAGAAATACAGGTGTGCGTCTCTGGAGAGTACAGCTGATCTCTTCACCCTCTTTCCCAGCTCTCTGTTGACCCCTTTTCACTTGTCCTGCCTGCCCTTACTCCTTCTCTGCACCAAGGCAGGGCATCTTGTCTCTCACCGCAGGTTTCTCCCGGGTGAGGTGTGCCTGTACCCTACGTGTCTGTGCTTTGGGCTTCTGGCATTTCCTAACATCTACCAGCTGCGCTCAGCTGAGGACTGTGGTGGGTAAAAGCCCACATACAGTCTCTGATGCTGTGGGAGGAGCAGTTTGGGCAGCAGGGGTGTGAAGAGGTGCCATCCTTCCCCGCTGCTCTGGCATGGGGGTGAGCTTGGCCAAGAGCCAGCCTCTGGACAAGTGGCAACATGCATGTGACGAAGACCCCCAGGCCCAGTGGCTGCTGGCTCATTTCTTTACAAAACTAAGCTTTGGTGCAGTCTCCATCTAGACAACTACTCATCGTTCATCTCAGGGCTCAGAGCTGTGGAAGCAGGGGCTGCCGTGCTGCACCAGCCATGGGATTTGCCCAGCAGCACCGCTAGCCTGGGCTCATAGCTGGAAAGGGGGTGGCTGAGAGAGGTTTATGATTGTGTGGCAAGAAAATAAGCCAGCAGCAACATAAAAGTGACTGCAGGAGGTAAATGAGCCCTGGAAGGGGTGGTAGGTGGAGGTTAGTGGGGTCTCCCTCGTGGGAGCAGAAGGATGCAAGCAGCACAGCCGGGTGCCCATTGCCTGCTGAGGGCACCACCTCCTGCCAATCTCAGAAAGAAAAGGTATGGAGAAAGGCAGCTGAGCCCAAAGTTACCACAGCAGTTGCTCTCTCACAGCCTTTGTAACAAACTCTTCTACAGAGCTTTGACCCAAGAGGGTGGCAAACACGCACCTCCACACTGGCTGCCTGCTCCATCTCCCATCCTTATTACCTCCTCCACAGCCACATCTGACTATCACGTCCCCACCTCAGCTCTTCCCATTTTTCAGCTCATCTGATTTCTATATCTCCCTCCTTCCTCGCCACCCTAACATAAGGCACCCACCCCTGGGCCTTCAATGATGACTATAGACCATCCGCTCATGTTGCCACTGTATGCTCTATGCCTTTTGTCTACTGTCTGTGTGTAAACTGCCCTATTCACACAGGCCATCCTGTTATTACAGGTGGTATTTTGTGTCACGGGATCCTGCTTGGCTGTCTTCTAGGGCTGGTAGACCTGTCCTGACGTGTTCAGTAAATTGCCTCCAGTGGTACCTGAATTAGTTGGGGGTACGTGAGCAGTAAGCAGAGATGGACAGATGGGCTTGGAAGGTGTGATGTTGTAGTGACACACATTTTAATGATGGAGCCTGTTCATTCTGGCTGAAATCTTCATCTGCTTGTGGGGCAATATTAGGTTTATCCTGAAGGTGGTATTTTAATCTTGTGAGTACATTTCTCAGCAAGGCGTGTTGTCCTCACTCTTTCAGGGAACTGACATCTTTCTGGCAATCGGCTGATTAAATCCCCTGGCAGCACACAGCAGAGAGCATTTCAGCACGTCATTCCTGGCTTTTTTTTTTTCAGCTGCATGGAAGTAAATTGCATCTTCTCCTGCTCAGTAACTTCTCTGGTTAGTGTTGTTTAAGGTTTTAGAAATACACAGTAATGGAGAGTTATAGTGTGTGTTATCCTGCGCATGCTTGCTTGTCTCAATCATAGTATTTTCTTGGCATCTACTCTCTTACAAGCAAGGAGCAGAAACCACACACTTGGGATACACTTTTGAATTAGAAGCATATACAACAATGATCTGCTGCTTTTTCACTGAAAGAATTAGGTTGCTCTGGAACTGAGGGCACAGGGGTCCCTGTTGGGTAGGAATGTGGTAACCGGGAATTGATCAACCTTAGCTACAAACTGAGTTCGTTTGGCTGTTTTAATAAGGGCGGTTAGTAACCAAACCTTCTGACCAATAAAAATCCCATAATTTGGAAGGAGAAAAAAGTGTCACTGGATGTGTCAAGGCAACCAGAGAGCTGTGCCTGAGGAGCTTCAGCAGAGGGCAAAAGTCACAGTCATGTCAGAAGTGCCTAAGGGGGATCTCTCTGGCATGGTCACAGCCAAAGTACACAAGACACATGCAGGTAAAACCTGTTCCAGTGGGATGATAGCTTCTCCGTGGTGATAGCCTGAACAGGCTTAAACAAAAATCGATTTTATTAGATCACCACAAAAAGTCTCGAGAAGCATTTTGAACATGATTCAGCAGTGAGCCCTTTAAGCAATTGAGGAACCCTGCAGCTTAGGCTGCATTAGCAAAAGTGTAGCCAGCAGATCAAGGGAAATTATTATTCCCATCCACTTGAGAGTTGTGAAGCCCCACCTGGAAGATTATGCCCAGGGCTGACTTCTCAGAACGAGATAAATATTGACAAACAGCAGCATGGCCAGCAAAAGGATCCCATGATGGAAACCTAGAGCACACAATACACAAGACAAAGGCTGTGGGAGCTGGATTTATTCAAGACAGAGTGCTAGGGGGGCATCTAATCACTGTCTACTCCTACCTGAAGGAAAGTTGTAGAGAAGATGGAGCCAGATTCTAAGAAGGGGCACAGATAAAGGACAAGAAACAATAGACATGAATTGCAACAAAGTATATTCAGAATTCTGAAAAGTGCTTCTCCTTGGGGGTTGTTCAGCAGTGGAAAATGTGCCTAGAAAGTCTGTGGAATATCCACACTTGGAGATATTCAAAAGTTGTGTGAGCAAGGCCCTGAACAACCTGGTCCAGCTTTGGAGTTACCCTGCTGTGAGCAGGAGATTGGACTAGAGACTTCTGGAGGTCCCTTCCCACCTGATTTTTTTTCTGTGGATCTGTGATTTTGGGCTGCTGATCTGTCATGACTCAATGTTCAGTGTCTTTATAATGTTGTAAGCCAGAATGGTAGTGCGCTTGCTTGGCCCTGTGGAAATGCATCTATGTTGACAGCAGCATTATCATCTGTAAAGCCCTTTCATGTGAACATCTCTTCAGCTAGCTTGCCACCCTCTGTATTCTTACTCAACCCATCCTACTTCTGTTCCAAGTGCAGATGAATCTCCTAACAGTAGGACCTGTTTGGTTTGGGGGTAACTCCCTAAGCTGTGACATCCATATTCTGAACAGCAGCAGCCACCAAAATATCATTGAAAACTATATTGCAAGATCTAGGAATTTTTTCCCCCACCACTACCTTTGCCTCTTCAGAAGCAGAGAAACTTTAATATCTCCTTTGCATTCTTGGCTTAGGTGTCTGCATGTTTCTATACAGTCAGATAATCAGTAGTGAGTTTCAGGGGATCTCTGTTCTCATTCAGAAGTTACACAGCCACTTCTCAAGTTCTCCCTTTTTGAAAAATGCACCTGTCTGCTAGCCTGAACTGCAGCATTTGATCCCCCAGGAGAGCACAGTGGTGGGTGCTTGGTTGATGCACTCCTTGTGCCACATTCAGTGCTCACCACAGTGTTGCTAAAGCACCTCTGGGTCTTTACAGCTGCCTCACATCGTTTCTCAATAAGAAGGATGATGCTGAAAAAGGTTGGAAAAGAGGATAGAAGAAAGGGTGGAGAAGAGTAAATTATTGCATTAAGGTGGAGGCAAAACCCAAGAAGCTCTACCATAGCAAGACTGGAGCTCACCAGCTCAACTCTGTATTTGAGTTTTTTTCAAAACTGGCTGAGGAAACTGCAGGTTTGGGAGCATGGATTTGCAGCATATCCATCAAATTCAGGGTAAGCATGCCAGGGCTGGAAAAAGGGAGCTATATTTCAGGAAGAGAGAAAACAAAGTACTCTGGGCAGCTGCAAACCCATTAGTCTAGTCTCAATAGAGCATAAGGTTAAGAACAAATTACAGAAGGAAAACAAAATTAAAGCTACAGCAGTAAGTGGAAAATGGAATCAAATACAGAATGGGTTTATCAGCAAAAGCACTATATGCCCTTAACTTGATCCTTTTCTTTACCTCCTTTCCCTTACCTGGATGAGTAAAAAATAAATCTGTAAATCTAATCTAGCTGTATTTCAGTAGGGCATTTGATACAGTAAAGGCTGGAAGGCAGCTAGATAGGCTGAAGTGAAAGGAATTAGTAGGAGAATTTTAGATGGGTAAAGTGCTGGGGAAAGGCAGATGACATGTGGAGTCAAAAGGGAACTGCCACAATGGAGGAATGTTACTGGCCTTGGGAATCATTCTGCTTGCAGTAATGGGTCTAGCTCAGCAAAAAAGCAGCATGAGAAGGAAGTTTGCTGAGTAAATGCATTTAGAAGAATGATTCGCAATCTGGAGGGTAGAAGTGTGAGGTCCTGCTCTTTGCTTCTGCTAACAGTCTTTTACACACAGAGATTCACTGGTTAGAAATGACAGAAGAAAAGACAGATCTGGGTGCATTCATCATTCACAAGATTATTATGAAGCTCCGATGTGACGGGATCACAAAGACAACAGCCTTAAAGAGATCATTACGTTAATCTTATTTAGGATGCTACGTACAATTTGTCACCCATATTCAGGAGTGGGCTTGGGGCTGGCAGCAGTGTGGGGGAGACAGAATAACAGAGTCTGTCTCTGTGCCTCCTCCTGCTCTCCCTGTGAGCAGACGTAGAGAGAGTTGGCTTCTTTAGCTTAGCAAAAGGCTGAGATGGGTGAACTTCTCTCTAGAAATCTATTTTACATACAGGGATATGCCAAGCAAAATGAGCCATTATAGAAGGGAAGGAGTTTGGCCATGATTGAGTCCGGCAGTCCTTTTCTCTTCGGAGTTTGGCTCTTTTTGAGGCTGCACAGATTTACCTCTCTCTGCAATTTGCTGTGCTTCTTTGGCAGGCAGAGCAGGTTAGCACAACAAGCATAGCACTACAAGAAAAGAGATGCTGAACACAGGCCCACAAGCCCACATTTTCTTGCTCCATCCCCCAAAGAGTTTTTCCTCAAAGTATAAGAGATCAGTCCAAAGCCTTGTGTTCTCTATACAGGTGACTGCTTGTGTTTCTTCCACATAACAACCTGCTCCCATAAGCTCTCTGAGGAAGGAAATTTAAAACCCAGAGCCAAAAGGGTTTAGTCGTGCTGGTTTTCAACATCAGAGGGATAAGTGATGGGTGTGGAACCTGGTTTACATCTGGACAGGGTTAGTGCTGGTCTAACGTCTGACTCGGGGGGACACAGTAAGTACAGCCTGCTGTGGCTTGCTTCTGCCAATGATTTCTGAGGTTTATTTAATTTAATTGGGGGAAATGAAATTGGGACAAGACCTTGGGCAATCATCTAATTCATCCTTCTGACCCAGCGACAAGATTAAGTAAGCACAACTCATCCCTGACAGATATTTGTTGAACCTGTATTCAACAGCCTCTAGTGACAGGGGTCCCTTGGCCAATCTAGTCCAGCATTTTATTGCTTAATACTTAAAAAGCTTTTCCTACCACACATCTTACGCTTTCACTGATGAAAATGAATTTGTCGATTTCCATGGCCCCATTGGAAAGTGCCTTTCCGCTCCAACAGTGCAATGTTCCCGAAACAGCTGCATGCACTTTTTGGCAATTGCCTGCACCTTTTGGCCATTCCTACTGTAGTGGTTTTTTTTTTCCGTAGTTTGTTTGTGAGACCTTCATGCCTTTTGCTGTATCAAAAGCCTTGAAGTCGAGACATATCACATCTACTACATCCCCTCGAGTCTGCTAGGCCAGTTACCCTGTCAGAGAGTGAGATTAGATGGGCTTGACGTGATCTTCCTGATGAACTGATGTTGGAGGTTTTTTTTCAGGTTTGAAGCACACACTGGAGGGGAAGCTAGTTCAGACATACAGCTGCTGCCTGACAAGGATGAGAAAGGGATGGGTGGAGAGCAACTTGGGGCTGTGGCAAGCTGAAGGGGCAAAACCAGCCAGGATAAAATGAAGTGCTGGACAAGTAGTCTGCAGTTCTGGGGATAACAGAGTCTGCCAGGAGCCCCTTAGGTAAGCACCAAAAGCCTGGAAGGACGGTCTACTACAAGTGTTTTAACAGTCTGTAACATCAGGGATGCATCAAGCCTGTGCACCGTGATCCCCTCTGGAATTCATTAGACTCAGACACACTGAGAGGTTTTCAGAGTAACAGGATGGGGCTGCATCACTCTGGGCGGGTTTTTGGGTTTTAGCAGCTCTTGCCTCTTTATTGTATCCCAGAGCTTTCCCAGTGTCTGGAGCAGAACTCTTTCGACAGAGCTACCACATTTCAGGTAAACACAATGTTCAGGGAAATAATTTTTCAGATGTGTTTACAGCATCATCGGGAAAACTTACCAGCTGCCTTGCTTCCTCTCGCTGTACTGCAGACAGCTTATCTCCCTGGATTACTTCATCATCCTCCTCATGTTGTAGTTCCCAAAGAGCTAAGCTCAGCAGCAGTAGGTGTTACCTAGTCACAGCACATCTTGCAAGCTTTCCACTGTTTCTCAATCCATATCACATACCTGGACACTACTTTTTCCCCAGCAGGCAAGGCATGTAGCCATATAACGCGAAGGGATAGTTCCTGATAAGAAGCAAAGCAAGTTACAGACAGTTTCTCTGCCATCATGTCCTTCTTCCCTAAACAAGCTCCATCCTTCCCTCATTCCACCTCTACCTGGGATGGGGAAGTCACCCTGCCTTTGTTGCAAGAAGACACAACTGTGGACAGCCTCAGCTTGCCATCTCCTGAGATGAGTCTCTCACAAGCCACGACTGTATCTGTGCTACAGAATACACAGTCCCAGAATGCAGGGCTGAGGGGGGACCTGCAGCCATGCATTCTGTCACACTGCTGTTGCAGTTTTAGGCCTATCCAGCTACTACTGCTACTGCCTGAGACAAAGCCCAGGCATGGCTGGTGGTGGCAGCCTTCAGGGACTATTCCCAGTCAGTGGTTTCACAGAGAGGCTGAGGTTGGAAGGGAGCTCTGGAGGTCACCTGGTCCATCTTCCCCCTGCTCAGCCAGAGCCACCTAGAGTCAATTTCCCAGGACTGTGTCCAGGTGGCTTTTGAATATCTCCAAGAAGGGAGACTGCACAACCTCTCTAGCAACCTCTTCCAATGCTCAATCACCCTCACAGTGAAAAAGTGTTTCCTGGTGCTCAGAGGGAACATTCTGTGTTTCAGTTTGTGCCCATTGCACCACTTAAAAGACCCTGCCTCCTTCCTCTTTGCATCCTCCCTTCAGGTATTTATTCACATTGATAAGATCTTCCTGAACTCTCTTTGCTCAAGGCTGAGCAGTCCCAGCTCTCTCAGCCTTTCCTCATAGGAGAGATGCTCCAGTACCTTAATCATCTTAGCAACTTTCATTGGATTCTTTTCAGTATGTCCATGTCTCTCTTGTACTGGAGTGCCCAGAACTGGACACAAAACTCCAAATGTGGCCATACCAGAGCTGAATAGAGGGGAAAGATCATTTCCCTCGACCCGCTGGCAATGCTTTGTCTAATTCATCCCATGATACCATTTGCCTTCTTTTTATCAAGGTCACATTGCTAGCTCCTGTTCAACTTGGTGTCTACCAGGACCCCCAGGTCCTTTTCTGCAAAGCTGCTTCCCAGCTGAATGGCACATATATTGATGCATGGGGTTCTTCTTCCTCAGGTGCAGGACTCTACACTTCTTGTTGAACTTCATGAGGTTCCTGTCAGCCGATTTCTCCAGCCTGTTGAGGTCTCTCTGGATGGCAGCACAACCCTCTGGCATACCTGCTACTCTTCCCAGTTTGGTGTCATCAGCAAACCTGTTGAGGATACACTCAGCCCCATCATCAACATAATTAATGAAGCTGCTGAATAGGACTAGACCCAGTATTGGCCCCTGGGTTACAGGGGTCAATACGAAGTACTGGCCTCCACCTAGACTTTGCATGGCTGATCATTACCCTCTGGCCCCAGCCTTTCAGACAGTTTTGAACCCATCTCACTGTCTGCTTACCCAGCCCATACATCAACAGCTTGTCTGTCAGGATCTTATGGGAGACAGTGTCAAAGGCCCTGTTGAAGTCAAGGTAAGCAATATCCACAGATCTCCCCTTGTCTACCAGGCCAGTCATTTCACTGTAGAAGGTTATCAAGTTGTTAAGCATGACTTCCCCTTGGTGAATCCATGCTGACTACTCTTGAATTATTTTCTTGTCTCATATGTGCCTGCAAATGGTTTCCAGGTTTAGCTGCTCCATCATCTTCCCAGGGAACGAGGAGAGGCTGACCAACCTGTAGTTCCCTGGGTCTTCCTTCTTGCCCTTCTTGAAGACAGGAATGACATTTACTTTCCTCCAGTCTTCAGGTAGTTCTCCCAGTCACTATGATCAATCAATGATTATGAAGAGTGGCCTTGTGATGACATTTGCCAGCTCCCTTAGCAATTGTGGTGCATCCCATCAGGATTTGATGTGGTTCTTCTGTTTCAGAGGCAAGCAGGTCCAGCTGCCTGTGTCTATGAGTGTGATCTGTCTATTTGACAGAGCACTCTCTTTTTCTAATTTTGTGCGCTCCATCTTTATGTTCCTCACGCTTCACAGTGCGGTCATGTTTCTGGGTAGTTTTCCACTATTTAAGCTGAGCACATGATAGCTGCAAACTTGCTCCTGGCACCTCTTGGTGGACCTAATAGCTGAGCTCCCAGATGCCTCCAGGTGGGAGCAACTCTAGCTTTAAATATGGCTTAGTTTTCCTGCCTAGCCCCTCATGGGAAGCAGCAAGTCCCTGGGTCAGGGCAGGTGAGTCCAGAGCTGCAGCCAGTCATGCTCTGCAGGTTCAACTATCTCCTTCCCACTCAGCTGGCTGAGCTCCTCCTCCCAGATGGGCTGGCATGATGATCTCTGCATCCTCAGGGCAGTTCTCAGGCTCAACTAGCTGCTCAAGAGTTCCTAGAAAACCTTTTGCATCACTGCTGGGCCTCATTTTAGCAAGATTGCTTGTGTTTTCCAGGGACTCCCTCAGCACCATGTCACCTGGGGCTTCATTTCCTCCAGCCTCACAGGCAGAGTGAGCATCTGTCACAGAAGCCTTTTGCTGTCTGGGGAGCAGCTGCCACCTGAGAAATTGTTCAGTGCTCATTCCTTCTCTCCCTTTTCTGGTGTGGAGCCCTTCAGGCCTGCCAGCTGACAGCCCAAGCATCCCCAGATCAGCTCCCATCATCTGTATGTCTTTGCCATGGCAGCCAGCTGCCCTTCTGGTTCAGCAAGGGGACCATTCTAGGCAGAGGACAGGTCCTGCACACAATCCACATGTAAAAAACTACAGAAAGTAGGCAATGAATTTAAGAAATGCGGCTTGACACACCAACACTGCTGGAGGCCAGGAGTACAGTGCAAAGCCTGGCTTGTCAGAAGAGCACTGAGCAGCTTGTCTAGGGCAGGACCTGATTTGTGGCTGCATTTTGTGCTGAACCTACTGTAAGGCACTGCTTAGGAGATATGTACCCAGCAGCAAAGACTGTAAGAAACTTTTTTAGACATTCGGACTTTCTAAGGCACTAGTGGTTTCATGCAGCGAGGAAGGTGAGCTGGAAATGGCAACAGCATGGGTAACTGGGGAGGGATGTAGAGAGGGAGTGCTTCTGGCCAGTCTTTGCTTCTGTGCTTGAAGCTTCTGCAACCACCATGTAATCAAAACTGCCAACATTTTTGGCCCTGGACCTTTGTGCATTGTGTATCTCTGTGGCCCTGCTGGCAATCCTGGCCTGAATTCCCTGCTCTTAGTATGGAGAGCCTAGGACAGGACTGAAGCCTATGGCAACCTCCTGGCATCCTTCACCTCCACCCTTGACAGAGCAGCCTCTGTGGTAAAAACAGCACGACTGCAACTGCAGGAAACAACAAGCAGCTCACTGCTGTCAGGAACCGTGTGAGTTCTCCCCAGCTGCAGTTAAGCCAAATCTGCTGGGCTAGCTAAACATGCTGCTGGAGATGGCCCTCACCTACCCTGGTGACTTTGCAGCGCAGTGGGTCAGGGCATGCTCTCTGTGAACTCTGGTCTTTTTCTCCCCAGAAAACTGATGCCACATGGCTTACCCCTCAGCTCATCCCTGCCAGAAAGCTTTTCCTTTTAAGTGGTGTTGCAGAGTTGAGAGTTCCTCGTAAAATTATTACCCCAGGATGTCCTCCTAATTACATATAATCTCCTTCTGTCCTTGGAAGTGTTGCACCATGGACACAAACACTTTGCCTTTTGTCACAGAGATGGGAGTCATGCATGCCACCCTGCCTGCCCCCAAAGGATTGGCTCTCCCCTCCTTGCTCACCCCCTCCAGTGCTCACAGCCCTGAAACATGTCCCAGGTAATGCTCCCCCTGGTCGCAGAATGCTTTATACTTCGTGCAGTGAATGCAGAAGAGCAGATAGTCCCCCTGGCAGCTGCCAGCTCAGAAGGAGCAAGAGTGAGGTTGCCTGGGCATGTACTTTAACTCTAAATGTCCTGTTTTTCCACAAGTTTGCGTTTTGATGAACATAATGTTCTGGGAAGAAATGAGCTATCACCAAGCAACATTAACTCTGTGTTAACAAAGAGTTTTGACATTGAATTCAAGCCTGAGGACAATGCTGGCACAAGAATGAATTATCACAAGCTGGGCCATGGGTACACTGAGGTTGGAAATTAGAAGGAGCTTCCTACTTGCCAGTGCAAGGATCTGGAACAGCCTTTCAGCAGCAGCAGCAGTGAGGCCAGAGACTGAACTTGTTTTGGGACTGGAAGTCCCTGAGCAGGTGTATGCAATGGGACTGCCTGTGACAGGCTGGGAGCTCTCTGCCAGTCCTCTCTCCTTATGCAATTGCAGGACATTTTCATAACAACTTTGCTCTTAATGCAGCACAAGCCAAGAGAGCCCGAGGCTCACCTGGAAACGATGCCGGCTGTTTGGGGCTGCGGCATGGTGTCCTGGGGATGCTGCAGACAGTGCTGCTGTCGGGCTGTAATTACCCAGGGAACACAGGATGCGCATCCTGGACACCTCCAGTGCCTAGAGAGATAGCACAGAAATTGGAGGGGACAGCGTGTGACAGGCAGATCCAGGACTGATTGCCTCGGGTGATGGCTGGGTGTCTTGCAGATCTGAGGGGATTTCTGATGAGCAGAAGAGGCATCTTCCACACTGCAGCCCAGGGGAGTGTGCACCCTTGTGAGCTGGGCACTTAGGAGCTTTCAGGCCAGATCCTCTACTGTCTTTTTCACTCATTGTCATTAACCGAGGCTTAGTACCCAGCCTGGGCCAGGACCCATTGCTCACCCCTTTCCCAGAGAGGCTAGTCAGTTGGATGAGACCAGCTTGGCACAGAACAGCAAAAAGAGATGAGAGAAGGGCATGCCCCAGGAGCAGCTGTCAAGAAGAAAGATGACAGCAGCTCTCCCAGAGCAGCCAGAGGCTGGGTGGTACAGTGAACCAGTGGCATCTGCCTTGGAGCACCTCCTGCCTCGCTCCCTCCCGCCGCCAGCCCTGGACACCAGCAGCCCTGGACACCAGAGCCCCAGGACACGGTGCAAAGCCCCCAGCCACCCCTGCCTCCTGGCACACATCTGTACTCAGCTGCCCAAAGCAGAAATCCTGGCATGAAATACTTCAGTGCCAGGTCACAGTGGATTATACAAACTGGAGATAAAATGAGAGTTATAGAAAGCTTGGTGGTTGACTGTCTCTTTTCTGTTTTTTAATAGAAGATTAAGGCATTGCCGTAGTGACGTCTACATCATCTTCAATGATAAAGGTTAGGGGTTTCAAGCCTAGTTGCTGACTCATAATCAGGCAGAACAGAAAAGGAAAAATTAGCATGAATAATGTTGCTGAAATGGCTTGTATGTGTTTGGAGATTAGTGTAGATACTGTATTGCTGCCCGTGTTATGGCTAGTGTGTTTAGTAGATGTTTATAGCCAAATCTGATCTTTTTAAGAACGTGGGGCATGTATATGTAGGGCATTTGCCTATATTTGCAGATCCACTGCCATAAAGGGCAGAACTTTAAAAACCAAACTCCTCCAGAAAGCAACTTCACTTCCTGACTTGGTAACACCAGTGCTTTTTTCTAAGCCTGGATGCCTTTGGACATTTTAGTGAGCAATTGAACCGCTGGATGGCATGTCACCATCCAGAGTCTAGCCTACCTCTGAAGGGCTTAAAAATTGCTCCCTGATGAGAGCTTGTCTGCAGACTCTTCTGGGACACGAGTTTGGTGTTCCACTTCCCTGTTAAATACTCCCTCCCTGACTGTGCTAACCAGCAAACTCAGCAGAGGCCAGGAACGTGACCTTCATCTCAGCTGCGTCACCTCCAGTGCACGTTGCCTCAGGATCAAGGCTGATGCAGGCGGGGGAGGCTCAGGCTGCTGCTCCTGAGATAACTGGAAGGATCAGGGGAGCTGGGTGAGCTGCTCAGTCTAAACAATGGCTTCAGAGTTAGAGTTGTGATCATACTCAAATTAATTTAAAAAATGCACAGTAACACAAGAAGCAATTTGCATAAGACGTCACATGGAGTTGCATACAATTTCGCATATTTAAACAAAACACAATAAAGCACAGCTCAGGCGGGGACGTGAAATCATTTGTGCAGCAAACCGTGCAGAGAAACGACGTACAATTATCACAGAAGAAGAAAACAAATGACAGCAACTACCCAGGCTGCAGAGTCAGCTCAGAAGTTGAGAAACACCAGCCACTTCCTTCATCCACCATCCTGATAGATGCTTGGATTCACATTATCATTATATGAGCATGTGCTACTTTTCCACCAGACCCTTCTGGTGAAGAGGATGGTGCTTGTTGTGTCACCTCACTACTCACTCTTTCACATTTGCATCCTTGGCTTCATCTTTGCAAAACACTTTCCTCATGTGTCATTCTTTCTGAGCTTTCTAGTGCATTTATCTCCAAGTCTGAGGGACTCCCCTGTCATCATGCACCACTCCAAGCAGTACTGTTCTTGCCCTTTAGTGGTAAAGGCCAGAAGCCAAAATGCTGGCTATAGGAGCCCAAGAGCAGACCCTGACGGCCTCGTTTTTGGTGGTCTCAGTGCTGTGCATGTTCAGAGTGAAATCCCTATGTCTTAGCTCTTAGTTCCCCAATAGATCAGATTATGTGGACTCCATCTCAGCTCCTGGAAAACGATGACCGAAGAATTATCATTAGAAGAGTAAGCTGGCAAGAAAAGGCAGCAACAACCCTTGAGTGGGAATGCATCATCCTTCAGAAGGAACATCAGGAAAGCTGAGACCTTTAACCCTGTAAAAGGGACTTTCACCTCCCTGACCTACATTTTATGACACTCCCGCATCTCTGGCACATAGGCTGACTCCGCACTGCAGCAGGGAGGCTGAACTCTGAAGACTGAGCCATGAGCGTGTACCACTGCGTCTGCTTCCCCTTCCTTCCCCAGGAGGCATGCAGGGGAGGACCCAGTTGCTGCTCCTGAGGCAGCTGGAAAGATCAGGGGAGCTGGGACATAGAGATCAGGCTAAACAAAGGATTCAGCATCAGCAACACCCTGATACCCGTGAGCTCCCAGACTCCTGCTTCACCCATCTCGTCTTCATTTACTCAGCTCTTTTAAAGCCCCCAGCTCTAAATTTCCATCCTGATCCCTTCCTCTGACTCTGCTTCTCCTTCCTGCCCCATCTTTTAATCCTAGCCACGGTTTCTGGCTCTGCCCACTCTCTCCTCATGCTGCTTTTTCCTGTCCTCCCTCTTAACTCTTTTCTTTAAGGCATGTGCTCAAATGCTTCAGCTCCTTGTATTTTCATTAGGCAATTTGTTTCTCTCCACAGGACTGCCTGAGCATCAGCAAAGAACTGTCACCAAAACCCTGGAAGAGGCAGTGTGATGCTTAGTCACCGTTTTGTCCCAGGTCTCCTCTAATTCACAGGTACAGGTGGAAAACCTGTACTTTCCTCATTTGCTGCACTTGGAATTACTGCACTATGTCAGTAAGCTGACCAACATGAGCAGCTACAAGAAATGCCAATTTAGCCAGGACTTTTTTGATCTTCAGTTTTGCCATGGAGGCCCTGATGCTTGGAATAAGGGAAATCTCTGGCACATCTTGCAGCTCCTGCTGTGTATCCAGCCAATGCAGGGTAGCGCTAAGCAGAGCCTTGGACCTCTTCTGCATGACATTCACTCACATGCAATATGTCAGACAAGAAAGGAAATGGCAAAGCAAAAAAAAAATACATCCAAGAGAAACCATTTCAGTCTTAAATAACTGGTGTCACCAAATGGGTCTGAATCAGTGTAATGAGACTGACACAAGCCTCCACTGTAGGTGTGTTTAACCATTGCATTCATGTTTTGGTTAAGGAACACATTCAACCAAAGCTGTGTGTGCCCACAGTGCACTACTCTGGATAGACTGATTCCCCTGACACTGGCTGAGGACACTTACCACTGACTGCCCCTTGGTTTCAGAAGGGTTCAAAAAGCTCCTACTTTCTGGGTCACTTTACCAAGGCTTGGATAGTACCTGACAGAATCACAATTCCTGTCCGAGTATCCTTCCTCAGGAAAACTAACTGGGAAACCAACCATCTCTTCAGCCAGACCAGTCTGTATAGCAGATTTGACCAGTGCATACTGTAGACATCACACTATGTTCCTCTGGCATTCAGAAAATGAGTCACCCCAGGCTTGTTTGCTTGCTTGTTTGTTGAACCCTCGTGATATGTTCAGCCATCGATGAAGTCTGGGCTTCAAACTAGACTGACTGCCCTAGAGCATCTGCTCTTCTGCCACTGGAGCTCTAACTAGGAGGCACAGAGATGCAGGACAAGTCCCCGGAGCAGACACTGGCATTTGTTTCCCTGCCAGATCCCTTGTGGGGATTGATCTGAAGTTGAAGATGGTTTTGCTTGTATTCTGGTCACTCCCAGAGAAAGCTGGGCTTTGGATCGATGTGGAATGTGTCACTGAATGGTCTATTATTCAGTGAGTGCAATGTGCACTCAGAGACACAGCAGCCCTCAGTAAAGATTCAATTCTGCCTCTGAGGATCAAAGTGGGAATGAACCAAGGGAACTACTCAGCTCCTTTACGTGACACTGCAATCAGTGGTTGCTTGTTTCAGGGCAATTCTTCACGGCACTTTCAAGTTATGTGTTGCTCCTAATTAAATGGCCATTTACACAGGCACATCCCTTTAGCAGGGTGAGGAGATATCTCTAACTGAAGCTGTCTTCCCCTCTACACCGAGACTTACACCTGAGTTAGCACAGCTTGTCCATGCTGCCGTGTCTGGTCCACACCACAGCCCCAAGGAGCACAGGGATGCCCACAGCTCCACAGATGCTTTCCCACCATTACCTTCCTGCCTATGGTGTGGGGCCATGCTGCAAAGGCACACAGAAGTGGCAATAACCAACAGGACAGGCCCAGGGAGGAGGGTAGAGCCAGAGCAAATGGAGTCCCGACTTCCAGCCTCAATTCTGGAGATGATCCTTGGAGCAGAGGAGGCAAGCTTGTTGCCAAATCCCTGCATTGACTGGCATTTCCAGCTGACAGTTGCTTGATTTTTTTTTTTCCATAATGGGATAATTTATTGCAGGTTATAGAAGGCACTCAGCTGGAGGGAATCCCAGCTTTGGAAGATGTTTTCATAATGTTTTTTTCTGAAGTACTCTGTTACCCAGGAAATCACAGTGGTCAGCAATATCTCATGCTTGTTTTTGACCACTTGTTGGGGTGATTTTCATGTGTCTTGAAATGGTCATGTGGTTTTTAGGTGTTCTTCTTTGATTTAAATGATCTAATCCATTCCTCCCATCTCTGCTGTCCTCGTTTAGCATGCATCTCCCCATTCTAGCTCCCTGACAGAGAACAGAATGCTGGTGAGATGCTAGGGAAGCAGGAGAGGCTGGAGACTGGGATGGAAGGGAGATGCTGGGGAAGGAGGCAGGGCTGATACCAGACTGGAACAGTGAGAAGCCAACATGAGCAGGTGGACAAGAGTGATATAGTGGGGAGTGGTGATGGGAAGGGACTAGCCTCAGCCTGTGCTCAGAGGGCACCAGAGGAAAAGCATCTGATGACGGAGAAGTCAACAGAAAGGGCTGAAGCTCTGGCTGGAAGGAGGTGAGGTTTGTGGAAGACACTTCACTGAGTACGTAAATCTGTAATTTCAGCACAGCGACAATCTATCACCTCCTTGGTCAAGTCTCTCCAGCCTGCCCAGCCCCAGATCCACTATATGTGGTTGACTGGAGAGGATCAGTCGGGGGGAACAGGTGACCAGTCACCTAAAGCAACAGGGGTGAGGGACTCCCTCCTCCCAAACTTGGCACAGGGGCAGAAGAGGTCTTGTTCAGCCTCTCACACGTGCATGTCCTGGGACAGCCACCGCAGGCATGTGTCTGCTCTCCGATGGGACTGGAGCCACCTCCAGCCAACAGAGATCCTGCCCAGAGCACAGGGTGCCATGTGGAGGGGTCTGGCTCTGCAGCAGGAGATAGTCCTGGGTCCTTCCAGTGAGCATTGGACAGAGTCCAATGTCAGGTCTGGTCTGGGGAGCCTGCTCCTTCCTCTGAGAGTAAAGCAGCAGATTGGGGATGCCTCCAGTGCCTGAAGGACTGGGACAGCGAGTGGGCAGAGGAATCAGGGGCTGGGGCCTGTCCCCAGCACCCAGCATTGCTGAGGAGCAGCCCTTTGTTGTGTCCACTGTGTCTGGTGCTGGTCTCTAGCACCCACTTCGTGCCCACCCCAGCACCAATCACCACCAGGGCTTGTGAAGTGAGGGAGTTGCAGGAGACAAGGATGCTTAATTACAGAGCAGCCCTGGAAACCAGCAGCAGCAGCAGCACTGTGGCCAGGAGGGGAGGCAGCAGGGCTGTAAATAGAAATTGCGGAGGCAGCTGCAGGGAACAGAGTGAGGGAGGCTTCTGCGCCTGCATCGCTCCATCTACCTTCTTTCCCTTCAGCTTCTTTCACCTCTCCCGGCCATCCGGGCTCCCAGCACAAACCAGCGTGTGACAAGCAGCCTGCAAGCATGTCTGGGAAGCAGCAGCTCTGGAGGCAAAATAGCTGCTCTAGGTGGAGAAGTGGGTGTGTGAGGCCACAGCAGCCTCCTCCATCAGGGGCCACCTCCCATGGAAATGTGTGAGGACCACTTTAACCAGTGAGGAGACCAAGGTGAGATGGATGCAAAGCCCTTCTACCCCTTCCAGAGGAGGCTGTGGGATGGCTGATGTCTGAGTCCCCATCCAATGGGGGTCTGCCCAGGACGGAGTCCCTGTCATCCCACCCTGACATCTCCATTATGTCCGCTTCCACAGCAGCAAGAGCTCTGCTTTCAGTATTTTGCAAAGGTTTATTTAAAAATGTTGAAACTAACATCCCACAAGAATTGAATATTTCACCACAAGGAGAAGAGAAATCCTACAAAAATATATATCACAGCGCACAAGGGCAGGGGAGGGGGAAGAGCGAGACTCAGTGTGGAAGCAAGAGGGAATACGGAGGGGAGGATGGGAGCCACTGCAGAACGAGACCGAATGGCAAGGGGAGAACAAGAGACAAGCGGGGAAAGTGAAACAGCAGGAGGGAAGAGATAATCAGGAGGGAGACCATGGTACAGGACAGGAGTGGGAAGTGGGAAAACAGTGGGAGAGGGAAAACGGGAAAAAAAGGAGTAGAGAGCCAGCAGTTGGTAAAGGATGGGGCCTCCTCTATGGTCTTGCCAAGGCATGGCCAGGACTACAGTGAGACATCAGCAGGGGGGCAAGCATGGACCTAGAGTTTGGCCCAAGGCTTTTGTGCTGCAGGACTTGGCTCTGAGGCTGTGTCATAGACATGGTTTGTCAGAGTGAAAAAAACAAGCCCACAGTTTAATTCAGAACAGTCAGAAGGTGATAGTGTTTGAGAACTTGCGGGGAATGAACAAACTGCTCCTTTCCAAGCATTTTTCTTTAACGGGAAAGGGACCAGATTTGCAAGGGCACTTAGGTGCCATTGAGGAAGAGGTAGATAGCCCTCTCTGAAGCTGTGGGGTGCTTGGCTGGATGTGAGTCCCTGGAAACTGGACCGGAGGAATGGTGTGGAAGCACACACTGGAGGTCTGCTCCCCTGCATGCCAGTCGCAACTGACCAGACGGGAAAGCCCAAGCAGGATTTGGGCTTATGGTCATGCTACTTTGCTGGGTTAACAGAGGGAGTTCCAGTTCCTGCTCCAAAACGATACAGGGCAGAGACGAAGGATTCTTCCCCAGACCTTCCCTCCTCCCCACTGTGCTCACAAAGAGATCACCCTTGTGTTAACAAAGGCCAGGTCCCTCCAGGAGCTCAGCAGAGACGCGATTCCTTCAACTCACCCAACCCACCTGGACGTTCCCTTTTAATTGCACAGAAATGTTGGGCAGGCTCAGCCCTAGGCTACGAACATTTTAGGTCAGTTTCCCCTCACACATTTCTCTCTGTAAAATTTCCACTGGAAAAAAATTAATCCAGATCTTTCTCCTCCAGCCAGCTAGAAGACAGGGAAACCTGATATGCTGTGCCTGAGAAGGGACTGGCCTCTGCCCTGACTTGGTACTTGGTGCTGTCAATCTGTCCATATGAGCATCCCACTGAATATCAGCTTGGGCCGGGGGAGAGACTGCAGGCCTGTTCTGGCTCCAGCCTGCATAGGGGAAGATGGTTTATAAGGCTCCAGCCATGGAGAAAACAGGTCCAGTGAGATTATTTATTGACTGGAAGAACCTTGTATGTCCACACATGTTTTGAATGTTTTGTTCCAGGGACAAAATGTAGCAATGAAAGTTTGGGCGGGCCAATGAAGTTGTTTCCTATATCTAACCTGTTTTGTGTGAAAGAGTGAATGACTGTCATAAAAACATATTTGACTAGAAAAATTGGTCTTGGAAAAGATATTCAGCATATCTAAACTTCTGTCAGTGCTCGAGTTTTCCTAACTGCATTCCTCAGCTTCCCCCTTACCACAGCATCCACGGAAGGTTTCACTCCCTGGAGATGCTTTTAACAGAAACAGAGACATGTTAAAGGGAGGAAAAAATAAACAAACAAACAAAACCACCAAAATCTGGTTTGTTTGCAGAGTTTACAAAAACCTGGCCAACAGAGCACAGGGCTTCCCCGCATCAAGTGTTGGAACACGTTTTCAGCACGGGTCCTGCAGTGCCCTGCCGCTTGCTTACAGATATCTCCACACAGACTGTGTAAAGGGAAAGTCCAAGGACAGCCCTTGGAAGTGGTAGAGTCCAAACTCTGGCCTTGTTTCAACAAGCACTATTGATCAAAGTGCAATCTAATTAATCTGCTCTGGAAGATTACTTATACCAGTTCAAGGCATTAAATTATAATCCGCCAGCAATGAGCAGTGCAGCCCCTTGCAGCCTGGGCACGGATGTCCTTCCCTCCCCACAGCTGATGTGCCAGCCAGAGGGGAAACACTGCCACGCGCCCTCAGGGAACAGTGGTGAGCGGGGCAGCAGGCAGGAGCAGCCATCGGCCCCCTTCTCTGTCCCATCCAGCCGCAGCTTCAGTGTCCACCAAGGCCTTGAACAGAGCCTGAATAAGGAAAAGGCTCGGTAATAGATCCATCTGTGGTAAAGCCATAATAACTCCTGCTATAAGTGGAGACTCAGCCTGTGCTTAGGCTAGAGACCTCCAGAGTCCTTTTCCACCTACATCTTTCAGCCTTTCTGTGCTTTTAATAAGCCAGTAATTTTATTTGACCTGTCATTTTCTCCAAATCTCTACTGTTTTTTGTGAAGCTTATTGCAATTTACACTTGCATTTAAATGTCCTTCACGGTGAGCCAGATGGGACCTGAGATCACCTAATAGTTCAGCTGGGTAAATGGGCAGAACCAGGCCTCTTATGCAACTCACTGTGCTTTGTCCTATAAAGAATAGGCTTTTACTGCAGAGATAAGGGATGAAAGGGATATTTCCTTTTCTCCAAGATGACTTTTATCAGAGACCTTGTATGGTGCTTTAGGGGCTTCTAATTGTGGGTGAGTTTCCTGTCTCTGGACACAACAGTCCAGCAGCTGAAGGTGTTTGTACAGTATACAGGCAACCTTACCTAAATCTGCATCATTTCAGCTCAGTTGCTATCAATGTGGTGTCTGTGAATTACTTTGAAGGTGTCCACAGAACCTAAAAGAGACCTACCAGCAGTAAATTACAACCTTCCAAATGTTCTGAAGGTAAACTCTAGATTGCTCTTTGTCATCCCAGGCACAGAGAATCACATCTGCTGCTTGTTGCCTGTGGTGTGAGTTTCTGAAAGCAATTCTCTGTCTCAGCCTGGCAAAACTTAAGCTCTTCGTGCCCAGCTATATCTGCATGCCATGTTTCAGCTGCTTCAGCTGTGCTCCAGTGTACAGGACACTTGCTAAATAACATGATGGGCAGAGGGTTTTGCCTCAGATTTTCTGAAGAACAACACCACAGACTGATGTTATTCAGAAAAATCTTACTGAAGGAGACTGAGGGGGTTGAGGGTGACAGCAAAGAGGCTTCCAAGAGATAAAAATATTTGGAAAGCTAGAGGAACCTTTTCCAGCTTTAACTGGCATAAAAAGTGGTGGGGGGAGGAACTGAGAGGAAAAAAATGAGGACAGAGAGATGAAGAAAGACACAAGCTGAATAGAAAAAACAGAGTAGTTCTAGGCAGAAACAAAGTGGAAAAATGTGAATATCCTCCATTCAGGGGGAATGTAATGTTTCCTTCAAGGAAATGGGTTGCTGAGGGGACCCAGGTGTTGTGTAAGCCTCTTCTTCCCAAGCTTCACGCACTCTTGAAACCCTTGGGAGGGCCAAGGCCTCGGGAATAGAAGAACCTGCCATCATCTAAGTCCTGGCTCAGGGGAGACCGAGCCCTGGCGGGCAATCCTGCAGCAACTGAACTCCAGATGTTCACTTCAAAGCACACGACATGGGAAGGGACACACAGAGGGGTTAGGCCCATGAGGACAGGGGTATGCCTCTTCACCTTGCCTACCCCCAATGTCAGGCATGCACTAGTGAGAGAGTCACGGAGATCTGAGTGTGTGTGTGTCTCTGCGTGTGTGCTAGGAGAGGGGCTGGGAACACCAAGATTTCACACCACCACCAGCTGTCTTCCCTCCCACCAACCTGCTCTCTCATCACCCCGTCCTGCATGGGCCAGGGGTGGTCCCCAACCTTCCCCCAGCAGGAGGCTAAGAAGGCCCAGATTGTCCATTTGCCCAGGCATGTCCTGGTGGAGTTGGTTAATAATGGTGGTGGCGGGCCGTGGCACAAGGAGGTTGTTTTTTTCCTGGGGTAGCAGAGGTGGCGGGAGTCTGCACTCGCCAGCTGTGACAGGAGGGTGGGGGGAGCCAGCTCTGCTTCTCCCAGTGAGCGTCACAGGTTCACCAGTGGGATTCTGGGGGGAAAAGGGAATTGGAAATTAATTAGCAACAGGCATTTATGCTGCCCCACTGCCCCCAGCGGCACCTTTGCCCTACCTGGCCCCCTGTCCCCACCACCTTCCGTCCATCCCAGCTCACTGGCCACTCACCGGTTGAGCTGGAATGCCGTGCTCTTCCCATGGCCACCCAGTTTATCCACACCCTCCTGGCCCTGCCTGGACTCCTCCGTCTCGGGTGTGGGGGCCAGGGAGTCACTGTAGGGTCCCAGGATGCTGACAGTGGCAGGGGAGAGGTCTGTGAGGTGCTGCTGGCTCTCCTGCTGCCTCCCACCACTCTGCTGCCCCGAGTGACGCCGGCGCTTCTGATTTCGGTCCCAGCTTTGGAGAGAGACAAGGGGTGAGGTAAAGAGTGACCCCTCAGACAAGCCCCAGCCCTCTGTGACAGAGAAGTTCATGGGACCCCGCTATGCTCAGCGTTGGAGTCCAGCCTGTCCATGTGCCAAAGCTCACAGGAGCTTGCAGCACCAGGTCTGCACTCTTGGGACAAATGGGTCCCAAGCCCATAGTCCTCCTGCACACCCACCTGAAGATACTGGCATGGTGACAGCCTCCATTGGCCAAAACCCCACTCACCAGAACTTGAATATGATCCCAGTGGCAACCAGGACAATAATGATGGAGATAGTGATGGTGACATATAGCTGGGGGTCCACACCTGTGAGACAGAGGGCAACAGGGGGGTGTGATGGCCACCCCCACCAGCACTTGGAGGGCAGCAGTGCAAGGGGAGGTTCCTGCTGAGGCTCTCATGAAGTCTGCAGAAGGAGCTGCTCCTGCGGGCATAGGGGGGCCAGGGGGAGGCAGAGGGGGGGTGAAAGAAGCAAAGAGCAGATTTACCTTCTCCCCGGGGCCCAAACAAGAAGGGCCGCAGGGTGGCTGGGGTCTCACGCAGGTTGAGCCCCGCATTGTGCAGGAGCGAGTGAGAGTTGGGCTGCGCTGTCGCCATCCCGTGTGGTGAGACAAAGGTGTATCCCAGCGGTGGAAAGCCTGGGTTGGCTGAGTTGGTGTCCCCTCCATCCTCATCCGACACCGTGGGGCCCCAGACGATGGCCCAAGGGTACTGGGAGGAGGGCATGCCGTCCTCAAATCCAGAGGGGGTGGCGGGGCGAGCCCCTGCCGCCTGGCGCCTCAGCCGCACAACATGACGCAGCTCTCCTCCCCGGGCAGGCAGGGAGCGCTGGCGCGGCAGGGCAAAGCGAGAATCCCTCTCTGGCAGCGAGGTCCTGTCCCAGATGCAAATGGGTCGTGGGGCTGAGGGGCTCCGACGGGAACAAAGAGGCCGAGGGGCCACCGGACCCCGAGGGCGAAGAGACCAGACGCCAGGAGGAGGGATGGATGAAACCAGGAGGAGGAGATGCCAAAGCTGCAGGGAGTGGATGCAGGAGAGGAGTGGAGGCATCCTGCTGTGGGGTGGGGTGGAGGAAGAAAAGAGCCTTATCTGAAATGTCTGCCCTGTCAAAATGCGAAGCCCAGATCAGCTGGGAGCAGCCTGTCACCCATGCTCCCGGCCTCTTCCCGCCAAATGTGGGAAGCTGTGAACCTACCAGGCACTGCGCTCCATCTCAGATGCAACAGTATCTTTGCTTAGCGAGGATCCTGTCTCATCTTCTTCACTGGGAACCAAAAGGGAGAGGTGTCAGTGTCCCCTCACCCAGAAGCGACCGCTTTCTCATCAGAGGCAGGGCAATGGGGCACCGGTGCACCCACACATGCACCCACTCCGGCTCTTGTGTTCCCCCATGCCTGCATGCCCTCCTGCACAGAAGTGCATCATCCCCCAGACCAGACTGCTGCACAGAAACACATGCGTTAGCATTTGCACACAAAAGCAAAGGGGTAATCTCTGGAACACAGGTGCAGAAGTACATGTGCAGCTTCCCTGGGGATTCTTCTGTCTGAGGGCCAAGAGGGGGATTCAGCATCTTTATTTGCTTATCGTTGGAACAAGTTTGAA
Organism: Patagioenas fasciata; assembly: GCF_037038585.1. Lineage (NCBI taxonomy): Eukaryota > Metazoa > Chordata > Aves > Columbiformes > Columbidae > Patagioenas > Patagioenas fasciata. The sequence continues at coordinate 128,527,986 of NC_092520.1, forward strand.
TCTTAATTCCTATGTTTATTTATAGTAGTAGAGTGTGTAATCCATTTATTAAAAAAGGGCCTCTTCATTGTGTGCTAGAATGAAGGAACGAGAGAGGAAGCACAAGAGTGATAAACTAAGAAGACTGAGAAAGAGAGAGTGAATCAGCGAGAAAAGTCCAGCCTTACTAAAGAATTTAAGAGCAAAAATATGCTTATGAAATATTTAGTATTTACTTTCCCCTTAGCTAACACGGAATTACCTTCCAGCACTCCTTGTCCAAGTGTCCTCCGTGTTGTCCCATCCCTCCCTTTCTCCCCTGTTCTCCCACCTCCTTTGGCTGAGCAGCACTAGGCAGCAGCAGTAACACAGAAAGGGCTGGTCCCCCATCAGGATTTCTGCACTGGCCGCACAACACTCTCCAGCACCAATTCTTCAGGTGGTAGCACAGCTGCCCTTCATGCTGCCTGCCCCTTCCCTTGGCTGGGCACAGCGCAGTGCCGGCCCTTCCCTGGCAGCTGTTCTGTGCCTGAGCCAGGATCCACTCTGCAGCAGAGACCGCATGCATGCACACACACATACACACACAAAAATCATTCAAGATATTGAGCTCATTCCTCCACCCTGAAGAGGAAAGCACGAATGCCAACAACCCACGGTTACGCCCTTCTGTGGCTGTCGGGATGGAGAAACAGGGATGCTTGGCCAAGGGAGTCGATGGAGAGGTCAACCACACACCTCCAGCCCCGAGCCAGCTGTCTTGCACCTCCCGGCTCCTAATGGGTTACTGTCATCTCCTCCTGCTCAGCCCATGCTCTGAAGGAAAAGTGCAGCCCCTCTTGAATGGGAGGCCTCCTCTTGCTGAGGAAAGAACCCATTGCTTGCTGTGGTAAGGGGACTCACACCCCCCAACGTACACCTGAGGAGAGGGGCTGGGAAGAAGGGCACCCAAGAGTGAGTAGCTGTCTAGCTCCTGCTGCATTAACTGGGGATATTTTTAGTTTCCTTCTGTTAAATATTTAAACAAAGTTCACAGAAAAAAAAAAATGAATTGTCGGCTAATGTGCCTTGCCCTTCCCTCTGGGGCAAGATCAGTCTCTGGAGGGATCCTGAGATGAAGAAGTGGAGGAAAGAGCAACTATTCTCAGCATTTCTTTGTACTTTGCTCGTGAACCTCTAAGCCTTGGAGGGGACTCAGTATTAAAATGCAGCTCTGCAGAGAGGCAGCAGAAGGGAGCAAGTTTCTTCCGAAGCCAGAGGCTGGCAAGATCTTGGCCATCTGGATTATGATCACGATGCCATGGAAAAGCACGTCTGGCAACACAAATCCGTGACAGAATTTCTTTTGGACTTTAGAAAGGGAGGGAATTCCTAGCATTGAGGACCTCCTTGTGTGAGTCCCTGGGCTAGAGGGCACACAAACCTTCTGAGTGGTTTTGAGGTGGCCTGGAGGGCCTGGGGCCATGTCTGCGACTCACCACAGGACAGTAGTTCCCTAGGGTGAAGAGCCTGCTTTGTTTATAGCACAGCGTTCTCAGTTACAGCTCTGGCCTTCAGGGGCTGTTTTACATCAGGCAGCAGCAGATGTGGATCTGGACAGTGCCACCCTTGGAGTATAGATCTTCAGGTATTGGTCTCGTGGGGGAGCATGGTACTTTTGGGGTGCATGTGTAACCACTAGCATTCCTTCCAGCATAGGTGGTTCTACAGGCAGAAATGTGTCTGGATGCAGATGAACAGTGTGTTCAGTCACACAGCTCACTGTGGTCCTCACACTTGTTGGGATGCCTTGTAATGGAGACCTCAGTGCACTTCCCAGCTGAGACTGTGAGCTCCAACAACAGCAGCACAGACCATGGATTCCCAGGATCTACAGCCTGGGAATAAGAAACCCTACAGAGCCAAACCCTGGCTTCACATCCAGTAGTCTGAATTTCAGCCCTATGGAGCAGGTAATGGCTATAGCTGAGGGGAAGGAGTGAGCGCCAGCACTGGCTTCCTCATGTACACACAGTGCTGTGGAAGTGACAGCCCAGATGTCAGGTGCAAGCTTCAGACATGAGATGCTGCTGTGCACAGGTCCTGCTGCTAATAGTGAAGAGCAGGTGGCTCCTGGTGCTCCTATTCCAAAGGCGACTCTAGGTGAGTGCAGAAATGAGGCAATGTCAGTCCATCACAGTCAACACATTTTGATTTGCTAATCATGTAATGGATGAGACAGAGTGTGTCCTGCACTAGCATACCCAGGCATGGTTGTGGAGAAGCTGGGAGAAGCACAGAGGTGTCTCCCATAGCATGAGTGCTGTGAGAACAAAGGAAGGTTTCAGGTATAAATTCCAGGCACTGAGGGCTGGACTCCACTGTCCATGGAGCGCTCATGTTCAAAACAGAGCACGGATGTCCCCGTGGCTTATTGACAAAGCAGCAGACAAAGCGTGTCTGGGGCACTCTGCAGTTAGTCACCAGCAGTGGGGATTGTGACCTGGGCACAGACCCTGCTGCGTTGGAGGGCAAGTGTAACAAATGCCCTTCATTCAGTTCTGTATGCAGCTCCCGATGCATATGCTGAAGAAACTGGTAGATTTTTCAAAGAAGAGAAGGTGATGGCAATGCTCTTACTACCTGGATGTGTAAATCTCAGTATGCACACACCTTACACCATTCAAGAGGCCTCTGTGTGCCAGAGCAAAGACTTTGGATTTCTGTACCAGTATAATATGTCACGGCTCTTGCTTTCAGATATGTTTCCCAGGTCTAATTGTGATAAAACCAGAAAGGGCTACTCCCAGGGTCCAAAGATGGACCCGTGTCTTTTCACTCTAGGTACAGAGCCTTCATAGCAGTGTTCTAGTCCTGTGATGCACAGATGACAAAGTGTGAATGACAAAGCTATTTCCCCAGGGCACTTCATTGAGCTCAGTTTTCGTGAATCCTGGTGCTTGAAAGCTGTGAGTAAGAATTACACTGCTCTTTGCTACTGCATATGGACCACACTACTGGTCCAGACCAGAGATGCCCCAGGGCTAATCTATTAGGAGCTACTCTCATTGCATTTGCAGGATGGATGCACAAATCCCACTGCTGTTCCTCCGTGTCAGGGACCCAGCTGCACTTCCTCCCTCTTTGTAAGTCACGGACCCTGCTGGGACGTGAGAGAGCAGATCTCAGTAGCCATGCCCCAAAGCACGTATCCCAGTTCACCAAGGGAGCTGGGAATTTACATCCGAACTAATGGCTAGGAGCAAAGACTGCTGCACTCCTGCTCTGAGCAGGGAGTACAGATTAAACCCTGAATGTGACACCCTAAGCTCCAGAGTTCAGATGCTACCGTGCTCCAGGGAAGCCCTAGGATTCACTGCCAATAACTCCTTCTCTGTGTTTGGTACTCTTGTATGCCATGGTCCCAAAGATAAATCCTATCCAAATATAACAGCTGTGACAGGAATAAAAGAGCCGAGGTGCCAGCCGTGGGCAGGCATTACCTGCGCTGTAGCTCCCTCACATCAAGTGCAATCTGTAACCTTCTGTTACAAAATGCTGAAGTTTGACAAATTCAAATGAGGAACAATACTATTAATAAAGAGGGTCAAACACTAGCACAATTCACTGAGGCAGGTGGTGTACTCCCTACTGCCTGGAGCCTTCACATGGCTGTATTTCTAAAAGAGACGCTACAGTTCAATCATAAGTTATGGGCTTGAAGCAGGAAATGAAATTGGTGAAATTCTCTGGCCTGTGCTCTGCTGTAGGTCAGACTTAATGATCAAAATGGTCCCTCTGGCCTTAAAATCTGAGGATGTCACAGCTTTCTCAATGCCTACCCAAGATCAGCTCCGATTGAAAAGCAATTGGATGAAGCTGAGCACACACAAGCCATGCCAGTGAGAAGTGGGTAGAGCCTCCTTCCATCCGGGGATGGGAAAAGAGTTGCACCCGATTCTGTCTGGCCTGCCTGGCAGATGATGATCTATCTGTATTTTTGTAACATCTCGAGCTTGACTGCTGTGATACTGTGCCTCTAGGAATGAAGCCGTCTGCTCTCAGAGCTCTCCAGCTAGTTCAGAATGCAGCAGTCTGTTTGCTCGGCAACTCAAGATGACGGGAATGCATCACCATGCCCCTCCGCACCCCGGATCACCTCGCCTTTGTGCACAGAGTCCAGTTCAAGGTCTCCAAGCCAGCATTCAAAGCCCAGCATGGGACAGGCCCCAGTGACCTAAGCAATCAATCACCACTCCTTATGCAGCGATGACCTCACGTGACGGATATATTCTGCTGGAACAATGAAATTGCCAACCAGTTTGGGGAGAGGGGGAAGGGATGGAAGAAGGGGAAAGAGGCCCATGACCCTGATGAAGAGAGCATTCACAGGAGCTGGGCCAAGATTATGAAACTTATTGCCAGCTGAAATAACGCCGACCATTAGCAACCCCGCAGCACTGAGGGCTTCATGCAAATCCTTTCTTCACCCAGCTCCCCCACGGCAACGATCGCACTCAAAATAGTGATAAAAAATCAAAACAAGCCTGAAGAGGACCCAGCCCTCCTCACAGAGAACGAATGCTAGGTTGGCTGACATTTTTCAGCTCCCAGCTAACATTAAAGGCTATGGTGACAGCTTCCAATATATTGAGACTATGATGTGGGACTGTGGAACCTAGCAGCTATCTCCAAGCATTGAGTAGAGCGAGTTTAGGCACTGGTAGTGAGACCCTCACAACACACTGCCTGGTGCCCCAGGCACCCCATGCCAATATTTTTCTCGGTGGTCATGCACATCCCAGAGTTCATGGTCCAAGAGGTAGAGATGCAGTCATTATCAGTTTGGTAGCAGGAAGAATGAACCCTGATGCTGGTGAAAAGGGGTTATATTTACATGCTGCTGTATTCAGCTGGGTGGGGATGGGGAAAGGGAGGAATCCCAGAGTAGCTGCTCCAGGGTGGCAATTCTGCTGCACTCAGAGGAGTTTCAGCAGCTGCGAGTGTTAATCCAAATGTGGGTACCCTGGGGTAGGAGATGCCAAGCCCATCTGGGGAAGGAGTTCCCACTGTGTGTGGGGCCAGGGGCAACAGCTCGCAGACCAGGCTGAATTTGGGGGCTGGCAGTCTGAATGCAGTAGCTCATATCAAGCTGCTCTACTTGGTGTCTGAGGCTAAGAGGGTTGGTGGCAGTGCCCAGAAGGATCCAGCAGGACTGTGGAGGGGCTGACGCTGCTTGCCCTGTGTCAGTGCGGGTCCTGCAGCGTTCAGCGACTGCCGGTGGGAATTCCTGTGCCAGGGTTCCAGGGCCAGCACTTATGAGCTGGGTATGGAAATCCTAGGCTGGGGCAGGATCCAGGGCTGGAAGGGTGATGGTGCATTTGGACATACAGCTAGCTAGGGAATGGGTGTGTGAAGCCCATCAATGATCCTCTAAGCAGTCTCCCTGCATTTGGGAACTGTGAGCATGGCCCCATTCCAAGCAGCGCTCTAGGATGCCGGTCCCCTGCCATCTAGTGCCTGCCTGCAATACATGTCATGAGTCTGCCAATCTTCTGGCTCCCAGTTTCCTACTGTTCCCGGGCATCCAAGTGCTCCAGGTGCTGAGTCTCTACATCTGAATTGTTCTCTCTTGCATGCTGCACCCTTGGCCAGGCAGGAGGAGGGACTGACCCCTCCGTTTTCTTTCTCCAGCTGCGCCAATTTGGCTGAAGTCGCCTTGCTCAGTGCAGGCTCCAGTGCTCCAGCACAACAGGTCTGTGATGGAGCCCAGAGCCGGAGGGCAAGAGACAGCGATGCCTCGGCTGTGCCCCCTCCCTCCCAGCCCCTCGGGCACCCCCTGCCCCAGACTGAAAGAGAAGAAGGAGGTGGGAAGGAGACGGCTAGAAGGAGACAGAGCACCTAGATGGGGAGAGGGGAAGGAAAAAGGGGTAGAAAGGACACAGGGAAGGAGAGGGGGAGAGATCACTTGGAGACGGGCAGGCATCCCTCCCTGCACCTCGTCCCTGCAGCTCCATCCCCACCCCGTCCCCCAAGCCCGGGGTGAGAGGATGAACTTACCTTGCGGGGAGACGAGTGGGGCGCAGCCGGGGCGGCGGAGCAGGAGGCTGAGGGAGCACAGCTGCTGCTGCCGGTGCCTCTCATGGCCAGGACGAAGGAAGGAGAGGAGGAGGAGGAGGAAGGTTTGATGAGGCTGAGCCCTGGCTGAAGGAGAGGGAGCGAGAGATGCCTTGAAATAAACAGCTGCCGGGGACTGGTCCAGCCCCTCTTTCTCTCCCTCAGTCTCTGTCTCTCTCGCTCGCTGCCTCCCGTTAACCCCATGGCTGCTGGCACGGGCGCGTCCGGCACCGTCGCCCCCGCTGCAGCCCGAGGGCCGCGCCGGGAGAGCCGGGCGGGGGCAGCGGCCGGGCGGGGGCACCGCGTCCCCCCGCTCCGGGAACCCCCTGCCCCGGCGGCCGGGTGCGAAGGCTCCTCCCGCTCCCGGCCCGCCCGCGCTGCGCTCCCGCAGCCCCGCGCCCGCCGCCCGCCGGACCTGCCCCCCGCCGCCCGCCGCCTCCCCGCCGCCGCTGCCCGCTCGGCTCCGCTCGGCTCCGCTCCGCTCCGCTCCCCCGTCTCGTCGGTTATTTCGGGATCTTCACAGGAAGCGATTAGGTTGCCATGGAGAGAGGTGTCTCCAAGGGACCCGTCGCTCCAGCTCGCTCCGGCGAATGCCACCCCCAGACGGGTCCGTCCTTGGGGGTGGAGGCCCCCCGGGATCCCCTTCCCCCGGGCCGCCCCCCCGGGCTCACCTCCGCCGCCGCCGCCCCCCTCCTCTCCGCCCCGCAGCAGTCCCCTCGGGGAGATGCCATCCCCCGGCCGCTCCTCGCTGCCGCGACGGTCCCGCCCCCCGTCCCTTCATCTCCGCATCCATCATCCCCGGGCTTCGGGCCCCCGGGCTCCCCTGCGTGCCACGGTACCGGGGGGCGACAGTCAGGACGCAGCTCGGGCAGGCGGCGAGGTCCGGTCGAGCCTCAGGGGCAGAGCCGAGACGCCCACGCGTGGGCCGGGTGACACAGACCGGTGCTGTGGGAGCGATAGAGGGTCCGTCCAAGGTGGGTTTCCCGGTTGAAGGATCACTCTGGTCGTCTGAACGTGTCCTCAAGTTCGTTTCTGCCAGGGATCAATGGGATGCATCTCGAAATGGTAGGGATGTGACAGCAAAATTAAAGAAAGAAGCTGATGTGCCTTTGCGGGGCTGGGTGTTTTGCAGGAAAGATCTCCCTCCACCATCAAGTACCAAACAGAAAGCACAGTCCAAATTAGAAGAAAGCAGCTGAACAACAAATGGGCAACAGAAGAAAGTCAACGATAGAAAGACAGTTTCCACTCTGGGGTCTGAATTTCCTCAGATCTTCAGAAACAATAAAACTTTTCATCATAAAGCAATGAGGGAAGACTGTGGCTGACCCTGGGGGGAAAAATAAAATAAACACCAAAAAAACAATGCAGAAAGAAATAGTAGAGACAGCACTGTGCTGTAAAGCAACCTGCAGCTGCATCAGGAATGGACACAGATGACAAATGGACACACAGTACCAAACCCAAGCATGGTAGGATGCCCGGAACAGGTGATGCCACCTTTGGACAGACACCTTGAGGGGGCTGAGTCCATCGGCCTTTGTCAGGCCTCCTGTGAGCTCCCACACTAACGAACCAGGCTGATCTGAGCTTTCCTGTGTCGGGACATTTGAGCCCTGGACATGTTTTTGTAAGTGTGTTTGGGAGAGTCAACAGGTTTTTTACATGTTTAGGAGTAATGCCGGTGTGTGTTTGGCTGTATCGGCACAGGGATGTGGTTGTGTAAAGGCTTATGATCACTAGGAGGTCATGGTGTGAGAGGACGGCACTGCCAGGGAAGATGTCACGGTCTGGGTTTGTATGAGACATGGCACCATTGTGTGTCAACAGGCATGAACACGGCTGAGCCCCTTGGCTTTTGTCCCTCTCACATACACATGGCTTTCTGTTAGAGATTATCCAGGCTTCTGTCACATTCTCCACTCTTTTCTTCTCTAGCCCTCCCAATCTGTGCAAAGCTCGCTCAGCGAGCCCTTGCACACTCAGCCCAAGCGACCAGCTGTACAATGTGGCAAGGGACACAGTGGTGTAGCATGAGCCAGCATCCAGCTTTTCTTGCCCTCTGTGCTTTTCCTCCTGCCTTCTCACCTGGGAGTAGCGGACAGTAGAAAGCTCTGGAAGGGGCTACATCAGCCACGCGGGCTCTTTCTGACCTTTTCAAATCCTGACGAATGTGTTTAGTATAATTGGGAAGCACAAAACAGACGAGAAATTTCAACCGGGGAAAGGTCAGTTAAAGGGCGAAAATCCAAATGACGCAAACACTGAAAATCCCCCTGAAGAGCTAAAGTACAGAAGGAAGCAAAATGAGCCAGAGATATGAGAGAGAATGAGGAGAAGGATGTTTTAGGGACCAAGGGAACCCTGGGAGATGCGGGGGGGAGTCAGGAAAGCCATTGAGATGATGGGAACAGTGGGTGCAATGGCTGATGTCACTCTTGCATCACTCTAATGTGATATGAAGGGAATGGCTTGTTTGGCTTGGAGAAGAGGCTTAGATGAGCAGTGTGTCAATTGGAGGTACAGAGTGGTCTCAAGGGAAATCTAACAGGAAATTACAGGAAAATTTGAGGGGGGGCAATGGAATCAGGCGGGCTGATGGAGGAGCATTTGGGCTGTGGAAAGGGGATACAAGAGTGGTGCTAAGTATAAAGCATTACTCTGAAGGTGTTAAAGTGAGGGTGATGTAGCGATGGAAAGAAGAGGGAAATGTAAGTATTATCTCTGCTGTGTATTTGGCCAGGATTTGGACCAGGACGAGTGTCCGTTGTGTGAGGACAGTTAAGTACCTCCCTGCCCAGACATACCTGGGAAGGATGTGAGGTTGTTATTTCTGTCTGGCAAAAATACTTCTCAGTGATCACGTAGAGATCATTTACAACCAAGAGTCCTGAGGCCAAGCAGCTCATTGCTGTTGTTTTTAGCATTGTTTCCTAAGGGCAGAAGGACCCATGTAGTCACCCTGCTATCTGCAGAAGTTTGTCTGTCCGTCTGTCTGTTAGTTGCCATGGGTTTCACAAAAGAACCAGAGTCTAAAAGGTAAATAAGCTCCAATAAGTTGTACGAAAACCAGTAGCCTGACAGAGAAGAGAGATGCTATCGGTACCATGCTGGAAGAGAGCCCATAGCCATGCTGCTGGGCAAAACCCCACTGGTCAGAGCAGTCCAGACAGCAGGCCAAAAGAATTAAGCAGAAAATACTGGGAAAGCTGTGTGTGTCAGACAGTAGTGGAGCAGGAGCCCAGCAACAAAGAGGATGGGCAAGGGGAAAGGACTTGCAGACGTGGCAGCCTGTGGAAAGGGTGTCATCAAGATACCCTGGTTAAAGGCATGGTAGTGGGAAGCATAGAACACATAGGAAAGAAATCTGTAGAGAACCCGATTTCCTTGGTCCTTTTGCTCACTGAACAACTGGTTAATAAGCTCTGGAATACCAGAGACATCCCAGAAGACTGGAAGAGAGCCATGCTGTGCCAGTATTTGTAAAGAGCAAACAGAAGACCTGAAAGTTTCTAGGCAAAGCAACAAAGAGCTGATATGAGATTCTCCAGTTAATGCCAATCAGCATGATTCGGAGGAAACTAATCTTGCTGCATAAACTTGTTTTGTTCTTGTCAGTCTTTGATGTGACTACAGGTTTGTTCAGAAAAGGTGATGCCTTAGATCTATCCAGGCTTCTGGAAGCATTAATATCCCAAAGCATGCTGATGAGAAAAAATAGCATTATGCAATGCTAACAGAGCAGGAGGTTAAGTGAACTGGTTAATTCCATTTACCTACTTGCAAATGCAAAGGGGGTCATCCCTGGAAGTCTGCCATTGAGTGGCAGTGTTTCTTATGTGGATGCCCAGGAACAAGACCAGGGTCAGGTATGACTCACCATTTTATTCACTGCTTGGTGAGCAGATATAGGTCATTCTGACACAATTTACTGAGGACACAAATATTGTTAGAATGTTAAAAATAATGAGGATGGGACCAGCATAGAATGACCTACTGCTCTCGGTAGGGTGGCCATTCTCATAAAACTTCTTATAAGATAATTGAGAGCAAATTGTGTGGCCACGAACAGCAAAAAATATCCATATTTAGTGAGAACAACTTCCAATCCTGAAAAGCGGTGATCTGAAAAGTATTTAGGCATCATAACAGCCAGAAAATCCAACACAAGCCCAGCAGGCTGGGCTGCAGCAATGGATCTGAACTGATCCCTGGCCATGCAAAGACAGAAGGAAGGAAGAGAAGTGAGGAGATGATTAAACCTTTCTCTGTGTCTGGGTGAGTCCCACGCTGGAAAACTGTACACTGCTTCATGGTCCATAGTTTTAAAATAACTTGGAATTAAAGGTGATCTGAAGGCTGGAGATCTCAGCTATTTAAAGAGGTCAACCTGTTTAACGTATCAAAAAGCAGAATAAGACGTGACTTGCTTGCAGTACCACTTCTTTCCTGGGGAAAAGTCTACCAGGTATTCTGGCAGAGAATAACAAGAGCCAGTCACTGGAGAGTGATTAATCACAGAAACGAACTACCAAGTGAAGTACAAGATCCTCTCTCTTCTGAAGCCTTTGAATCACGACCTGAGGCCTCTCTGGAAGACAGTTCCTGATCTGCAAAATCCTGAGGGCTGTGAGAGCTGATCAGATGAAGAGTTACCATGCAGTTACCCTCTTTTTAGTAAGCAGCTGATATTGGGCTGCCTTTAGGTGTAACTAGGTACAGGTTTTAGGACCCTGTGCCTTCTGGATCATGTTGGTATCCAAGCGATTCACCCCAGCCTCCTTTGTCCTTACGGTGTTTTTGTCTCAGAGGCCGGTATTACACACAGCTGTGAAACATCGTCTCAGAAAATGTGACCCTAGCTATGTTTGGAGAAGGACTAGGAAAAAAAACATATCCTTAGCCTTTTGACAAGTTATTTTGATTCTGCGGTGGCCAAGAGAGAAACAACCTAGAATGAGACAGGACAGCTCTATGGGCTTTAAAGTGGGACAGTGAGCATATAAGAAAGAAGGTGGATCTACAGCAAGAAGAGAATAGTGGTTTCTTTCTGGAAAGATCAGAGCGAGATCAGAAGAGAGGGATGATGCTAGGGGTGGTTACAGTGAGGATTAGAAATCCCAAACATTCAGAAATAACAACACTGAACCTCCCCGTGTCACAAGATTTATCTTAAAATTATGTAATGTTGTAAAGACTTGCTTTCATCTGCACTCTTCGCCTCCTATTTTCAACTCCTTAGGTTACATGAAAATCACATTTCACAGTTTCCCTGTGACCATAAAGATAGGCACTTGCCTTGTGAACAAAGTGAAATCATGGGAGTTAACGACTCCAGGAGTCTGGAATTTAATCTCAACAACCGGCACTCTGATACAGGGAGGAGGCAAAGACTTTGCTAAATTATGAGGATGTCACCGTGCACTCTCACAAGAGCTTGCATATTTTAGGTAGATGAAGGCCTTCTCCTTTGGAGAGCTCAGGACCTGATTCATTCAAAGGACTTCCTGGTCTTTGTCCTTGCTTTAGCTCTACACAGGACAAAGAAGGAGCAGACGAAAATGTGGGTCACACAGGACACAGGACCTAGGGGTTGGAGTGGAGAAGGAGGACGGAGAGAGCATCATGTACCTCGGATGCTCAGGCTGCCTGGCTTTATCTGACTAATAATGAAAGGCAGCAAGCGTGTCAGAGAGTGTGAGAGAAACAGATCAATAGAGAGATAAAACTGAGATGGAAGGAGCTGGTGAGGGGGTGGGGAAGAGAGTAATAAAACACTACGAATCAGCCAGGTTACATTTTAAGCTGATTTGAACGCACTCTGTGCTGGTGTAAACGAATACAGCAGGTGTAAGGTTATGGTGAATCAAACCTACATACAGAAAGGGAGAGTGCAAAGTAGGAAGGAGATAGTCCTCCTGCTACTTCTTTAATCTTGCTGTATGGAGCAGCCCAGACCTCACTAGCTCTGACGATACGGATGGATGGCCTGTCCCCATTGCCCTGGGCCACCATGGTCTTCAGCCTGTCCTGGAGATGTGTCTGTTGGGTAAAATGTGTCTTGGTCATATTTTACTCAACAGAGTGCAGGAAATGCTCCTTACCGCCTAATTCATGGAGAACATGGGGCAGGACAACTTCTGACAACTTTTCTAGAAAAGATGAGTGACTGTGCCCACACACACGTACCAACCAAAGCTGACCAGAGAAGCCTCTTTGTTCAGTGACAGATTTTTGAGGCAAATGAGACTGAGACAGCCCAAAGCTAAGGAGGAGTCAGAGTGTGTAAATGAAAATGTGCTCTGCCAGAACAAACTGAGGGTCTGAGTACGTTCCCCTGTTGGGCACCTCTTTGCGTCCCTGGCCCAGGCATTCAGAGCCATTTTGCTCCTTCTGCCTGGAATTAGTTTTGAGTGACTTTCACCTAATTCTAGTGGCATATTCACTAATGTTAGAAGTCTGGTTTTCCACACTGACCATGGTTGTCCACAATGCTCCCTTCTTCTGTCAGTAGCCTCAGTGTGGAGACCGAGCACTGAAGGAGCCTCAGGGACAGAAGGGACCCTGAGAAGGGGTAGGGACAATATGTATGGCTGTTCAAATGGGCTTGTAACAGCCTCTTGCTGGGAGACATAATGATCTAACTCCCCAAGGCAGACATGGGTGGCATTTTCTAGCTCTAAAATTGTGTTTGGACAGTACAGAACCCCAAAGGAGCCTTTTCCACTACTCAGCCACAGCAGCTGCATGAGAAGAACTAGAGTCAAAGCGAATGATGAGAAGAGAGTTGTTGATACTGGCAAGTGAAACCTTAACAAACTTAGACTTTACCCAGACTAAGATTTCAAGATGTTATGCCTGTTTCAAGATGTTACGCTTGCAGAAGTCTGGCAAAGCACAAGTCAACTGCATTTAATACATGCTAAACTGATCAAGCTGAAGACTGATTCTCTGGCTGGCAACCATATGCTAGAGTGGAAACTTGCCCTGACAGCACTAAGATTTTAACACGCTAAAACCATGTTGCCTGCACAGACTATATTGGGCTCACATCAATTTGTTGCCTCTTTTGCTTTCATTAAAAATCATCGTTGATTTCCAAAGGAGCCAGCCATGAGGAAGCCAGTGTCGGGCTGGAAACTCTTGGCCAAACAGCTCAATGCTGCTTATTGAAATGCATGTTTGCTGCCTGCACTCCTCACAACTCACCTCCACCTACCACATGATTTATACAAGACAAGAAGAACTATGAAGTTTTTTTCCAAAATGACCCTCCCTTTTTAGTCCCACCGTTGTAAAAACAGCTCTTTCACCTAGCAAAGGGAAACGTGCCCTCAGTGATGCCTCCTGATCGCATTAGGCTTACTGGTTTGCCCACAAAGAGATACTTAAAACATACCATAAACATTTCTATCCTTGTGGAGTGTTTAAACTATCTTTTTATGGCCCTACTCTGCCTGCAGCGGGGATGCATTTCTTTATAAGTGCGATGGTTAATGATTCAGCAGATAGTAAAGCAATTTTTTTTATAAAAATGAATGCAGTAGAGGAGGGGAGGTATGCAGGGATTTAAGAAACGCACAGTTTAAATACATAAGGACAGTGCCTTGCAACATAAGATTTTTTACATTTACATATCCCCAAAACACTGCCCAAAATAGTGAGATCTTAATGGTGTGGAAGCAGAGCGATGTGCAGGCACATATAAGGTATTCTATGCATCTCTTTTAATTCTGGTGTGGTACTTACAGAATGTATCATTGAAATATGAAAAATACTGTGCCATACAGTAGTGTATCTGTTTTCTCATCAGTTATTATATGTGTATATATATATATCATATGCATATATTTAAAATGCATATATTTATACGGTCTATGAGAAAGATGGGGACAGACTTTTTAGCAGGGCCTGTTGTGATTGGACAAAGCGTAATGGTTTAAAAGTAAAGGAGACATGAGGAAGAAATGTTTTACAATGAGGCTGGTGAAACACTGACCCAGGTTGCCCAGAGAGGTGGTCGATGCCCCATCCATGGAGAGATTCCAGGCCAGGCTGGACGGGGCTCTGAGCAACCTGATCTAGTTGAAGACGTCCCTGCTCATTGCACGGGGTTGGACTAGATGACTTTTGAAGGTCCCTTCCAACCCAAACTATTCTGTGATTCTATGATTTTAAACATAAATATTGTACAGATAAGGGGTAGATATTCACCAAAACGTATTCAAAAACCCACAAACACACTGATATTCATGCTGCATATGTGACACCTAAGCCCACTCCAGCCTGTTGGATGACAGGGCAGTTCACAGGAGATTTTCGACACAAGAAGGGTGGCAAAGAGCAGAACAGTGAGCAGGAGCTAGCAGCAAGGAGGGCAGGCCATGAAAAAAGTGGTGGGGAACAGAGATGACGGCCGGAGGGCTGCTGTAACCAGCACGGCGAGGCCAGGGCCTGGCCAGTGGCCCCTGTCAGCCCGGGAGGAGGCAGACGAGCCCCAGCCTGGCAAGCATCGCCGCCCCTCGAGGTCCAGGAATGCGAGCCCGGCCGTGCCACAGGGTCTGCCCGCCCCGGCCTCACGCCAGGCCCCGCGGAACGGCCCGAGCCGCCGGAGCCCCGGCGCCAACTCCGCCGGCGCGCCGGCGCGGCGCCCAACTGTCGGGGAGGCGACGCGCCCGCCCTTCCAGCCAGCAGAGGGCGCCTTCGCGGTAGGCCCGCTTCGCTGGTCGGCCGTGTGGCCGACCAATAGGGAAGCAGCGGAGGCGGGCCGTGCCGCTGCCTCTCCCAGTCAGAGGCCGGCGCCCGGCGGCGGGGTAGGTCAGTGTCAGCACCCGGAAGTGGGCGCTCTGCAGCGGCGGTGCCATAGACAAGTCCTGGCGGGGCGGGCCGGGGCCGGGGCCTGAGCCGTGTGGCGGGTGGCGCCCGCCGGCGGGGCCGGGGCCGGGGCCGGGGCCGGGGCCGGTGTGAGAGCGATCGAGGCGGGGCCCGAGCCCCGCGGGGTGGCGGCAGCAGCACCATGGCGGCTGAGGGGAAGGTGACGGGGCAGAGCCAGGAGCAGTTCCTGCTGCTGGCCAAGGCGGCCCGCGGCGCCGCCCTCGCCAGCCTCATCCACCAGGTGCTGGAGGCCCCGGGCATCTACGTCTTCGGGGAGCTGCTGGACATGCCCGCCGTCCGGGAGGTGAGACCGGCCCGGCCCCCGCGGCCCACCCCTGCGCGGCAGGCCTGCCGGGCCCTGCCCGCGGCCCGGGCCGGGGGGCGGCGGAGCCTGACCCCGTGTCCCCGCAGCTGGCCGACAGCGAGTTCTCCCCCGTGTTCCGTCTCCTGACAATCTTCGCCTACGGCACCTACGCGGACTATCTGGGTGAGGCCGGGTGGCAGGGCGTAAGGGGGCTCATGGGCCCTTTCCCTTCACGGTGATGCTGGTCCCTCGGTGCGGAAAACGTGCCAGAGCCCCGAGGCGCTGGGGCCCCTCACCCGAACTGCCCCCCGTGCCTCTGTCACTGTGGCCCCGCAGGTTATTGTTTCGGGCCAAGACCACTGGGGTACCTGGCAATAATTAATGCTCCCGTTTGCCAGCTACGTGAGAAATTTCCAAGAACATCTTGACAAAGGCATTTCTGAGGGGCAAAGGGAAAGACTTGGGTATTCACTGGGACGTGCAGACCTGCATAAATAAGGCATGGGGCAGCTACAGAGCATGACTTGAGGCTGAGGGGGAGGAAAGTCTGCTCAGAAGAGGTCTTTTGAGCTGAGAATTAACGTGGATGGCTTGGCAAGATGTAGGATTGCTTGGGAGACTGATGTGCAGATACTTTGGGTATAGTGTAGATGCTTCTGTGCAGGGCTGGGAAATGGAAAATGAGGCATAAATTCTTATACCCTGTTCTTTCCTCTGACAATAGCTGAAGCAGCGAACCTCCCTCCCTTGACAGAGGCTCAGAAGAACAAACTGAGGCACCTGTCAGTCGTCACTCTGGCTGCCAAGATCAAGGTAGTGGTCCTATTTCTCCCCGATTTTTCCCTCCACTGAGATTGCCTCATGCTAGTTACTGTCATGTTTCCACAGTGCATCCCTTACTCAGTGCTGCTGGAGCAGTTACAACTGAAGAACGTCCGACAACTGGAGGACCTTGTGATTGAGGCTGTGTATGCAGATGTGCTGCGAGGGAGCTTGGATCAGCGGAACCAGCGCCTGGAGGTGGATTACAGCATTGGGAGGGATATCCGGAGGGAGGAGCTGAGCACCATCAGCCGCACGTTGCAGGAGTGGTGAGGAGGAAGCCCCCAATACTAACACCCAAAAAAGGTTGCAGGAGTGGCCGATGGCTTTCCCGGATTCCTTGTGTGTCACTGGAGGATAGCGTTGTGAGGTGGCATGCTGAATCCCCTTTCTTTCTACTTTGAAAAGGAATTTTCCAAAAATAGTTTTCCAAATCCCCCTGCTTGTTGCTGGAGGGATGATGAGACCGCAGCAACCTTTGCACAGTCCTGGCTGCTGGCAGCAGGCTTTCTGAGTATAAACATGTAGCCCCTAACCTAGTGCCACCTTGTTATTTGTCCCCCTCCTAAGTAATAACGTCACTACATTATTACATTGGACTCTAGTCCTTTGTCTTCCCTGCCTGGTGTAGCTGTCACTTTCCAGTCTTTTTGGTCTCTAGAGTTGAAATGTGTCACTTTCACATTTCTTTCTATGCTGGCCTCTTCATTTTTACATCTTATCTCCAGGTGCCAGGGCTGCGAGGTCGTCTTGTCAGGCATCGAAGAGCAGGTTAGCCGGGCCAACCAGCATAAAGAGCAACAGCTGGCACTTAAGCAGCAGATAGAGAGTGAGGTGAGTGGGCCGAGGAGGGAGCAGCCCAAGCCCCTCACTTTGAAATAACAAGAACCAATACCCTGTGGTTGTTACTGTCTTTGCTCGAGTAAGGCGTTAGCATTTCCCTAGGCCTGACTCCCCAGGGAGTTGTGCCTGAAGAAGAATCCTAAATGAGCTTAACATTCCTCTGCCTTTGCAGTGCAAGGGTCTGGACAGCTGTTAGCTCTTTTGTTTGACCTGAGCTTGCAGCTCTTAACTCCAGGCCGTGCTTTATTAAAAAAAAAAACAAAAAACAAAAAACAACCAAACAAAAAAGAACCTCAACAATGACAAAAAAACACTAAACCAAACTAAAAACCTTGGGAAATTCCTTGGTTCTTGCTTTTCTGCTGTTGCAGGTGGCAAACCTGAAGAAGACGATTAAAGTGACAACAGCAGCTGCTGCAGCAGCCACATCGCAAGACCCAGAACAGCACCTAACAGAGCTCAGGGAGCCGGCCCCTGGCACCAACCAGCGCCAGGCGAGCAAGAAAACTTCCAAAGCCAAAGGGTAAGGAGTGGGGGTAAACAAGCAGAGCCCCTCTGTGTTCTTAGGAGATGAACTGAGGGGAGCCCTGTTTCGGAGCAGTGAGGTTGCTGACTGCAGGGTCCTGCTCCCTGGACAGGGAGTGGTTAGAGATGTAGTCCCAGCTGAGCTTTTCTCCTGCTAACTTGAGGGGGAATCTCGGCAGCTCTTGGTCTGACGCAGAGTTTGTAAGTCTTCCTTGTGTTCTCCTCTTGCGAAGAACATCAGCTGCTCTTCTCTGTGTGCATTTAGAAAAGGAAATCAGGAATGAGCCTTAGTGTCCACTCTGAATTTTTTTTCCTCTCCCCACAGGCTCCGAGGCAGTGCGAAGATTTGGTCTAAATCAAACTAGTTGGATCTCCCTTCACAACTGGGAGGGTGAGAGGAAGAGATTTGGGGAATGGAGGGGTCCACAAGGGTCCCAGGTGTGATGCTTCTAAGCTCTTTTCCAAGATCCATCTTGCCAACTAGCTCTCCTGCATGTTTGTTCTCTTTCCTACCTTTTTTACTGACTTGCCAGGCAACACCTCCCTCCTCTTCGTCACAGCATTTCACACTCTAAGCTTCCAGTTGTATGCATTGCTGTTTTCCCTACCCCTTAAGTCCCCATCACCACTGCCATGTGTTTCTCTCTTTCTCCCTGTCTTTTGACAGGTCAATTTAAAGAGCCATGAAACTGTGTCAGTCACCTTTGCAGCTGCAGGGCTTCACAGAAGCTTGGAAAGGGTGCACTGGCGCTCAGCAATCATTTTGGCTCTATGAGACCCCTGGGATACTTTGCTCCAGGATGCAGCTGCCATCTCTGATTGTTTAACCTTTGTTTTACTAGGTGGGAGGGTAGTTTTTGAAGGGATTCTTTTAAAAAAGAATATAAATATGTTATAAATATATATAAAACAATAAAAGTATAGGTCTATGGAATATGGACATATCTGTACAATGTTGTGCTCCTGTGGTGGTGTCTCTTTGTCTCATACACTGATTCTGGATGTTCTAAAATAAGCTGTGATACTGAGAGCCTCTGTCCCATTTCTGGGTGGAATATATTCTCAAAATACTCTTCCAAAGGGCAGTGCCACAGTAGCTCAATAGAGCTGGGATGAGAATCTCTAAAGCAGGAATGAGTCATAAATCTTATTTAAATTGTTTATTGTATGATTGATTTGCATCCGGAATGTTCAAAAAGGTACTTTCCAGGTAGTCTCAGAGAAAGGTGCAAAGACTGAGGAAAAAATTCATATTTGTCTCAATACTATGTCCCCAGTGATCTTGGGCAAAATGGAAAGGGATGTAGTAACTTGTCTGACAGAGAGTTGAAGGTTACAGAGCCAGTGCCCACTGGGGTGAGCTTTCGTGGAATAGATGCTGCTTAAGCCATTCTTGGGTCATGTTGGAGTCTGGTAGAAAAAAAAAAAATTGAATCCTGTGAGATGC